>NC_139581.1:17395148-17687648 GCF_946808225.1 Silurus aristotelis | reverse complement strand
ATAAGCCAATAATTTTTGTTTTTAACAAGACATAATTGACTTCTTCATGGCTTGTACGTCTTTTTTTTGTTGTGTTTTTTTTTTCTATTTTATATTCGATTAAAGCAAATCAAATATATTAACAGATTCCTGTAATGTTCAATGAAAAAATGGGTTGCTTACAGTTCTTATCATCAAATATGATTTGACATTTCATTAACACAGTCCCCCCTCCACCTTATTCCACTGAATGGTGGGTTTTTTCCCCCTAACACATCCTGTTTTTCCTGTGCTGGCTGAAGAAGCATGCACTCTAATCCGCTATTATACACTCAGTGATTGCACAATGCCAGTCAAACAGTGTCATTGCTCCAGCAACATTCAAGCCATTATTTATACAAGCATTACTATTAATAATGGACATGGTGATGTAGGTTTTTGATCTAAAAGACTGTTACCAGTTAATGGACTACTTATAACAACCATTAATAATACTTATGATGTAACTAATAAACATATTTGCATATACATATTTACATATAAACAATGTCGAATATAATTTTTTCCATATTTCCATATAATTTTTCCAGAATTTTTTCCTTTGTCCTAAGGTAAAAAAGACCAAAAGAGCAGTGCAGTAATTTTTTAGTCTGTCTAGCTGTCTAACTTTTCACAGGAATAACAAAAATATAATAACAAAATCAGGAAACACATTTCTGTATAAACATTTTATTGTTTCAGGTCTGAGCATTTATTTAAACATAAGCCGAGTGAGAGGAATAGGATGGTAGAACACTGGCCACAATTTCCTTTTTTAAATTGTTTCTTTTTTTAGCCCATCAAATATAATTGTATCAATGCATTACCATTTTAATATGTTATTTTTTTTACATTTATGTTATTTTTACTACAGCATGCAGCTGTATATATTTACTAGTTGATACAGTGCATTTCAAAAATTTGGAAACACCCACAGTAGTCTTTAAGCATTTTATAGAAACACATGTAGGCCTATTTGTGTTTTTGCAACATGCTAGGTATTAATAACTTTAACTCTATAATAACATACAGTATATATATATATATATATATATATATATATATATATATATATATATATATATATATATATATATATATATATATAAACTAATAACTTTTTATTAACTTATAATAACTGTATTTTCTTTGAAAAAATCCTCAGTTTGCATGAATGACAACATTCAGTTGAAATACTTTGCTGTGCATCATGTAAAAATGAACAAAAGTTGAAGATTTCTTTCTGACCTTGCAATCCAGTTCATCCCGGAGCTGTTCAATAGGATTTAGGTCCGGTAAAAATAAGTAACACCCCAGCTGACTGTTTTTTTCTTTAAATAAAACTTTGGACATGTGCTTTTGGTTATTGACTTGTTGTGTGGTGAAGTTGTGTCAAATAGTTGCAGTCCAAATGGAATTGCTCAGATCTAAGTATAGCGTGGTAGTCATGTAGTAATCTTTTTTTTTAAATCTGTTTTGCATAACTTCTCCTGTTATAGTCAAATATGTCAATTGTGGCTCATCTATCCACAAAGCTTTATTCTAGTAAGTCACTGTCAATTCTTGTCTGTTTTTGCATTTTACCTAGTTTGTTAGGTACAAACAAAAGGGACATGTCAGTTTTTCATAAGACTAGGTGTTTTTTAAACTTTTGACAAGCACTGTAAATTCATTAGTATTGCAACAAACATACAAGTGCGAACTTGGCACTTTCACATTTCCTTGCCATTTCCTTGCCATCACTACCCAATATTTGTGCCAAGGTTCACATTCGGCATTGTCTAATAGGAAATCATTTACACTGCCTAAATCCTGAGATACCACTGCCTTCAACTAGCACTGATTCAGCCTTCTTTACTGTTACGCTATTACTAGCATATACATTTACATTAAAGATGATTTGTTTCCGCAAATAGATTGTAAATCTGTTCACAACTGATGCTCTTGTATTTAAATGTCTAAAAGCACATCTGTACAGTTTGTTAGTTAGTTAGTAGTTACGAATTCCTTTTCTTTACTAATTTATCATTTAAAGGAAATCAGGGGTGTCATCAAGGGAAGATGGACAGTTTAGTGATATGGTGGATATATGGGGGATTAGGAGTTTATATGTTGCAAAATTCCCCACACCAATTTATCTCACTCTTAAGTGCAAATGTTATGCATGATAGGCTTAGATGTAACTAAAGAACTTTCCTGTAAAAAAATGAAACTGGTAAAATGTCTATATTTGGGCAAAGTTTTGCACTGAATATTAGGTTACATCATTCAAATTCTTCTGAAATAGAATTAATAGATTCTAATGAATTGTATCTGTACGTGACACTTTAAATTCACAGTGCACCTACATTTAGCTCCATTTACTCTACTCTTCTTCTTGCTCTCTCTCTCTCTCTCTCTCACACACACACACACACACACACACACACACACACACACACACACACACACACACACACACACACACACACACACACACACACACACACAGTTCCTTGCTCTGCTGTGTGTGCGAGGTCTTTGACCTTTTAGGATAAATCGCTTCCTCTGACTCTTGACGACAGTTGACAGTTTAGCATCTCTGTGAGAGGTTAGGGGTCGAGGTGCTCCCAGTTAACTCTCAAACCGGCTTCAGCAGCTGCCCAAAGTCTTGCTGGAATGTCCCGAAGCTGAAGCGATAAATTGATATAGAAAGGACTCTTTGACTCACATCCCACAAATTAAACAAGATCTGACCTTTTGCTCTTCCTGTGATTGAGCCCGTACACTGTTTAAGAGGGAAAGTGGAGTCAGAAATCTTTCAGTTCACCAAAAAACAAAAGAGGTGACAGTAAATACGTGGTCAGGCATTCTTTTATTTCAAATGACTTTTTTCATTTTTGTAGACACAAGTAAAACTGTGTCCTGTTTTGTTTCTCCTACACACATACCTGCCACATCATGCTTACTTATCTTTGACTGTAAATATACAAGAAACCAAAGACTAAACTGAGATAGACTTAGACATGATTACTTAAATCATGATAACTGATACATCTCACTTCAAGAAAATAAGACACTAGTCTTGTACAGACATGAAAATAGCTGTCCAAAGGCACATTTCCAGTATAACAAATATGCTGCTAGACAACTTCGGCAAACACACCACACTACACTTTAAAGTGTTTAACGGTCCCTGGTAAGGGACAAGTGTTCCGTGTTGCTTGTATTTGTTCTCGTGGTATCTGACCGCTTCTTCTCGTGGCGTTGTCCATTGTCCAGCATTTTATTTTCTCTCAGTAATAATGCCGGAATCTTCTAAATAAACAGTTTTTAAAGTTAAATAACCAAATGCATATGAAATATTCAGAGTACAAAAAGTGTACAAGTGTTTAACTTAAATGCTATGCACATGCTAGCTCCAAGCCCCAGTATTGCCAAGTTGCCACTCTTGGGGCCCTTAGCCAGGTCCTTAAACCTCAGTGCTCCAAGGACATTGTATCTTGACGGACACTGCGCTCTGATATGCAAAGAAAGAATTTCACTGTGCTGAAAAGTACATGTGAGAAGTATAAAGCACCTTTCTTTACACCTTTCATTAGCAGATTAGCAAAAAAAAAGCTAACTGTACTAGCAGTGCACAATTATTAATCTCTGGTAATTTCTTATTAGTTGCATTTTACTTTGTAGTCACTTTACACACATCTATTGATAGGATAATATGAAATGAAACCTAATAGATAATGAGAACTACATTTATAAGTGGGGAACTGAAAAACATATTAGACCACATGCACCATAAGATATGATATGAGGAATCATTTGAGCTGATAATTACATTGTCTTGCTTGTAATGCTTTTGATTTGTTTGCTTGCTGCTGTCATGAAAATTCATTGGTCAGCATGTGTTCAAAATTATTACCTCAAGCGTGTGGTGTAAATGTCCGTGATAGAGGGGAGAGAGATCTGAATGATGTTCTCGGCTGTGCTCACTATCCACTGTAAGGTCTTGCGATACATGATGATGCAGTTCTCAAACCAGGCAGTTATGCAGCTGCTCAGGATGCTCTCATGATTTCATGGTATCCGGTGTTAACTAATCAGCTTATTATTAATTTGCAATTAGCTACTCAGCTTTGCCAATAAGCACTGACTGGAAAGTTTAATTTGTTAATTTCTTACTTATACATTGATTGGGTTTTTGTGTGAGATCCGATATATCATCACCATTTTAAAATAGCATTACATTTGCCCAGAGACACCATGGAATATATTATGCATTGTAATAGTGTGACATTACACATTTGTTCAGGATTAAAAACATTGCACTCAGACTTGCTTTAATGTTGTTATCAGATTTGTTCTCTCCCCCCTTTCTCATAATTAGTTTCTCTTCTGTGTGGTGGAGGGGGATCATTACCAGTATTGCAGCAGAGTACATTCTTTCATTAAAGTTAAATAAGAGGAAACAAAGAAACCCCATATGTACTTGATAACGTTTTTTAAACAAACAAACAAAGTTTGTGAGGACAACTTTGGAGGTGACTGAGATTAATATCATTACCTGTAAATTTGAACTTGTATCTCGAAAACCATGTTGCAACAAAATTTATCACATAAGATTATACTACAGACTAAAATATTCTAAAATATTTTCTAGACAATTGCTGGATATATAGAATGACAAGGTTTTATGAATACATTGTTTTAGTATAGAACAATAATAGGTATCAGGATGTAATATATATACATATACATTGCATGAGTTTATCTACATAAATATATGTCTACACCTAATCATTGATCTATTCTTAACAGTATTATTTTAGTAATTAAATGGATGATTACTTTATTTATTTATTTATTTATTTATTTATTTATTTGAAAGAAGTGCACATGTTCAGCTTTTACCCACTGCATAACAGGATCTGCTACAAAGAGGATTCTTTTTTATTAAAAAATTTGAAATTCAGATATGCACATTATTAATGGGATGCTTATCCAATGCAGGAATATATACTGTATATATTTATTAACATTTGTGAAACAAACTTACTGACCGTCAAACATGTAAACCTTCAAACATATATTTCATTCATTTATCTTTTGCACATTATTTTGCTCAGAGGATACACTTTAAATTGTGTATAATGCACACTTGCATTTATACAAATTACACACATCACTCTGCCAATAAATACACTAAAAAAGTAATGACTAGATTATAAGGGGCTAAAAGTAAAACAGGAACACACTCTGAATGGGACACTGATTGATTGCAAAAATAATTAAAGTCCAATTTTATTAGTCCAACGGTCTTCATATGTAAATATGACGTAAAAACAAATGAGGAGCAATTACTAATTTCATTCTCATTTCTACTGTCATGGCTTCACCGGTAGAGATTAATGTGTTTGTGAATGAAATGGCCAAAGAATTCGATATACACTCACATCCAGGACTACATCATGGTAATTAAAGGTGTGTTTCTTCACAACAAAATCAAACATACCAATACAGGACAAAGGTAATTATTTTTGAGCACATTAATGATTGAATAACACTGATTATTTCTGAATAAAAAATTTTGTTTATCCTGTCAACGTAACAGTATCTACAGTTTATTTACCTTCACATTCATATCATTTGGTATATGCTTTTATCCAGAGCTACTTACAAACGTGTTTCAAAGCCTCTATCAATAAATACATTAATAGACTCAGACTCAGGACATAATGTATGTCATACATTACAATTTATTATCTAGGCTGCATGTAAAGAGTGAAGGTTTGTTTTCTGCAGAAATTAACTTCAGAATCCTTATCAGTATTTTAACAGGAGAAAGTGATTTATTAATGCCTGAGGTTATGACGTAGTGTGCAACCGCACACAACTCTGCAACCGCAACTCTGAAATGACTATGACAAAGGATAATAACTGGTTGGGGCAGAAGCAAAACTGAAAGCATGACTGTACTTGCTTGTGTTCCTTTTCCTGTTGGCAGAGTTGTTTTTTTCTGTGTGTTAAATGAATTAATTGGCTTTATGACAAAAATAGTTTTTGTGTTACTGTTTGGTTTGTGTATATTTTAAATACCAATAGAACTGGACATAAACTTATGTATATGTGGATGGTATGCAAAATTCTATTGTCTAGAAACATTTATGGTTTATATGTTACATCAGTGGACCTGACAATCAGGTAGTGACATTTCTGTTTACTCATAAAAAAGAAAACTTGTTTGTTCGCTGTCAGGAAAACCCAGAGAATTCTATGTTTTCCTCGGTTCTCCACCCTGCCATTATCAAATCAAATCAAGATACTGATAAACTTGTTACGGTCAAACCTCAACAGGAAGTCAGGCTGTTTAAAATACAAGTTGTTACGTTTTCAGCAATGTCCCAATGTCTTTTAAACAACTTACTGTAAATAACTGCAATCAATTTTTTTTATAGCAGTGCACATGTACATGTCTGATGGGAACAGGATTTAAAGTAAGTGGAATTTCCCTCTATATTCAGGCAGGGGCTTTTAGACAGAGTGACACTAAACAATACTTTCAGACACTGAATGAATGCTATGAAAACAATGATCTTGTACAGGCCTTTACCTAAATGTTTAATAATATTTTTTTAAAAGAAAACCTCACCAGGAAACTCACCAGTAGGCAGATACAACTATTCTGTTGAATGCTGATTCATAGATTTGTAATGATCAGTTCAGCAAAACTTTTTAACCAATTGTGTGCAATTATTTCAACAACGATTCACTAAATGTTATATTGTAAAGAAACTGATATAATGAAAATGATTTAAGTAATGAAAATGTAGCAACAGTTTTTTAACAATTACATTATAATGTACAATAATTTATTCAAATTTACTTGCATTTACAGATACATTTATAGTAATCTGTAGGTTTTTACTTGCCATAAATAAATACACTCACCCCTATAAGTTTATCCATATTGAGCAAGCTAGAGGTGACTAGCTTGCTCAATATGGATAGACTTAGAGGGGTAAGTGTATTTATTTAAGGTGTATATTTTTAAACTTTCAATTTCAATAAAGCTGCTTGTTAACAGCTCCTATATTTAGAAGTGCTATATAAATACAATTTATATAGCACCTGTTATTATAGAAGCTGTAGTTATTATAGAAGCTTTTTTTTTTTTTTTTTTATAGAAGCTGTCATTCCTCTCTTGAAGTTACTAGTTACAAAAAAAAAAAAAATACTCTGTCATGTTACAGAGACAATGAAAAGCACTCCTGTTCTGAAGACCCAGTCATAACTAAAAACTTGTTAGTTTAGGGACTGACACCTGAGGCTCATTCCACAAATTAATGTCTTCTTACAGAAAACCTCACAACATCACCAAATAGGTTCTCTTATGTTAAATAAAAATACTAAATGTACATAACAAAATTCATCTTATTGTTATATTTCTGTTATGTACAGTGTCCATTGTACAAATTTACTGTGGACCAGTTGTTATTATAGAATTGGGAGCAATATCAGAACAAGCAAATGTATAGAAATCATTTGAAATATAGCCGGAACTGCTGTCAGAGCTGTGTTGTTCGTCTATGGAAAGTTGATCAATACCTTCGGAACTATTACATACCTACTTCTTTAACATTTTCATGTTTTTCTGTATTAAACAGGTGCAACAGACGGCGTGGAATTTTTTTTCATCACCTAGTATCGCCTGGTTCATGGACTGGAAACTCCTGTCAGAGAAAAGATTTTGTTTCGGGGAAAAGGTGTGGTAATAAGCGTATTTGATAAGATGTTTCTGGAAAAAAAAAGAAAGTTGTTTATTAAGAAATGTTTCTTTCTATTTTGCAGTGTGAAGACATTTGTGAATGCAATGTGAAGACATTTAGTGTTTATATACTTTTAAATGCCCTAAACATAGTAAAGACTGTATGAAGGAAAAAGTGTTTGCATGCTAATCTGGTCACAGATGTTCACAAGTGGTGTTTGCTTGCTATTTGAAAAAGGAATGGTCTCTGGACAACTTTAGTGCTGTGAGTCACTGTATGTGTTAAAATTGAGTGCCTGTCAAAAGTTTGGAAACATCTAGTCTTTTAGCATTTTTGAGAAACACATATGCATGTTTGTTTTGTTTATATGCAACAAACTGCATAATTTATTAGTTTACTTTGACCAAACAAATATATAAATGGACTAATGTTACGTTATTATCATTACAAAAATCCTCTATTAGCATAAATAACAGTTTATTCACTATTGGCATCTAGACAGCTAAACATTCAGCTGAAATACTTTGTCATACCTTTTAAAAACCTTGCCAAATATGATCTTCTCTAGTTAAAGATTTCTTTATGTCTTTTCAATTGAGTTCATCTCAGAGCAGCTCAGTTGGATTTGGGTCCGTTGATTGGATAGGCCATTCTATTAAAAGTAACACTCCAGCTAACTGTTGGCTTTTTAAATAACACTTACAGAGCTTGGACATATGCTTTTGGTCATTGTATATGTTGTGTGGTAAAGTTGGTTTCATTTAGCTGCAGTCCAAACAGAAGTGAAGTCTGGAATCATGGCCATAGAATAAATCTCCAAACCCTGTTTAGAAACAACACAAAAGCTTCCACTTCCATGTGTGGCTATGTGTCTAACTTTTTCTCTCCTGTGTTCCACCTTACACAAGTTCTTCCCTTAGAGTCTCAATAATGTCAAATTTTGACTCATCTATCCACAGACTTCCAGTCGATTCTTGTGTTTTTTTTCTTCTTTTCCCTAGTTTGTTGCATATAAACAAAAGAAACATGCATTTTTCTCAAAAATGATAACTGGTTTAATTAGTTTCAACTTCTGAGATTTACAGCATTTGTACATAAAGTTATAAATAAGTTATTAATAAAAAATGCTACAGTATGTTATGTTATGTTGTGATATGGTTTAAAGAACACCATAAGACATAAAGGCCAGTTAGGACATTACAGATCATTATTTTGTGTGTTTATTATTTTATATAATTTATCAAGTCTTTATTTGAACTTTTTTATAAAATTTTTTATTGTATTGTAAATGATCTGAAACATATTAACTGAACAACTTTTTAACTGGGATTAGTTGAAAAGTGAAGCATCAGTTCTTATTTGAAGACAGCAGATGGGAGAAAAAAGGCATGTCTGCTCCACTTTCATTCACCTATTGCTTGATCAGACCTCTGTGTGGCCACAAGTGGCACGACCCTCTGACTGTCCACCACAGGATCCTTATGTGGTGGTGACATGAAGCAGCAAGGATGGTGTTTTGGCAATTTGTACAATTAGAGTCTTAGCTCCTGTTGTCTCACTAATGAGATGTCCATCCTCTATTCAGATGCTCTGTAATTAAGAGCTGGTTTTTATCCTGAGAAACTTTCTCCTCCTCCCCATCTGTCGACAAGGCATCACGCTGGGTGCATTGTTCATGCATTCACCTTTGTTAAGTTAGTCTAACTCATTTCCTCAGTGCCTCCACATTACAAGAGTTTATATAGGCTTCTCACTGGATTTTGTATTATAGTTCTGTAAAATATATTTTATTATAACTCTGGTTTGGATTCAGTGAAAAACACTTTCTACAGTGCCCAGCTAGGTGTAAATCGACCTCCTTATATTAGATAAACACTTTCTGTATTTAAACTATACCTGCTGTTTGTTTTCCTTTCACTTGTGCTCTAAAGAATGTGTAAAATGCACATTCTGATGCACTGTAAAATTCCCCTTACATTTAGAGGAATTATTGGTGTTCATTAATAAACCTGTAGTAGTTGTGACCACACTTTGATATATCCCCATAGCAAACTCTCAGGTCAGTTTACTGAATGCTTGATGACTTCATTACTACTTAAGGTATATAGATACAAAGGGATGTACCCTTAATATTAGTAAGGTTGACTAATAGATCTAGCTATTTATGAATCATAAGTATTATACTGTCTCATTCATAAAGGACATTTCTATTTGTTGTTTTGGGATGAGTACAAATCTACAATAGTCACAATTAATACAGATACTTAATTAAATCTGTATGCTGGTTCTGGCCAGAGGTTTGGTGGTCAGAACAGGTCTTATGCGACTGCTGTCTAGAAACTGTTAGATATGGTTTGGAACTGAGCCAGTCCATGCTGTGTACACTCTTTTCATACACTCTCTAATGATGGACACCCCACAGTGAAAATTACTTCCTGCATGCAAACAGAACACACTGAACCAGCTTTCACATGTCTTGTACACTGCTGATAGATTGTCTGTGCTTTTACAGCACACAGTAAAATTTGGTTGATCAGGATAAATTATAACATCTTTTACTTTACAATAAAAACTTCACAATTTTAGGGAATTTACTGTGGAGCTCAACCTGTCATCACTGTATACAACAAAACAACATCATATAACATCATACCTTAACTATATGCACTACTCCATATCTATAAGTACTGCATTATCAGAACAGTCAGTCATCACATCATCTGGATATGTTACACACACTATTGCTGCTATAAATTGTACAAAGGTTCTAAAGTAAACTCTTTATCTTATGTGATGCACAATACTACCATATGCACTACCACGCACTTTCACACTTTATGTACATTACTGATCTTTCATATACTCTGTACTTGTATTGTCTGTATTGTTTGTATTGTCTCATATCGTCTGTATTGTCTCGTATCGTATAGTCCAAGTTAAAATGTAGTGTTATTTATGTCTGTGCTTTTGAGAGTCAGCAAGGGAAACCAAATTTCTTGTGCATGTCAACACTCTTGGCCAATAAACCTTAATCTGATTTTGATATCCTAGCACTGGTGACCATTTGCTCTTCCTGGATCTGTGTGGGTATTCCACTTACTGTCCCATCTCCAAAATCCATGCTGTAAGTAAACATATGTAATAATTATGAAACACAGGCTCTTTGCCCAATTTCCAACTAACAAAAGACGATTTCCAGTTTTACATTTCTAAAATTAAGATTAATGTCCATACTATAAAATTAAACACAAATGATGTTTTGTTGGGTATCGTGTACTCCCGATACTGATTTGTTGATAACAGTTATTTCCCTAGCTCCTCTAGTGCTGTAGCTCTGTAGGGACATAACACAAAGTTGCCAAAAGTACCAACATATCTGGGATGCTTTAAAGCATGGTAATCATTTTACAGTGTCTTGGAATGCCCCGAGTAAACTGCGACTTTAGGACAGAGATTTTCTGAAACAGGTCATCGGGACAGTCGTTGGGAGATTTGTGTCCATCATATGCTGCAAAAAAGTTTAACTTTGATGAAAGGTTTAACCCTTACTTTTGGTCTACAACTCAGGACATATAGTGATAGTGATAGTGATAGTGTCAAATGTCCCCTACTCAAATGTCCCAAGTTAAAGCTATCACTTGAGCTTGTAGGATCATTAAACAGAAACAATGAATGCACTGGAAATTTCTAAATTTTCTCCCTGGCACTTATTAATGGAATTTAGTAGTGTTTGTATCGTTTTGAGAGACAACTGCTTTGCTTGAAAGTGAACATGCTGCACATTGTTCTTGATTTACTTTCAATTCTGGCTGTTGCTCTTTAGGCCACAGTTTACAGGAAATTGTGGACAAAAGATAGAGCAAAGGAGTGCTCAGCAGGTGATCTATTATATTTCCTTTAATTCATAAGCTGATTGTCACATAGAGATGGGGAACATGTAGTTTACTTTCGTACTTTGTTGGCTTTGGGTTGACAGCCATGTGTTTTATTATGAAGCCTGAAACTGAAAGATAAGCACATTGCTTTTATTTATGCCGCGGGTGAAAGGGAAAGGTCGGATTATTTAAGTTGCTTAAAGCTATGGATAACAAAGGCAAAGACACTTTTTTGCCACTTAATCACAGTTTATGTTGAAAGGATAGAATTCTGGGTTTATGCTAATAACACAAACAAGGCAATTATTTGCTTCTGCCTAATGCTTAAGATCAGTGCTGTCATAATTTGCAAGATTTTGCAAGGAAGTATTCTCTGGAAAATCGGGAATTTAAAATGTACTCTATGAATATTAAGGCTACACCAGTAACATTCAATCAGTATACTTGTAACCAATTCTTTATCTGTGCAAAACATTTAAAAACATTTTCTCACATTGTGAATGTATGATGTCACTATTATTATCTTAGCTTAATATACAGTATACTACAATATATCGTCTTGTTGTTTATTATACTTTATATGGGTAATTCATTACATGTTACTGTGGATTCTAATATATTTCTTTTCTAATATAACTAGAAACAAGTGTCTTTTTTGTATACACTTAAAAGATGCACAACTGCATCTAAAAGACAATGAACCATGTAGTTATGCCAAATGAGCTTTATGCTAATATAGAATTTTTTAGTCATAAATGCGTATGTTTCACAAACAGGCACATCTGTATCATATTTTTGTAACCCATGTATTTCAGAATGTCATGGCAAATAGTGTGTTTTCTCAGAGTCTCTTGATTCCTCATGATGCACTAACAAACAGTATTTACTAAATAAACTTATATGCACCTTTACAAAATTATTACTGTATAATAACTAGTACTTTCCTTTTACTTTATTTATATCAATAATAATAAATCTTTGATCCTCCCATGAATTTGCATGTGTGTGTGTGGTCGTGTGTGTTGCCTTGCCATGAACTGTCATCTCATACAGGACGTAGTCTAAGTAAACAGACTTTCAATAAAGCTGCAAATAATCCATGTATTATATAGATTAGGGCAAGTATGTATCCATGTATTATAATCTTAGGGCACAAAAAAACACATCAGATAAGCTTGTGCAAGAATGACTTGCTTTTGGAATGATCAAAATGTTGTTCTTATGATTGGAATAAAATGTAAACAGGTATGTCGTTGAGAATTTAGGCATGTGCCTAATAGTCCTTGTATTTCCTAAACACAAGAATCTATTATAAATGTTTTATAGGCATATTTAAGGTTTTAACAAGAAACGCTACTTCTTTAACTACCCAAACAACTTAACTTCTGCCAATTTGAAAGAGCCTAACTTTATAACTGAAATAGAAATGAATAAACCTCTCTTTTGGAAAGGAAAGAGAAAGACAGAAAGTTTAGTGTGGGCCTGTGAAACACAGAAGCATAACTCAATCTGTCAAATCTCTGAGAACAGCATGGCTTCCAAGTGGAATGTTGTAATCTCAAGCTGTCTGTCTCATCTGTAATGTGGGCGTGAAATAAAATGTTCTAATGGTCTTTGCTCTTGTTTGGACCTCTAAAATCAGACCCTACAGTATTAATAACAAAGCTGTCAGCATAGTCATTATTTAGTAGAGCCTGGGTATGCAGTAAATGGAAACACAGATTATCATGTTGGCATATTGTCAACATAATAAATTCTGCAAGAGTTAACCATACAGTAAGTAACATTCAGCAACATATCACAACTGTATCATATATATAATAAACCAAATAAGGCAGATTATTACCTGTATCTGTATCAACCAACATTTATACCATTAGCAAGTGAAAATCAGTCCACATTGAGCAATTTCACCCAAAACTTTAATGCACATGTTTGCAGTTGTTTATTGGCAGCTGAGTTTTGAAAAGTATGTTCTAGTATTTACACCTGGAGACCGGAGTTCATTAAAATAAACTTACACTGTTACTTTACTACCATAACTTACAATTTAGCCTGGGGTCAAATGTCAAAAAAAATATTTGACTACATTGTATTTACTTGAAAACTGCAGAATTTGTCCTAATGAAATATGTATCCCTTTCTCATGTATACTGTATGCAACAGGACCATATATCACAAGTCTGGATTCTCCCAAGCATTTTACATGACAATCCATCATCAATTTGTATTCATTATAGCTTTTTTCTTGTTTTGTGTGCCTTGTTCTATGTCCAACAAAAAAAACTTTACAGCATATTTTACTTATTGCAAATACTGTACAGGTCTTAGGTCTTTTCTACTTTAAAGAAATCTGATATTGTGTGAGAATTCTGTAGAGAACATGGTGGCAAGCTGCAAAAGAGTACAAATATTGTTCATTATTATTTGATGATCTGTTACACTGTATCCAAATAACCGAAGAAACATTTATTTGAGAACACATAGTACATCGAAACAGATAAAGATTTTTTTCTCATTGAGCTAAAGACTGTGAATTTTTTCAACTTGTATACCGATACAGCACTACAGTTGCACTGTTTTGATAAACATTTCAAACACAATATGCAAATATATTCAAAAGATGTTTATATGCATATACAAATTGTAGCTCAGTGGTTAATACTTTGGGTTACTAATCGGAAGGTGGGGAGTTCAACCCTGGTATCACCAAGCTGCCACTCTTGGGCCCTTGAGGACGGCCCTTAACCCTCTGTGCTCCAGGAGTGCTGTATCATGGCTGACCACAGCTTCTGAGCAAGCTGGAATGTGCAAAAAAAGAATTTTATTGTACTGTAATGTAAATATAACAAAAAAAAAAGGATATTCTAAAGGTAAATATATCAATATGTACAGTATTGTCATCGAATCTTCCTAGTGCTATGCTCTATATAATAAAGATGTCCAAACCTATTGGAAATCAGAAACCATAAACTCATAAAGAAATAACAAAAACTATCAACCAAACAATAGAATAATTCCAATTAGTAAACAGTTTTACAGCTTTGTGTCTTTGTGTACTTTATATCTACATAAATATGAACAGTTTTCTAAAACCCAGGTTATTCTGGCACTATTATTCTGAACAGAGAATGAATTGTTGTGCCAAGAGATTTGATTCTGATTGAATTATTTGTATACAAACAGATACAAGCATTAATCAGATAAGTTTTTTTTTACATTTGAAAGAAGGTTGGTATAAGGTATAAATATATCATTATTTTGTCAGTTAATAAAATATGTGCACAATCCAGATGGTGTAGTCACATTTTGAGAACTTCTTTCAAAAATCATTAAACATGGTGAAAAACACTGTGGATCTTTTTTATCATTATGTGGAAATAAATAAAAAGCTGCATTTGTACCTGTGAAGCTTTCTATAGTCTGTATGCTGTACTCTAATGTAAGTCCAATCATAATTCAGAAAAAGTTTTGAAGGTTTTTTTTCTTCTTGCATTTAAATTCAAATTGAGCTTATATTATTGAATCTTGACATGCTCAAAAAATCCCGGAGAAAAACTGGAGCAGGTGTTACAAAATCTCTACTGTACATTCTGCCCAACATTTCACATTCATGTATGTGTATAAACGTGTGTATTTATTTATTTATTTATTTATTTATTTATTTATATATAGTAGACTGTTTATTCAGCTTGCACATTTCTTAAATGCCATAATCTTGTAACCTTTCACGTCTGCATATTTCCGCTTCAATGCCATAGCCTTAGAACGATTTCTGTACTTCTTAATGATGTCCACACGTCTCTGCACTGTTATAGCCTTTATATTTATTCACTGTACATATGCTTACATATATATATATATATATATATATCACTTGCTGTAAATATGCTTCATGTTTATCTGCACTTTTGCACGATTGCTACATTTTGCACTTCTGGTAGATGCCAAACTGCATTTCGTTGCTGTGTACCTGTAATATGCAATGACAATAAAGTTCTATCTATCTATCTATCTATCTATCTATCTATCTATCTATCTATCTATCTATCTATCTATCTATCTATCTATCTATCTATCTATCTATCTATCTATCTATCTATCTATCTATCTACAGCAGAATCATATGGGGTATCAGTAAAGACATGATGTGGACTGCTTACTAGATGAAGCCCAGTATTTTAGGTGCATCTATATTATATCTCTCCTCACTTGCAAGGCTTTTCTTGATCAGATGCCATGCAGGTGTGGAATGACAGACCACAGGAGAAGATGCTCCAACTGGGTTGAAAGGAAAGAGCAATTGCAGCACAGATCTACTCAACCAGTGTATTTGTAATGTACTGGCGCCACACAGTGTTTAAGAATGGTCATTTCCACTTTGGCAGCATGCTGCAGAAGTCGTTTTCAGTGGAAGAGACAAACGAGTTGGATTCTTGTTTTTCCAGATTTTTTGCAGTTTAGCATTTTCACCTCTGCGTGTGCGGGTTTTATAGAAACTCGAACACGTCCCTTCTCATGATAAACGTGAAGGGGCGTGACCACGGGGGAGGGGTCCACGTTTACCCTGAAACCTTTAGTCCTGATTGGTCGCATTGAACGCCCATCATAAAGCGAACACAAACTTGAATGTTTGTCGGTTCGGGTGGAACAGTTCAGGGACGTGTGGTCACGGTTCGAGCTCTGCACCCGTTTATTAAAATTATATACTGAGTAACAGGGTATAGCTGTGATAAAGGTAGGAGTATGAAATGGGTTTGAACTACTCCGACCAGGCCCAAATACCACACGCAGAGGATTTAATCCGAGAAACCGGCTGTAAGTTGATCATTTATCATGTTTGTTTGTCTACAATGCACGTGACTGATCAGGTTAAAGCTTTCAGTGGTGCTCTAATGTAAGGTGAATCAGATTTCAGAATGAGTTTATGGTGTTTATGTTCTTGCTTTTTTTTTTTAATTCAGCTTGAGCTTTGAAGCTTAACGCCCTTAAAAAGACGCTGGAGATCTTATCATTTTAGGGGCACACACACGATATTGTCAAAAGTATTGGGTCACCTGCCCTTTTCTGCTATACGTGGTTCTTTTCCAAACTGTTACCACAAAGCTGGAGGCACTCAATTGTACAGGAGGTTTTTAATTGCGGTATAATACAATTTTGCATTCACTTGAACTTTAAACCCAAACCTGTTCCAGCATGGCAGTGCCTCTGTGCACAAAGTGAGCTCCTTGAAGATCTGGTTTACATGCTCTGGAGAGGAAGATCTTAAGTGGTCTGCTATAGAGCTCTGATCTCATCCCTACTGAAGATCTTTGGGATGAATGTGAAGGCTGACTGCATGACAGAACTCCTCACTTACATCAGTACCTGTCTTTCATAATACCCTTGTGGCTGATGAACACAAATATCCATAAGCACACTCCAAAATCTAGTGGAACATCTTCCCAGAAGAGTGGAGGGAATTATAAGAGCAAATTGGGATTAAATGTAGAATGCAATGCCCAACAAATCACATACCATACTTATAACCAGGTGTCCCAATAATTTTGGCAATATAGTGTACATAATATCTGCCATCACTTGCATTGCTGTCTTGATATGTTCTATGTAGGAGATGCAACCTGAAGGAGATTGGAGACTGTAAAGTGTTGGCGGGGGACAGTGTAGCTAGACAGCATCGGATGGTGGTCTGTAGGGTGGTTTTGGAGGCGAAGAAGAAGAGGGGGAGATTGAGGACTGACAGAAGAATAAGATGGTGGAAACTGAAGGAAGAAGACTGCAGTGTGAGGTTCAGGGAAGAGGTCAGACAGGGGCTCGTGGTGGTGAAGAGGTGCTGGATAATTGGGAAACTACTGCAGGAGTGATGAGGGAGGCAGCTAGAAAAGTACTTGGTGTGGCATCTGGAAATAGAAAGCAAGACAAGGAGACGTGGTGGTGGAATAAGGAAGTGCATGAGAGCATAAGGGGAAAGAGGTTGTCGAAACAGAAGTGGGATCGACAGGGTGATGAGAAAAGTAGGCAGGAGTACAAGGAGATGCGGCAGCAGGTGAAGAGGGATGTGGCGAAAGCCAAGGAAAAGGCATATAAGAAGCTGTATGAGAGGTTGAACACTAAGGAAGGAGAAAAGGATTTGTACCGATTGGCCGGGCAGAGGCACCGAACTGGGAAGGATGTGTTGCAAGTTAGAGCAATAAAGGATGGAGAGGGAAATGTGTTGACTAGTGAGGAGAGTGTGTTGAGAAGGTGGAGGGAGTATTTTGAGCAGCTGATGAACGAGGAAAATCAGAGAGAGAGAAGGTTGGAGGATGTGGAGTTGGTGAAGCAGGATGTAGATAGGATTAGTAAGGAGGAAGTGAGAGCAGCGATTAAGAGGATGAAGAGTGGAAAGTCGGTTGGACCAGATGACATACCGGTTAAAGCATGGAGATGTTTAGGAGAGATGGCAGTGGAGTTTTTAACCAGATTGTTTAACAAGATTCTGGTAGGTGAGAGGATGTCTGAGGAATGGAGAAGGAGTGTGCTGGTACCGATCTTTAAGCATAAGGGAGATGTGCAGACCTGCAGTAACTATAGGGGAATTAAGTTGATCAGTCACACAATGAAGTTATGGGAAAGAGTAGTGGAAGCCAGGCTGAGAGAAGAGGTGACCATCTGTGAGCAACAGTATGGTTTCATGCCGAGGAAGAGCACCACAGACGCTTTATTTGCTTTGAGAATGTTGATGGAGAAGTATAGAGAAGGACAAAATGAATTGCAGTGTGTATTTGTGGATTTACGACAAAGAAAGCGTACGAGAAAGCGTACGACAGGGTGCCAAGAGAGGAGTTGTGGTATTGTATGAGGAGGTCAGGTGTGTCAGAGAAGTATGTGAGGGTGGTGCAGGACATGTATTAGGACAGTGTGACAGCAGTGAAGTGTGCAGTAGGCACGACAGACTGGTTCAAGGTGAAGGTTGGACTGCATCAAGGATCGGCCCTGAGCCCTTTCCTGTTTGCAGTGGTGATGGACAGGTTGACGGACAAGGTCAGATAGGAGTCTAGACTATGATGTTTGCGGATGATAAGTCAGTAGGAGTAAGACAGAGTACATGTGTGTGAATGAGAGGGAGGGCAGTGGAGTGATGCGGTTGATGGGAGAAGAGGTGGAGAATGTGGTGGAGTTCAGGTACCTGGGGTCAACAGTGCAAAGTAATGGAGAGTGTGTTAGGAAAGTAAAGAAAAGAGTGCAGGCAGGGTGGAGTGGGGGGGAAGAATGACAGGACTGATTTGTGATAGAAGAGTATCTGCAAGAATGAAAGGGAAAGTTTATAGGACTGTGGTGAGATCTGCAATGTTGTATGGTTTAGAGAAAGTGGCATTGAGTAAAAGACAGGAGATGGAGCTGGAGGTAGCAGAGCTAAAGATGCTGAGGTTTTCGTTGGGAGTGATGAGGATGGACAGGATTCGAAATGTGTTTATTAGAGGGACAGCCCACGTAGGACGTTTTGGAGACAAGGTGAGGGAGGCGAGATTGAGATGGTTTGGACATGTGCAGAGGAGGGACATGAGTTATATTGGTAGGAAAATGCTGAGGATGGAGCCACCAGGAAGGAGGAAAAGAGGAAGGCCAAGGAGGAGGTTTATGGATGTGGTGAGGGAAGACATGCATGTAGTTGGTGTGAAAAAGGCAGATGTAGAGGACAGGGTGGTTTGGAGACGGATGATCCGCTGAAGGAGCTCCCCTAATGGGAGAAACCGAAAGAAGAAGAAGAAGACTTGCATTGCTGTCTTGATCAAACGCAACCTACAATTGTGGATTGACGGACTGCAGTAGATGATTCTGTAAATGGGCTAAAAGGAAAGAGCGATTCTAGTGAAGGAGTGAAGTTTGGGCTGATTTAATTCTAGCCCACACTGTAGAGTCGGGCAGCTTATCAGTGACAGTCATACAGTTTACCCAAATTGAAGATCTGTGTGATCTCCATTTGGTCTGATGTTTAAGAACGTGCGTTGAAATGTAGGCAGTAGTCATGTAAGCAGGTCAAATAAAATGTTTTATTTGAACAATACTAAACTTGTTTTTTTTGGAATGTCCGTCAGTATCAATAACAGGAACTATCATCCGTGTCTGGAAACATTTTGGCTTTTAAATATCAACTATGATACACGTTTCTTTGTTAAACCATAATCCTTATTAGGGTAAGATTAAGTGAATGAGCTATTACAATAGGGATGAAAAGGTGTTAGAACAAGCATGTTAATAAGTACAGTCAGAGCTGTGCTGTCTGGAATAACACCTTGATTCAACCATTTGAGGGAAAATGTGTATATATTATTAATATATGAAAATAAAAAGAATTTTACCAAGCTGTGCTATAAAATGATTAAACTTTATTTCTTTATACGTCATACTTCACTAATAAGTGTAGAAACAGTTAACGTGTATGTAATAAGCTGGCACCTGTGTGTACTTATTAAATGAGATCTGTCATCAGAAGTATGAAATAGGCCCTGTATTTCTTGCAGTCACTCGTGCACACCTTGTTCGTCTGCATGAGCGTTACCAATCTCTGGACAAAGACAACAAGGGTCATCTCAAGTAAGATACTTTGAATTCATTTATTTATTGTTTGTTAGTTGGCTGAAGTCCTATTAACTTGTCTTTCTCGAAGTGCACAGGACTTTGGAGCCATTAAGGAGCTGGCCATGAATCCTATATGTGACAGGATAATAGGGGCCTTCTTTTCTTCCGGGTAAGAGTATTTTATTGTCCCAATAATCATCGTTTCTGCAATCGATATATATGTAATCTCATTTTAATAAATAAAAAAAAAGTAAATACAGCCCTTAAATAGAAATAAAGGCCATAATAAAAACTACCCAAGTAGTGTACATTGTTGAGGTAGAACCCAAGTCTGATATTAAAGAGATATTGACCTAATATTGGGCACTTTCATACTTGTTTCATATGGTTTTGCACTGCACATAAACAGATTCAAAATTACAGTTGCTGGGGGACATGTTAGGCTGCAAAAATAAAAATATAAAATTGTTTTATTTATTGGTCAGAATTGTGGCCAGTGATCAAGTAAATCAAAGTCAATGCTCAGTTGAATATATAATAACTCCTTTAAACATTTTGTGTATTGCATTCTGCATTTGTTGGCAGTTTGAGGTGCACAGAGATGTGATATCTGTGGTCTCATCTTCCTAAACAAACCAGACCAAAGGGTAAAGTATAGAGCTGAGGTTACATGCTAGTTATTTTTATAATAAGTTTTGGCCATGAGCTACTTAACTCTTGGTATTTTGAATTGATGCATGAAGCTGGCCAAAGATATAACACTTTAATATTGGATTGGAACATAAAACTGTAACTGGAATTGTGACGGATATATTACTAGTTATATTAATATTATTAGTATGTACCACTTCAAGTGAATCGAATCTGTTGCGCACCCCCCCCCCCCCCCAAATAATTAACTGCTTAACGTATACATTCTCACACAGTCCATAGCCTCAACATAATTATTTATGGCTATGGGATTTAAACCTTTGGATTAATATTAACAAATGCACATTTTTCTCCATAAAATGTAAAGGCTCCACCTAAATGAATGTCACTTTCAGACAGGAAACACTGGACTTCTCATCATTTGTACGCATCCTGGCACACTTTCGTCCCATCGATAAGAACCGAGCCAAAGAACCCAACTTGCCTGACCCCATTAACAGCAGAATCAACAAACTGAAATGTATGTTTACGCCACTTCCTGGTTAAAAGAGAGAACTGCATGTTTCTCTGCTTCAAGAAATGTAATCCTGATGTAAATTCTCTTATTTAAAATGTGTTGCTTATTTAGTTGCATTTCAGTTGTATGACCAGGACAAAGATGGCAAGATTTCCAGACAAGAGCTCCTGCAGGTCCGTGCACTTCAGCATGTTGTAGCAACATTGTGTCTCCTTTGTCAATCTTTGTGAAGTTTTGTCAATATTGGCATGGGCTAAACATATTTTTCCTCTTACAAAGAAATGTTCGCTTTCAAAAGATTTGGAAAAACCTTTTTCTTCATTTTTGCAGCCATTTGGTGATAAACACTAGCCACCCCTAATTTTCATGTGTATGCACAGAGCAATTGTTTTGGATTTAGTGACACCCACAAGAGGCTAAATTCTTAGCATAAAATGATGGGCAAATGGCAAAAAAAACCACTCTGGTGTTTATTTTGAAATTTTATAAGCTTAAATAAAATTATATATATCAAACAAAAGTGAGTACACCCTAAGTGATAGCTGTACGTCATGTAACCATGCAAAGCCACATGTCCTATTCATCATGTTCATGTTTTTGTCTGCTTGACAGGACCACACATATTGTGAATCTTGTATTAGAGCAGTTAAAATTTGGTGCTTTGAGTACAATTCTCTCATACTGACCACTTAATGGGAGGTGGGAGCTCAGTGGTTAAGGCATTGGACTTTGGATCGGAAGGTCACAGGTTCAAATGCCACCACCACCAAGCTGCCACTGCTGGGCCCTTGAGCAAAGCCCTAATACTCTCCCCTGCTCAGTTGTAAGTCGCTCTGGAAAAGGGCATCTGCCAAATGCTGCAAATGTAAATGGATGTTCAATATGGGACCTCATGGCAAAGAACTCTCTGAGGATTTGAGAATTAGAATTGTTGCTCTCCACAAAGATACTGTAACAAAGGTCTAGGCTATAAGAAGATCAGTAACACCCTGAAACAGTACATACATAGGTTTTTCAAGACAGGTTCCACTCGGAACAGACCTCACAAGGGTTGATCAATGATGTTGAGTTTCCATGCTGTGCATCGGGTGCAGAAGCTGCTTCAAAAAAACGCGTGAGTGTTGCCAGAATGACATTAAAAATAATTGCAGAAGGTCCGCTTGTCAGTGCTCAGACCATACGCCGCACACTGCAACACGTCAGTTTGCATGGCCGTCATCCCAGATGAAAGCCTCTTCTAAAGCTGGCTCACAAAAAAAACAGTTAACGGCAGTTTTCCAACAAAATAATGACCCCAAACACACGGCCAAGATAACAACTGCCTTGCTGAGGAAGCTGGAGGTGATTAAGTGGCCAAGTATGTCTCCAGACCTGAGCCCTTTTGAGCACAATTTGGACACAGTTTTGACATGTTCACTGAGGGTGTACTCCCTTTTTTACTCACAGTTATTTAGACAATAATGGCTGTATGTTGTTATTTTCAAAGGACAGTAAATCTGTACTGCTATATAAGCTGTACATTACCTACTTCAAAAAATATTTTTATATATTTTTAAATAGTTTCATTTCTATATTGTCTTTTGAGAAGATATACTGAAATGGTTAGTGAAATGTAATGTGTGTGTGTGTGTGTGTGTGTGTGTGTGTGTATGTATATATAATACACAGACACACACACACACACACACACACACACACACACACACACACACACAACATGTATATGTGTGTGTGTGTGTGTAAAATGTGAAGAAAACTATTTTCAAATATTCTTTTAAATGAATGACAAAATCTGATAAATGATGGCCACAATTTTCTTGTCATCAATTTCTGCATGTAATGTTATTATTGTTTATCCATCCATCCATCCATCTTCTCCCGCTTATCCGATGCCGGGTCGCGGGGGCAGCAGTCTAAGCAAAGATGCCCAGACTTCCCTCTCCCTAGACACTTCTTCCAGCTCTTCCGGGGGGACACCAAGGCGTTCCCAGGCTAGCCGGGAGACATAGTCTCTCCAGCGTGTCCTAGGTCTTCCCCGGGGTCTCCTCCCAGTGGGACGCGCCCGGAACACCTTCCCAGGAAGGCGTCCAGGAGGCATCCGGAACAGATGCCCAAGCCACCTCAGCTGACCCCTCTCGATGTGGAGGAGCAGCGGATCTACTCTGAGCTCCTCCCGAGTGACTGAGCTTCTTACCCTATCTCTAAGGGATCGCCCAGCCACCCTGCGGAGAAAGCACATTTCGGCCGCCTGTATCCGGGATCTTGTCCTTTCGGTCATGACCCAGAGCTCATGACCATAGGTGAGAGTAGGAACGTAGATTGACCGGTAAATCGAGAGTTTCGCCTTGCGGCTCAGCTCCTTCGGATTTGGAGGTGCTGATTCTCATCCCAGCCGCTTCACACTCGGCTGCAAACCGTCCCAGTGCATGCTGAAGGCCCTGGTCTGATGAAGCCAACACGACAACATCATCTGCAAAGAGCAAAGACGAAATCGTGTCGTCACCAAACCGGACACCCTCCGACCCCTGGCTGCGCCTAGAAATTTTGTCCATAAAAATTATGAACAGAACCGGTGACAAAGGGCAGCCCTGCCGGAGTCCAACATGCACCGGGAACAAGTCTGACTTACTGCCGGCAATGCGAACCAAGCTCCTGCTTCGGTCATACAGGGACCGGACAGCCCTTAGTAAAGGGCCCCCGATCCCATACTCCCGGAGCACCCTCCACAGGCCACCGCGAGGGACACAGTCGAATGCCTTTTCCAAATCCACAAAGCACATGTGGACTGGTTGGGCAAACTCCCATGAACCCTCCAGCACCCTGTAGAGGGTATAGAGCTGGTCCAGTGTTCCACGGCCTGGACGAAAACCACATTGTTCCTCCTGAATCCGAGGTTCTACTATTGGCCGTATTCTCCTCTCCAGTACCCTGGCATAGACTTTCCCAGGTAGGCTGAGAAGTGTGATCCCCCTATAGTTGGAACACACCCTCCGGTCCCCCTTCTTAAAAAGAGGGACCACCACCCCGGTCTGCCATTCCAGAGGCACTGTCCCCGACCACCACGCGATGCTGCAGAGGCGTGTCAGCCAAGACAGCCCCACAACATCCAGAGACTTGAGGTACTCGGCGGATCTCATCCACCCCCGGTGCCTTGCCACCGAGGAGTTTCTTTACTACCTCGGTGACTTCAGCTTGGGTGATGGACGAGTCCACCTCTGAGCCCTCAGCCTCTGCTTCCTCAATGGAAGACGTGACGGCGGGATTGAGGAGATCCTCGAAGTATTCCTTCCAACAGCTCCCCACCTCTACTGTAAACAGCATTGGTGGGGCACTGCTTTCCCCTCCTGAGGCGCCGGACGGTTTGCCAGAATCTCTTCGAGGCCAGCCGATAGTCCTTCTCCATGGCCTCACCGAACTCCTCCCAGGCCCGAGTTTTTGCCTCGATAACCACCCGGGCTGCAGTTCGCTTGGCCTGCCGGTACCCGTCAGCTGCCTCAGGAGTCCCACAAGCCAACCAGGCCCGGTAGGACTCCTTCTTCAGCTTGACGGCATCCCTTACTTCCTGTTTCCACCACCGGGTTCGGGGATTGCCGCCTCGACAGGCACCGGAGACCTTACTGCCACAGCTCCGAGCGGCCGCTTCGACAATGGAGGTGGAGAACATGGTCCACTCGGACTCGGACCCCCGCCATCGGATCCAACTCACCACCAGGTGGTGATCAGTTGACAGCTCCGCCCCTCTCTTTACCCGAGTGTCCAAGACATACGGCCGCAGGTCAGATGAAACGACCACAAAGTCGATCATCGACCTACGGCCTAGGGTGTCCTGGTGCCACGTGTACTGATGGACACCCTTATGCTTGAACATGGTGTTCGTTATGGACAAACTGTAACTAGCACAGAAGTCCAATAACTGAACACCGCTCGGGTTCAGATCAGGGGGGCCGTTCCTCCCAATCACGCCCCTCCAGGTGTCACTGTCGCTGCCCACATGTGCATTGAAGTCTCCCAGTAGAACGACGGAGTCCCCAGTCGGAGCACTGTCCAGCACCCCTCCCAGAGACCCCAAGAAGGCCGGGTACTCTATACTGCCGTTTGGCCCGTAGGCACACACGACAGTGAGAGACCTATCCCCGACCCGTAGTCGCAGGAAAATGACCCTCTCGTTCACCGGGGTAAACTCCAACACATGGCGGCTGAGCTGGGGGGCTATAAGCAAACCCACACCAGCCCGACGCCTTTCACCATGTGCAGCTCCAGAGTTGTAAAGAGTCCATCCTCTCTTGAGGAGTGTGGTTCCAGAGCCCAGGCCGTGCGTAGAGGTGATCCCGACTATCTCTAGTCGGAACCTCTCAACCTCACGCACAATCTCAGGCTCCTTCCCCGCCAGCGAGGTGACATTCCACGTCCCTAGAGCTAGCTTCCGTGTCCAGGGATCGGGTTGTCGAGGCCTCCGCCTTCGACTGCTGCCCGATCCTCTTAGCACCGCCCCCTTACGGTCCCTCCTGCAGGTGGTTAGCCCACTGGAAGGCGGCCCCACGTCGCTCCTTCGGGCTGAGCCCGGCCGGACCCTGTGGGGGAAGGCCCGGCCACCAGGCGCTCGCATACGAGCCCCAACCCCGGGCCTGGCTCCAGGGTGGGGCCCCGGCTGCGCCATACCGGGCGACGTCACGGTCCCTGATGTAGTATCTCTCATAAGGGGTTTTGAACCGTTCTTAGTCTGACCCGTCGCCCAGGACCTGTTTGCCTTGGGAGACCCTACCAGGGGCATATAGCCCCGGACAACATAGCTCCTAGGGTCATTCGGGTACTCAAACCCCTCCACCACGTTAAGGTGGCAGTTCAAGGAGAGGTATTATTGTTTATTATTTATTAATAAAAAATAACAAATAAAGAAAAACATTCAAAAATATACAGTTATCACTTTATGAAGAAATGAATATCAATTTCAAAGTAATTCTTAAAATAATTTGCAGGTTCTGCAGGCTATGCTGGAGAGTCAGGTAACAAAAGAACAACTGGAATGCATAGTTGATCGCACTATTCAAGAGGCAGACTTGGACAACGATGATGCCATATCTTTTGAAGAGTTTCGAAAGGTAATGCATTGCATTATGCACTTCAAATTAATTGAAAGTGGCTTTATGATTAATGTCTAGTTTTTAACCCACACAGACTATATTATAAATGAAATAGGAACAGAGTAAAGTAATTATAGGTGTGTTGCCTCCTCGAAGCTGATTATTTGCTAATAAAATATGTACAGATGTTTTACTTCTGCTATAATAGAGCAGCTTTTCAACAATTACAGTTTATAGATGCATTTTATGTTGCAGATCATCCATGGAATATGTTATCACAGACAGTATATGTAATTATCCCTTCATGACATTCAGCTTGCAATGTTGCTTTTGAAATCTCAAATGCTGATATTGAGAAGACCTTCCTGCACCAGAAATGTTAACGTTGATACTGCATTGATACTGCAGCATTGATACTAGAATCCATTTTGTTTACATCCATCCAGAATCCATCTTCTCATAGAAACCTTCATTACATTCATGATTACTCTTTTTTTCCCCCATTTGTTTTGTGTGGCATATTGTCCCTCCAACTCCCTGTGCAAGTTATTTCCATATAGAAATATAATAACACATTAGTACAGTGCAATTAAATAATTCTTGTAGCCCCTATTAAAGGAAATGACTAAACACCTATGCATTTAGAATTGAGCATTCAGGAGCACTAAGGTATACATTGTAAAAACTGTTTTCTATGCAATTCATTTGTTTTTATGAACTTATTTTTGATGCATTTCTTTTTTTTTTTTTTAGTCCCTAGATAAGGTCGACATCGATCACAAGATGAGCATCCGTTTCCTACGCTAAAGCATTACACACTATCGAAAAGCACTAAGAATTTAATGTGGTGTTCAGAGGTTCAGCCTGTTTCCACCACTAAAATGAAAGTTATTGCTGGAATGCAGTTGTTTGAGCTACTGTCACAGCTGGGAAGAGTATGTGTAAGTGAATGGTATTTGGTGAAATGGTTTTCAGTCTGTATGGTATTCGGCATTTAGCAGTTTTGATGTCTGACTGATTTCATTTTTAACCGGCTTTATTATAACTATGCATGATTTTGTTGGTCTACGTGCATCTCACAGGTTATGTAGGGAAACGTATCTCGTTTTTTTTTACAAAATATCAGCTGGAATTAACCATAAACTGATTTAAACAACTAGTGCAGTGTAGACATAAAAGCTGTAACATTGTAAAACTGGAGCAAAATATCTTTCTCAGCATATCATGTTGACCCACCCCAAATAGTTTTTTTGTTAATAAGAGGTTTAAAAGACATATACATTTTGTCAAGCTACCTCCTTATTTAGTTCAAAAACTTTACTTTTGAAATGAGTTTGAATAGTTTATAGGGGTTCAACTAGTTCAACTGTTATCACAGTTATATACTCTACAGCCCTTTATACTACAGTCTTAGAAAGCGTGTGTATACCTGAGTGTACATATACCCTGACAAGCCATAATATTAGAACCATGTCCCTAATATGCTGTAGGTCACCCTTGGACCACTGCTGCATTTTTGACCCATAGAGGCATTGACTCCGCAACGTACTGGGAATAATCGGCAAGATCACCCTCCGATCCTTTTGCCTGCCCATTTTTTCCAATATATTAATTTTAAGAACTGACTGTTCACTTTCTGATTGATGTTTCCCACCCATCAGTGTTCTTCATGCCTCCTGTTAGTGGTTTTAATGTTATGGCTAATTGGTGTAGCTATGATTTTATTTTTATTTTTTTTTATCTTAAAAAGAGATGCACAAAGAGCATTAACTTGTGAAATCTTCATAATACTCTTGCCACTTCCAATATAAAACAGGGCGGCTTCTTTTTTTTTTTTTTTTTTTTTTAAATATACATTTTGTCAACATTCTTCTTTCTTCCAAGTCTTGTAAATTTGTATCTAATGCCTACCTCACCAATCCTACTGCTTTAATGGGGCTTTGTGTAAACATTAACAAAAAGCCTTAGATATACACATGTATACGTTGTTAGGTTTGAGACACGTCTGTGAATGCAGCTTTGGAATTTGTATTAATAACTATTAAACATTTAATTACGTTTGTACTTTTCTTCGAATGGCCTTGTATTAATAAACAATGAAAAGCCACTCACAGTTAATGATGTGCTACAGACTTATTCATTATACATTATATATAGTTTTATTTTTTGGGGTAAATTGTATTTTATTATATATATATATATATATATAGCAGAAGATGAAAATATGTGAATGAGGAAATGGTAGGATTAAACAACTAATAAAAGTCTAGCATATTGGCAATACATTGCTGCATGGATGTTTTTATGAATTATTACCTCCAGATAAGATGTTCTGAGATTCTGTCTCCACTGTCAAGAAAACTTACAAAATAGAGGTCAGTCGATCAATCGGGACGATTTTTGGTATTTTTTAATTAATCGCCATCGGACAATTGTGCTGCACATTATGGTTGCACAAGCCAGTGGCAAAAAAAAATCTGGAGTGAGAGGGACTGGTAGAAGGTGTACCTAGGAAAGAAAGATTGGTGATTGGGGCAGACTTTACTGGCCATGTTGATGAAGGGAACAGAGGTGATGGGTAGGTATGGCCTTAAGGAGAGGAATGTGGAAGGGCAGATGGTGGTAGATTTTGCTAAAAGGATGGAAATGGCAGTGGTGAATACATATTTTAAGAAGAAGGAGGAGCAGAGGGTGACATAAGAGTGGAGGAAGGTGCACACAGGTGGACTATGTTCTATGTAGGAGATGCAACCTGAAGGAGATTGGAGACTGTAAGGTGTTGGCAGGGGACAGTGTAGCTAGACAGCATCGGATGGTGGTCTGTAGGATGGTTTTGAAGGTGAAGAAGAAGAGGAGGAGAGTGAGGACTCAAAGAAGAATAAGATGGTGGAAACTGAAGGAGGAAGAGTGTAGTGTGAGATTCAGGGAAGAGGTCAGACGGGCTCAGTGGTGGTGAAGAGGTGCGGGATGATTGGGCAACTACTGCAGGAGTGATGAGGGAGAAGTAATTTTTTTTTTTTAAAGAATAAGGGAGATGTGCAGACCTGCAGTAACTACAGGGGAATTAGGTTGATCAGTCACAGCATGAAGTTATGGGAAAGAGTAGTGTAAGCCAGGCTGAGAGAAGAGGTGACCACCTGTGAGCAACAAATTGGTTTAATGCACCACAGACGCATTATTTGCTTTGAGAATTTGAGTCATTACTCAGCTGTAGTTTAGGGTTTGGCTCGGGGACCAAAACCTGCTAACAATTGCACTGATTTTAAGGGCTTGTGTTGTTCAATAAATGTTTAATTTAATAAATTTTCCGTATCTCATCTTATTTACTAATTGTTAGATTTTATGAGATAAAGGGGAAAAAGAAAATCGGCATCGAATATCAGCCAGAGAAAAACCCGTATCGGTCGGCCACCTGACATTAAAAATGTCAGATATTTTCCCACTGGTAACATGACAAAGCAACCAAACAAACGCAAATGAAAAAGAAATAAAAATGTCTAAGGAAAGAAAAAAAGGAGATTAAAACCCTAAAATAACCAGTATGATTAAGTTTGCAAATTTTGTAACTTTTTAAAATTTGAAACCACCATCACTAACTATTAATACTTACTCTCAATACCAACTCTTAATACTTACATTACCACATTAGTACATCCTGATTACACTCTTTTCACTTTTCCATACAAAAAAGCTGCAGGATCTCGTACACAATTCAAGTCATTCAGCAGGGTTTTTTTTTTATATAGGATTTAGATCAGAATTTCCGATCGCACTCTTCCCAGTCAACTATTTAAACCATTTCCTGGATTTGTGTTTTGGCTTGCTATTGTGTTAAAATATTTCACAGCTTGAGCAGTTTTTCCGATGCCTAAAGGTATTGTGCCAGAATAGACTGGTATTTGGCATTCATGATTCTTTCTATCATCTATCATCTAAATAAATGCATTTACTTGAGAACAAGAGTTTGTGATAAGTTGATTCTAAACACAATCACAGACCATTAAACAACCCCAAATCCAAAAAAGTTAGTAAACTGTCCCAACAGAAATCCCTCCATCCTCTATGGGCTCTTTTAAAAAAGTACTGTGGTAAAATGAAAAACTGTTTTGTGGACAGACTATTAAACATTGTTTTTTTCTTTTTGGTATATTGAGAGCACATTGCACATTTGGAAAGTCTCCATCAATGCTAAAAAGTATATACAGGTTCAAGAGTAACAAATGCTTCCATCCAGAAAACAACTTTTTCAGGAAAAGCCTTGCATATTTGAGCAATGTTAATGCATACTACATCTGTTAGCATGAATGCATAGTAGAAGATTCCAGGTGCTGAACCTGGTGCTTGCCTGCACTCTCGATTTTTTTCCTTAAAATGGTATATATTTCTATACTAAGTTTATAGATTTGATCTGGTATATTGTGAATAGAATGTGGATTTCAGATTTGCAGATCATTGCATTCTGTTTTTATTTACATTTTGCACATTGTCCCAACTTTTTTTTGGAATTGGGGTTGTAAAAAAGCTATGCAACGAGGTTAATGTACTTTTATTTGTTTTTGTTATTGGTGGCTATATCTCATGATATTTACCTCATTATCTCTCGTCACACAGCATGTAGTCATTCAGCTGCACTGTGTTTTCCTTAATGAACACTAGGTGACAGCCAAGTCAATGTCAATGCCACTTATAGCTCTGTAGAATATCACTGCTGTATGTGAAGACTATCAGTTGTATATAAAAGAATCATACTGTCAGCATTTATTTTATACACAAGATTTTCTTTAATCAGAATTGTCTGTACAACATAATTTTAAATTTAGTTCATACGACACATGAAGAGTTCTCACAGATCCTTTTCTTACTCTGCTTTGCTTTTGGGCATCGAGGCCACCAGAAGCCAGTAACAGGATAATCCAGTGCCTAAATAAAACCAGACAGAATAAACGTAGGAATATTGCACTGTGCACTGTAAATGAAAACAATTGTAATAAATGCCTGTATCCTACCAAAAATGGTGAGGGTCATGGTTACACGGTAAAGTAACATATCAATGCTTCCTCCTTTGATGTGTACTGGCAAACCATTGTCCTCCTAAAAAATAGATGATTGTACATTAAAAGGATTGCAGTCCCATTTCCTGTCATACTTTATGTTAAATACGCTATTTATTTGTATAATTGTGAAATAGTTCCCAGTTTTATGTATCAGAACATAATAGAAATTGTGGTCCTTAGCAGGTTTTAGAATTGGGTAAATACAACCTCAGATGAACAATGCTTGGTCATTATTATTATTATTTTAATTTTTAAATAAAAAAATCAAGACATCATTGTCCTGTTCCTATATATATACAGTACAGACCAAAGGTTTGGACACACCTCCTCATTCAAAGAGTTTTCTTTATTTTCATGACTATGAAAATTGTAGAGTCACACTGAAGGCATCAAGGGCTATTTGACCAAGAAGGAGAGTGATGGGGTGCTGCGCCAGATGACCTGGCCTCCACAGTCACCAGACCTAAACCCAATCGAGATGGTTTAGGGGTGAGCTGGACCGCAGAGTGAAGGCAAAAGGGCCAACAAGTGCCAAGCATTTCTTGGGGAACTCCTTCAAGACTGTTGGAAGACCATTTCAGGTGACTACCTCTTGAAGCTCATCAAGAGAATGCCAAGAGTGTGCAAAGCAGTAATCAAAGCAAAAGGTGGCTACTTTGAAGAACCTAGAATATGACATTTTTCAGTTGTTTCACACTTTTTTGTTATGTATATAATTCCATATACAATTCCACATGTGTTAATTCATAGTTTTGATGCCTTCAGTGTGAAATCTACAATTTTATAGTCATGAAAATAAAGAAAACTTTTTGAATGAGAAGGTGTGTCCAAACTTTTGGTCTGTACTGTATATATATATATATATATATATATATATATATATATATATATATATATATATATATATATATATATATATATATATATAATATACTGTTTGCAGGTTTTCTTGTGAGCCAGTTTCAGAATAGCCTTCCTATTGATGATGATGAAGGCAAGTGGACATTTCGCTTCTGGAAACCGCTTTGGAAAACCTCTGTATGACCCTGGCCACTGCACTGTAACATAGTTTAATGGTGTTACTGATCATCTTTTATCTTTGTGGAGAGCAACAATTCTAATTCTTGAATTCTCAGAGAGTTCTTTGCCATGAGGTGCCATGTTGAAGATCTAGTGGTCAGTATGAGAGGATTTTACTCAAAGCACCTAATTTTAACTGCTCTGATACAAAATACACAAATTTGTATGGTCCCCTCAAGCAGACAAAAACATGATGAATGGGACATGTGGAATGGTTAGGCAATGTACAGCTCTAATCACTTAGGATGTACTCACTTTTGTTTTCAGTTCACTTGACAATAGTGGCTGTATGTTGAGTTATTTTCAGACTGCTTTACAAGCTGCACATTGACTACTCTAAAATATATCAATTTTATTTCTGTTTCATTTCTATAGTATTGTTCCTTGAGAAGATATATGAAAATAGTTGCTGAAATGTAATGGGTGTACTCACTTTTTTGTTAGAAACTGTAACTCATACTGTATCTCAAGCATTGCACAGGTTAACTTAGGGTGTCTTTTCTAGGAAGTCCTCTCTTGGTGTTGGCAACTGTCTACATTGCTTTCTGCATGTGGAAAATGTTTTTTACTGTAGAGTGATCAACTTTAAATTGCAAATGGTCTAACTGCTAAACTGCTAAAACTTTGGCTATTTTAGAGGTCACGCATGCTGATGATCAAATAATAACATTTGATTTGCAGCAGCTGGCTACTACTTAACCTCCTAGTTTCTATGGAAGTAGTACTTTGTATTTCACACATGGTTTCTCCATTTAAAAATACATAATGACAGTGTAATGTAGTGTTGATCTAAGGTTGTATTTACCAAAGTTTAAGTCCTGATAAGGACCAGATGATTTTTATTATCTAGAGATATCTAAAACCATACAATTCAAAGGGGTTGAACTTTCTTTACACACAGTATATTGAATTAAACTCAAAACTGAGAAGCCTTCAAGTGTACAGCTTATCAACTGACCCATGTGTGTTTTCATGCAACATGCTACTGACCTGAAATAGCTTTTGCTTCTCTGGAACCCTGTTTTTCATCTGCCTGGCTGTTGTATTGAAGGCTCTGGTGGCCACCCGTTGAAGGCTCTGCAGAAATATCACACACATTCTTTTTATTTTCGAATAAAAATGGGAAGATTTGACGTTTGATGCAACTCTTTAGTATAGTTATAAAACATTATGAGTCATTTGGTCTCGTAATAAATGTTATCAGCATATATCATCAATTTTATGATACAATATATGGTCAAAAAGAATATGGTCACTGGACCATCACACCTGTATACTATAGATTTAAAAGTTCTCTGCACTGTAAATATGGGCCCCAAAAATGTTCCAGTATGACAATGTTCCTGTGCACAAAAGTGAACTCCATGACATGGTTTGCTGAGGTTGCAGTGGATGAGCGTTAGCATCCTGCACAAAACCCTGACCTCAAACCCACTGGGATGATTTTAATGCTGAACAGCACTTCAGCCTCCTCACCCAACATCAAAACATTAACTCACAAATGTGGCTTAATCAAAAAATCATGCCCCAAATGAAAACCATGCTGAATGGAAAGCCTCTCTAGAAAAGTGAGTAAGCTAATACTGAAACGGGATGGTCACAAGTACATTCTGTATGGCTCGGATTGATTAGATGTCCAAATACACTATGCTACAATAAAATGTATTGTCTTTGGCCTTTCATTATCATGTTTCTCTGCATTACAGGAAATTCAGTGCTGTCATGGAAAGTTGCTTAAAATTTTGGCAACAAAAAAGCTGTCATCCAGATTAATGGCAGAGAAGGTGAACTAGAATAAAAAATAAATACTCTATTGGCTCTATCTTATCAAACCTTTTAAAACAGTTTCTGCAAAAACACAGTTAAGTCTTTAAATGATGAAATAACATTATCAGTTCCAGGAAAAACTTTACCAATGAAGAGTCCTTTTGTGTTTTAACATGCACTCTGTTGGGATTGGTTTAGTGGGAGGTTAATGTATGGTCACTCAGCTACTGCTTTTGAGCTGATTTATCCTTCTTCTTTTTATTGTGCAGAAATAAACAGGTATTATATATTCATTGCTATTTCAGTCTACAACAGATTTGATTAGCATATTTTCACCACTAATCCACTACTTTTTTTAAAGATGTGCTTACGATTAGAGCCGTTCATTGTTTTTAAGCAATATTGGCAACTGAATAAAAGAAGCTTTCAAAAAAGCTTTTTGCCCAGATCACATCTGCGTTTTTTTGCTATGCGAGACAATAGCCAAAGGGAGTTAACTATTAATAATTTGTAGTTTTCTTTTTCACATTTTACCAAAACAGCTGGCGAACAGGTATAAACATAGATTTATTAAAAACAGAACAACATGCACTTTTGGGAAAGAGTAGCCTGATTGCTGTTAGAAAAATTAAAGCCGGGAAATCCTGTAGTTAGTAAGCTGTGTGCTTTGAGTTGTGGACATGAGCATTTTGCTTTTTTCCCGCTAATAGAGATTAATCATTACATTATCTTTTTTGGAAAGTATTTCACTAGACTGCTTTTTCGGTTTTTGAGCAGCAGCACAACCATTTGTTTTGTTTTGTTTTGTTTTGTTCAGTTTGTTTTTCTTCCCAATGTATAGTACAATACAATGATGTGAACTTAGAGCCTCCCCACCTCTGGCATGAACCCTACACCAGGCTTTCTTAACCAACATGAGCCTGACCTCACTAATATTCTACATGCTACAAAACCGAGTAGAAAGCCTTTAATGAAGTCTGGGAGAAGGGAGCTACATTTGAAATGGGATTTTCACAATCACATAGTGTATGAGTCTGATTGGTCAGGTTTCCAAATACTTCATGTTCCTATATTATGTATTGTTAATTCTCTTTTGTTTGCCATTATCTTCCTGCAGAATTTCAGTAAATTCTTCTGTTACTGTCTGTTACGGTTTCTCTTCTGTTACAGTTTGATTCTGAATGGCAATGAATATGTTGCTTTGAATTTGAGCAACAAACATTCTTCTATGATATCTACCATCGATATTTCTTGCAGAAGGATAACTAGAAACAAAAGGAAATACAAGGAACTGGAACTTAGATGTTAGATGAAGTGTAAGAAGAACCTTTTGCAGGTTAACTTGATCCTGTTGTAGAGCAATGTTCAAAACAATCTTTTTATACCTTATTGGCCTGGCTTGAAATTTTCTTGCATTTAACAATGGAAGGACAGGAAGTGCATTAGGATGATTGGAGACAGCAGAATCTGATAGTATATTAAGTAAAAGCCTTGAAACAACATACATTTGGTTTTGTTGCAGATAGAATACAGAAATTATGTTAAATGGATATGGTAAAATACTGCTTTTTTTTGGTACTGACATTAAAACCTTCAGATGATTCTTTAATTTTTAATTTATGGCATTTTGCAGACACTCATCCATTTATACAATTGAGCATTTGAGAATTAAGGGCAGTGCTTAAGGTCCTAGGAATGACAGTTTAGTGGTGTTGAATTTGAACTCAACCTTCTTATCCCACATACTTCCCTTCCTTCACTGAAATGTTATTTTTTTAATAGATATAGACAAAGTCCTTCTCTGTTTTATTGTGCACATAGCTGACAAAAGAGCAACTTCAACATTTTGCTCTGTTGAGATTGGTTAACTGAGAGCCATTGTCAGGCCACTGGACTACTATTATTTTATATGATCGATTTTAACCTGCTTTTTTATGTTGTTACTCAACAAAGAAAGATCAAAAATTCATTATAATATGATATTTCAATCTATATTTGTTACACAATCAGGCTTTTATTCCATTAATATCTGATTTACCATTTTTTGTATGGTTAGATCTGACACCAGTCAGAGCCATCACTAGATTTTACTGAAATAAGACTAGTGTGCATTAATGTGCATTTTTTTTGTTATGCAAATTACATTGTCATTAACAATTTAAAAATGTTTAAGCAGAGCTGTCAATTATCCAGGTGTAATTAAAGTTTTACCAATTGTATTTACTGCAAATGCTTTACTTGTATTACAAAGCTGCTGTTAAAAACATAACGACGTGCACTTTTAGTCAAGAATACGTTTATTGCTGATAGATATATTCAAGTTAGGTAGTCCCATAGTCAGTAGGCTATGTACCGAGTATATATACAGTACATTTGGAAAATATTTAGACCCCCTTCACTTTTTTAAAATGTTATTATGTTGCAGCCTGATACTATAACTTTTCCGACAGGGGTCCCTGGTGGTCTAGTGGTTAGGATGCCGCGCTCTCACCGCTGCGGCCCGGGTTCGATCCCTGGTCAGGGAACCAGTCCCAAGCCCGGATAAATGGTGAGGGTTGCGTTAGGAAGTGCATCCGGCGTAAAAACATATGCCAAATCAAACATGCGGATGATCCGCTGTGGGGACCCCTAACGGGAGAAGCCGAAAGAAAGTTTTACTATAATTGTTCCGATAGATTTTTTTTCCTCACTAATATAAATTTAGCACCCCATAATAACAAAGTGGGAACAGAATTTTAAAAATGTTTGTAAATGTTTTTTATTAAAAACCCTGAAATATGTACATAAGAATTCAAACCCTTTGCAACAACATTTAAAAATGTATCCTTGATCATGGGTGAGATGTTTCTACACCTTGACTAGAAACATTTATTGATTGGATATGTAGAAGGGCATACCGCCTCTTTCTGAAGAAAGGCCTCACAGCTGACTATGCATACCAGAACAAGTATCAAGCCATGAGATCAAAGGAACTGCCTGCAGAGCTCAGAGACAGGATTTCTGCAAAGCACCGATCTGGGGTAGGCTACAAAAATATTAATGCTGCACTCAGGATTCCCAAAAGCACAGTCACCTCCATAATTCTCAAATAGAAGAAGTACATAATATGCTTTTAATAATTATTTTTAAAAAGTTACAAATTCTGGTGTGCACTACTGAACAAATGGACCCTTTACTATATACAGCAACATTAGAGGCTGTGTAAAGCTCCTGTTCATTTTGCACCAAATATTTTTAACGTTAGTTTTCACAAACCACCTCTCATTTTATTTTACCAGGAAGTGTACTATAAGTCCACCCACCTGTTTGCTACATATTAATCAGGAAAGCACAAGTGTTATGGTGTTCAAGGTCAACTGTGGAAGTGAAAATGGAGTCGGATATGTTTCACTGGCCTATTGAGATTGTGCAACATGCCACACACCAATCAGAGCACGGTTCACTGATAGGGTGGGACAGAGAAGCTCACGGCGTCCATGACTTATGTGTGTTTCCACATGTACACAGGCTAAAGCCGGAGAGTGCAACTGACACTGAAGTGACCTCCTTTTTTTTATTTGCCTGTGATTTGAGAATTAATCCACATAAAGGAAGCATTTACAATCTACAGCGAATCACAGAATGCATAAGATACAAGTTTAAATTACGAACAGGTCTTTATGTATATTTTCTGCAGAATCCATGACATCCATGTTTACACTTTTAATGTTGTCTTTAGCAGATTTTCATACAGTGCATGACTTTCTTATAAAGCAGCTCCCTCAGTATCAGTTGACAACGTTTATTTCTGGCTGATTAATATCCTTTATAGCTCCCTGGTGTTATTTTAAAATAAAAAGATTAAACTCCAGCATTCCTAAAACTAAATGCTTCTGGCTAATATACAAAAACCAACATCTTGTGTTTCCCCCTGAGATGGATATGAATAGTGCAGAGGTCAGCCTGTTATTGACCTGTTTACATAAACAAATAAAAATAAATTGTAATTTTTTTTTTCCCTGAATTCTATACAGAAGAAATACAGCTTTGTATCCAAAAAAATCAGGCAACATAGAAAGAATGCAAAAGTAGTTACCAGTAAGGGTCTCATGTCCGTCTGTTCTCTTTGCAAAGTGTCCTGCTGCTTGCCTACGTAGGGCCATACAAGGACGCGCACACACAAACCAGAGAGCTATTGAACAGATGCCAAGTATGGTGTACAGGAGAGAACAAACTACATCTGGAGTTCATCTCTGCTTTACATGCTGTACAATTTAACTCGTGTGTGGATTTAAACACCAAATAAACAAAAGTATTTTTATTTAAATATTAAACTAGCAAAGTGAAACTGGAAAGCAGGCTTAAAAAACTGCACTCGTGATTTATACGGTATGAAACAGAGAAGTGAATGGGGAATGAAAGCTCGAAATCGAAGTTACTTCAGCATGAAAGTTCTGACTTCTTTTTACAAGATTATTTATGGCATGCTACAGGATAATTACCACTGTCATTTTCAGCGTAGCATTTCATTTGTTGTTCATGAGGCGCATTTAATGTCACCAATTATTCTAATCACATTGGTTTAAAGTATTACTATAGTTAGAGTACAGAGAACAAAAATGTTTAACCTTACTTGACTTACATGCAAACTTCTGATTCGTTTATACCCAAAATCACAAATGTATACACTGAATCTGCTACTATACATTTTATCATTACATAGTTTGTTTAATAGTTTCTTACGTTTACATTTACAGAATTTAGCAGATGGCCCTATTCAGAGCGAAGTACAAAAGTGCTTTGAGTTTCTATTAATGAATCAATCAACACTGATTCACTAGGTTGTAAACTTAGGATACCATAAACCGATGAATTATAAAAAAAGAGAGACAAGATGCACATTGAATTCTGATGTAAGTTTAATGGCTTAATGTTTTTTTGTTTTTATAAATATGTGTTAGCACCTTGACATCCCTTTCAGACAGCTTTTTCTGTTATTAAACAGTTATTTCTGTTAAATGTGGTTCATCCTTTGTGGTGGTATGCCACCATTACCCTGGATACTGTGGCTATTAATACACCACAAACACTTGCTGTCCTGGTCACAGATTCGGCATTGAGACATACACCAACAATACGTCCTTTTTTCAAATTTGATATATTTCCCATTATGTTGTATGGATTGCAGTATTTTATGTACAGCTGTGCTATTGCTAATTCCAGCTTCACACTCTACACTTACTTATGGAATGTGAAATCTATCTATCTAATCACTATTAAGAACACTTGTACACATTCTCATGAAGTTATTTAATCAATTCATCATGCAGATACAGTTTAAGAACTTCAGATCATATCTAACATCGGCATAAAGAAAAATGTGATCTTTGTGAACTTTATCTGTAACATGGATGTTACAGGAAGGACAAATTTCTTTATTTATAAAATTAATAGAAATTGCTTGAAGGGTGCCTTTTTTTATCTTTTCACAAGACGTCTGAAGGAATGCTGTGGTATCTGCCATCAAGATGTTGAAAACAGTCTTTGCCAGACTTGTTCATCAGGTACATCCCGTAGACAATAGATCAGATCGAGATAGGGAATTTGGGAGTTAAATCATGTTCCTTAAGCAATTCCTTGAAGGGTGCATTAAATGCTTAAAATGCCACTGTTGTTAAGGTTTTTTATTAAGGTACAATTGCAATGAAGGATTATACATGCTCTGCAATAATGTTTAGGTAGGTGGTATATGTCAAAGTACCATGTACATGAATGCTACGCCCCAAAATTTCCCAGCAGAACATTGCCCAGAGCATCATACTGCCACTGTGAGCTTGTCCTTTTCTCATCATGCATTCTGATGCCATTTCTTTCCCAAGGTAAGCGACACACACACCCTGGCCATCCACATTATATAAAAGAAAATGTGATTTGCCAGACCAGTTCACCTTCTTCTATTACTTCATGGTTCAGTTCTGATGCTCATGTACCCATTGTACATGCTTTCAGTATCGTACACGGTCAGCATGATCTAGCACTGTGCTAGACTATGCAATGCATTGTCTGTTCTGACAGCTTTTAAAAAGTAACCAGCAATATTTTTAGCAGATAAATAGATCACACCTTGTTAAACTAAGCAAATAGGCAAGAGCCTCTCATTGGATATAGTAATCACTGAAGTATTAGTTAATTAGTATGTTTCAGCTGGCAACAAATTATTTACACCTAAATGATGCAGTGAGCAGCTTCTCATTTCTTATACAACCATGTTGGAAGACATATCCTCCGTTTATGAAAAAGGTGTTACTCTGAAAGGGTCAAATTATTGGGCTGCATCAAAACATAAGTAAGGGGATTGCTGAAACTCCTGAAATTGGGTTAAGAACTGTTATTATAATTAAAACTCTGCAGGATGGTGGTGATCCATGAACTTAAAGGAAGAAATGCGTTCAGAAAAAAACAAACAGTACGGCTCATGGCTATGTTTAATAGTGAAAGTAATAGCATTTCCATATGTGCAATGAAAAGAGACCTCACAGTGTCAATTAGGCTAATCACAAAATGCTCTGGTGATACGATATGTAACACGATACAGGGGTTGTGATACGATATTTTGCTATACACTGCAAAACTTTAAGCAGAGCGATTTATTGGGATATTTCTTATTTTATGAATAGGATATAATTTAAAAAAATCTGTCAAAAAGAACAGCATTATATTTAAACCGTAGGAAAAAAATAAATAAACAATTTACACAGTGGGATCTGCATTTGCATTCATTATATCTAGAATGAGATTATTTTAACCCCTAACCTTTTAAACCTACACATACCATGAAACCTTATTACCATAGTAAGGGTGTAACGGTACCGAAAATTCTTGGTTCGGTACGTATCTTGATTTTTAAGTCACGGTACAATTTCGGTAGTTAGGGAGAAAAAAAATGCAAAACAAGATTGCTTGTCGTTTTTGTATTAACACAGTTTATTATTGTTAAAATCAACAGTTTACATTTTTAAAACAATTTTAAATAAGATGCCTACTTGCTTAAATATATAAAATTATATTTTAATTAAAAAAATAGTAAAATAAATACAATTAATTTAGTACACTTTTTTATTATATTGATTAAACTAAAAAATCAATTGAATTGACACAAATTAAATTGATTCAATAGTTTACAAATGTTAGACTCCAGTTGGGTAATACAGATGTGTATGCAAGTGTGTGTTTCACATTTAATATTTCATTTTCTAAAGAAATGTTCTACTTATTTCAGCATACTTTAACAAATGTCTTCATTCCTTCCATCTTTCATTCATTCACTATCTGGATATGTGGAATTGTCAGGATTTTCTCCTCTAAAGAAAAATTCTTGATGCTGGACATAAAAAGCTAAAGAATCCATAGCGCTAGCATTAGCCGCTAGCCACTTCCGGGTTAACGGATAACGCTAGCGCCATGGATTCTTTAACATTTTCATGCATGTGCAAAACAAATCTTATTTCCAGTACGGAGTAATTAGCCACAGTAACACTGCACTAAATCTAGTTTATATTTTTTATACCCGTGGCATTGTTGTATATGCTTTAAATTGTATTAATGAAATGAATAATAATAAATGCGCTGATAGTGCTATAGACCGAGACTAAACAAACTTTGCGGTCCACCGTTTAATACGTCACTGAGGGGAAACTCAGATTGTAACTATGTTCCGCACGTAAAAGGTTTTGCACTCGATACTTGTGTGCCAATCCGAAAGCCCTGTACCTTAAAAAGAAATTTGGTAGGAATACGTGTACCATTACACCACTAGCACGTAGAGATTAAATACATGTGACATGAAGTGGGATTTATTGGAAAAGTAAGAAAGCACTTTTGTACGTCGCTCTGGATAAGGGCGTCTGCTAAATGCCACAGATGTAAATGTAAAGACTATTATTTCTTATATAAAGGTAGAAAATATACTAAAGGCAAGACAGGCATGTCATGTACTCCTGCAAGTGCAGTCTGCTCAAACGTTTATTGCACTGTTCTTTAAGCCACAAATTCTTGTGGTCTGGTTGTATATTTGTGTGGCAGCGTTATACTTTGTCTGGTTATAAGTGTGTGGCACCGGGGCAGGCGCTCGTCCATACTCACGCTGCCGCAAAGTGCAACAACAAACAGCACATTGTTCCTGAAATGTTGATTGCCATTTGAACCTATTCCCAACTAAAAGAGAAACAGCACATAAACAAAACATATTGTTTTTAGTGCAATTCAGTCAAAACTTCTTTTGTAATACTCATAATTGTTTTTACAGCAGCACTCCCATTAAACAGGCTAAGATTAGTGCTTAATGTTAGCGTTAATTATTGCTTATGTTAGTACTTCCTGACACTGTTTAGCTTCAGAGATAAGAAGTCTGCTCTCTTTCCAGCTGTCAGGATATAAACTCAAAACGAAACAGCTTTCATGAATCTTGTATGATTTTCTAATAAACAAAATTAATTTTTGAGAATCAAAATATTGCAATACTCACGCATATCAATATTTTATTACACATCTACTGGGCATAACAATTGACATCTGGAGCAAAGAAAAAAGGTCATGTGGTCTAATGAGTCAAGATATATGGTTAGAGATAGGGTCATGCTTAGTTCCTACTGTACAATCCTGTGGGATCTGGGGTTGCTTCTGTTGGTGAGGTCTGTGTTCAGCAATGTTATTTGCCCAAACGTTAGGTCAGCTGAATATATTGAATGGCCAGGTTTTACCATTAATTAACTTTTTTTGTTTGTTTTTGCTAGATGTCATGGGCATGTTCCAAAATGAAAATCCATGATTCCTTGTGATTAAATTGCAAAAGTGTGGTTTGGGAGCATGGGACATAATTTTCACACATGGATTGGCCATCACAGTCCATTTCAGACGTTATCCCTACTGAGAATCTTTGGGATGTGCTTACAGTCAATTGTGCTTTCAGTCTCTAACAAGAACATTTAAATAGTCGTATCAGTTCCTTGTTGACGTGTTAGATATAGAAACAGACGTATACTGGTTTCGTTTCAGTTCTGCTTTATTTGAATCAGTAGAAAAGGGAAATAAGTGTGTGTTCTATAATCCGTGATAACTGCAGCACTATCATGGCCTCATGTAAGTATGCACTGTTAATTAAATAAAACGTACTGTAAACACCGCAGTATATTGATGGTGAATTGTTAATCTGATTTTGCTTTAGACAAAATGTCTAGCATCTGGGTTTGTTCTGCTGTTCTACTGATTGGATGGGTTCTTACACAGGACCAAGTGCACTGGTCCATGAGGGAGATCAGCCAGTAAGAATATTTAAATCAGTGTAAAGTATGAAATTAATTTTAATCAGATTCTAGTTTGCTTAAAGTCTTGTATAAACATTATGCATTATGTATATATCATTACTAAGTGTCCTAATGGTATTGTGCTTGGAACCCTCTCTAAAAGGTACAATAAAGAAGTAAATATAAGGCTGTGAAAAATGATTAATTAATGAATAAATAAATAAAATGTATTAAAGAGCTTGAGAACCTCTAAAATTAATAAAAAAATGAGAAAGAAATATGTAAACAATCGTCTTTAGTGTTTAACCCTTCAATGTTTTGTACTCTGCACTTATAGCTATCAAACAATTGGCAACACAACATTTTTAAATCTTTCATACTAAAATCTTGTTAAATATATGTGTGGTACAAGCATTGTCACATTTTTAGCCAATAATATATATATATATATATATATATATATATATATATATATATATATATATATATATATATATATATATATATATATATATATACATTTTCAAGGTAAAAAGCTGTCCAAACATGCATGGCCCTATGTGATAATAATTCTTAAAGTGATGAAGCTTCAAAGCATCCCCAGAACACCAGTGCTGGAATGCTGATATCTTTTGAAATGCTATGTTATTTTTATTTTTTCCAGATGTAATAAGGACACACACCTTTCAAAAAGTGTCACATCAGTCCGCAGAATTTTTTTTTTCAAGTCTTGGGGATCAAGATGGGTTTTTTTTTTTTTTTGGAGCCTTTGTGTTCTTTTTGGTCATTTGGCATTTTGACCTTGGAATACTCCCAATGATGCCATCCTCGATCAGTCTCTTTCTCACTGTTAAATAATGAACACTGACCTTAACTGAGACAAGTGAAACCTTTACATGTTTTTCTGAGTACTTTTGTGAACTGTTGAATGGCTCAGCATGGTTTGCTTTTAGAGCCATTATCCACAAATTTAGAAGACTTTGAAGAGCGATGTATCTTTCCACGAGCGGTTGGCCTACTGAAATTACTCAAAGAGCACAACAGTGATTAATTTAACAGTTCACAAAGGTACTCAGAAAAACATTTAAAGGCTTCACTTGCCTCAGTTACGGTCAGTGTTTATTATTTAACAGCGAGAAAGAGACTGTTCGAGGATGGCATTATTGGGAGTGTTGTATGGTGAAAAATGTCGACTGACCAAAAAGAACACAAAGTAAGTACTCTATCTTACAAGAACATGTATAGAATTAGTAGGGAGGAAGTGAAAACAGTGATGAAGAGGATAAAGAGTGGAAAGTCGGTTGACCCAAATGACATACTGGTCATCTGGTTCAGAAGCATGGAGATGTTTAGGAGAGATGACAATGGAGAGATTGTTTAACAGGATTTTGAAAAGTGAGAGCATGCCTGAGGAATGGAGAAGGAGTGTGCTGGTACCACGTTTTGAGAATAAGGGAGATTTGCAGATCTGCAGTAACTACAGGGGAAGTAAGTTGATCAGTCACAGAATGATGTTATAGGAAAGAGTAGTGGAAGCCAGGCTGAAAGAAGAGCTGACCATCTGTGAGCAACAGTATGGTTTTATGCCGAGGAAGAGCACCACAGACACATTATTTGCTTTAAGAATGTTGATGGAGAAGTACAGAGAAGGTCAGAAGGAGTTGCATTGTGTGTTTGTGGATTTAGAGAAAGCATACGACAGGGTGCCGAGAGAGAAGTTGTGGAATTGTATGAGGAAGTCAGGTGTGTCAGAGAAGTATGTGAGGGTGGTGCAGGACATGTATGAGGACAGTGTGACAGCAGTAAAGTGTGCAGTAGGAACGACAGACTGATGACGGGTGAAGGTTGGACTGCATCAAGGATCGGCGCTGAGCCCTTTCCTGTTTGCAGTGGTGATGGACAGTTTGACAAACAAGGTCAGACAGGAGTCTCAGTGGACTATGATGTTTGCGGATGATATTGTGATTTGTGGTTAGAGTAGGGAGCAGGTTGAGAAGAGCCTGGAGAGGTGGAGATATGCGTTGGAGAGAAGGGGAATAAAAGTCAGTAGGAGTAATACAGAGTACATGTGTGTGAATGAGAGGAAGGGCAGTGGAGTGGTGCGGTTGCAGGGAGAAGAGGTAGTGAAGGTGGAGGAGTTCAGGTACCTGGAGTCAACAGTGCAAAGTAATGGAGAGTGTGTTAGAGAAGTAAAGAAAAGAGTGCAGGCAGGGTGGGGTGAGTGGAGAAGAGTGGCAGGAGTGATTTGTTATAGAAGAGTATCTCCAAGAGTGAAAGGGAAAGTTTATAGGACTGTGGTGAGACCTGCGATGTTGTATGGATTAGAGACAGTGGCATTGAGTAAAAGACAGGAGGTGGAGCTGGAGGTAGCAGAGTTGGAGATGTTAAGGTTTTCGTTGGGAGTGATGAGGATGGACAGGATTAGAAATTAGTTCATTAGAGGGACAGCGTATGTAGGACGTTTTGAAAACAAGGTGAAGGAGGCGAGATTGAGATGGTTTGGACATGTGCAGAGGAGGGACATGGGGTATACTGGTAGGAGAATGCAGAGGATGGAGCTACCAGGAAGGAGGAAATGAGGAAGGACAAGGACGAGGTTTATGGATGTGGTGAAGGAAGACACACTGGTAGTTGGTGTGACAGAGGCAGATGTAGAGGACAGGGAGGTGTGGAGACGGATGATCCGCTGTGGCGACCCCTAATGGGAGAAGCCGAAAGAAGAAGAAGAAGAAGACTCTCAGCATGGTGTGCTGTAGTCTTAGAAATCTAAAGGAGGTGGTACTTTGTTTCTTGCCTGTTCTTGAATTTCATCAAGCCTATTTTAATATTACAGAAAGATAAATGGAACAAATACAAAATTCAGGTTTCAAATGCTGATTTCATTTGTTAAGAAAAAGCTGTCCAAACCTGCCTAGCCCTATGTGAATAAGTAACACACAACCACCACCACCGCACCCCAAATGAAAATATTTTTTTTGAAATGTTGAGTTACATTTCACTTGCCACACCCACCTTGATTACTTCCAGACCTGTTGAATCAAGAAATCACTTAAATAGAACCTGTTAGACAAAAGATATCAAAAAGCAAGACTTCATGCCACGATCAACAGATGAGAAACAGATAATTGACATATCAGTCAGGTAACCATTTCTTAAGCTTTGGGACTCCAGCAGACCACAATGAGAGCCATTATCCACAAATGGAGAAAACTTGGAACAGTGATGAAACTTTCCACGGATGAAAGAATTACTCCTTGAGTGCAATGATGACTCATCCAGAAGCTTATAAAAGTGCCCAGAACAACATCTGAAGAACTGGTCTGCCACAGTTAAGTGTTTATGATTTAACAATAATAAAGATGGGAGTGTTCCAAGGCGACAGTCACTGCTTACCAAAAAGAAGACTTTCAACACCAAGATTTTTGGGCAAATATTCTGTGGACTGATGAGATAAAAGTTGAACTTTTTGGAAGGTGTGCATCCGGTTACATCAGGCTCAAAACTAACACAGCATTTCAATAAAAGAACTTTATACCATCAGTCAAACATAGTGGTGTTCCTCTATGCATTATGCATACACAGTTTATAGTTCTAAAGCCTAATCATAATAATTGTCCTAAAGAATTATCATAGTTTACAGTGTTATTTTTCTTTAAACTTGATTACATATTTGTGCAGCATGTTTAGATGAAAATGCTGTATATTGTCACAGCCACAGTTTGTGCACAAATTAATAAAATAGTAAAAAAGTCCAGATAATATAACAATTTAACGAGCCGTTTGAAGGTGATGTAAGGTTTCTAAAACTGTCTTGAATGCATTAAAAAGCTTAAATGTTTATTTTAAGCACAATTTTAACTCCATGTGTAGCTCTTGTAACTGGACCTGCATGATCTTAACACTGCAGTGGCCAGGAAGCTTCTGTCTGGTGAGTCAAATAAACCAGTGAAAATTTGTAAAAGCTTAAAAAACAGTAATAACTGTATTTGTTTCCACTGGCAAATGCATTTATTTTTTTTTTATTGAGAACGGTTTAATGAAGTCCGCATTTCATATGTTTACCATGCCCATATGTTATTTCCACAGATGATTGATAGTAAAAACAACTGCAGAATACCACAGAATATCCAGGAGTGGACCATTCATGGCCTTTGGTTAGTATTTACAAATGAAGAAAAGCAATAAGTTTAACTTTATTGTTAAGTGAAATTAAGACATTTAGATAATGGCGGTAAGAAACATTATAATAGCAAGTAAAAACGCTACATCCTTTCTTCTAGGCCTTTAAAGGATTGTTATTGCTGTTCCTGTTGGCCAATATTTCATTCTCATCTCCAGGTAACCTTTCTATAGACAAGACAAAGTGGCTTAAAAATAATAAACACAAATTATATTAAACTTTTTTTTTTTTCTCAGGAATTAGAGCCAGCACTTTCTCAGCTTTGGCCTTCATTTTTGAAAACGAGGAGCAACTTTACATTTTGGTAATGATCATTGGTCTAAAACGATGCATCACATAAATGTGCATGAAATCAACACATAACCTGATCACCTATTGAGGATTTCTTGTCAATAAGCCACCTTATCTTTCTTTTTTTTTTTTAGAAAGGACAAGGAAGATAGTTTACTTCAGATAATCTAAGACCAATAAAAAATATGGATAAAATTCAACTTAGCAATAGGAACAGACAGTGTCTGTTACACGGTGTAACGGGTGAAATATGTTCTGGCTCCTTTATGAGCAGAGCAGCATTTTGGGAATAACCTGCCGCCGCATTTTTCCAGTATTACTGCATGTGTGCAAGATCGAGGAAAATGTCCTTATTATTTTCTGATGCTCATTTCTAAGTTTCTTTGACTAACCCCTAACGCTGTTGCCAGGAAAAATAAAAAAGCACGAGTTTTGGAACCCTGTCTGTGCTCATATGATTTCTGTTGTAACTGGAGTTAGTGAGCTCTCCCTTAACCCAGACTCAACACATTACAACGGCTTGTATCTAAACAGTAGCCTACCAAGAAAGTCATTGTTCACTGTCTTCCTCCTTCCTTTCACAACTATTTCTCTTGGGAGTTTATATTTTGGCATCGTCGTGCGTAAAAAAACCCCCAAAGTTTTTTACTCCCGATGCAGTGCAGCTCAGAACACAGGGGAGGTGCGTTTTTTCGTTTCCGTTCGGAAAATTCATTGGTCCAATGTTATGGGGTTCAGTTTTTCGAAAGTTTGTGAAACAGGGAAAAACCCAGGAAAAATTAATAAATTAGCCGCTTCGTTGTTTAAGCTGCGGTGTCCAAAAGGTGGGAAAAAAGTAGCGGCTTATAGTCCGAAAAATACGGTATGTGACTAACCTGGGGAAGTCTGTAAGACAAGTTCAAATCTTTTGTCTTTTTAAGAACAGTCATGTTGCTGAGGCAGAAACAAAAGTGATCTAATGAGTCTTGTGGATGTTCTTCATTGTGTTACATGGAATTCATTCATAAAATAAAACGTGGCATATTGCAATTCAATATCTTTTAAGAACAACACGTCCTTACATGTTTTTCTCCTTACTGGAAATTTAAGCTCCATCTTATCCAGACATCTTTTATGTTCTTTGGCAGGAAAGAGGAATGGTTAAAGCACGGAACATGTGCAGGCTGTGTGGAAAGCATGGGCTCGCCTGTTCTCTACTTCAGGACGGTTCTTAAACTCCGGTTGCTCTTTAACGTTGATAAGTAAGTGTCATGAACCATACACTTACATAAAGCACACACTTTGGCTTTTGATACAATACAACATGATACTATATAATACTAACACTATATTAATATTAACACTTGTTAGTGCCTTGGCAAATGCTGGTATTCAACCCTCCTGCAATGTTTCCTATAAGGTAAAGTTACCTGTGTACTCGTGACCTTTCATATTCAGTGCAATTAACGAAAAACAGCTTGACTGATGCATTACTTTGCGTTTTAGTACGATGAACTGCATGGTGCATTGGAACCACTGCTTGGAAATAACTTTGTGTTACAGTGTGTGACTGATGAGAAGGTGAGATTAAAACATGATGTTCTCTTTACTGTTCATGAGTGAGTGGACAATTCTTAAAATTATTATTAATAACCCATTAAGTGAATAAATTAAGATGAAAAAAAATAATTTCAGGTTTAAAATAGTTTTTGTGCAGCCATGACGCTGCAACTCATTGTGCTCATTAGTGGAAGTACACCATACCTGTTCATAAGTAAAAGTACAAATACCCTGCTTATGTTACTCCAGTAAATGGTTCTACATTTCAACTTGAGTAAAGGGTTTAAACATACTTCTACTAAAGGCACAGTGTGACAAAAGGTTAGGTTTATGGTCTTGGGGAAAAGTTTAGGATTTCTGTATTCGTTTCAGCATATACAGGAGTGACGTGATTTTTACTAAAATGTAGTGTTACAAAATCTTTTCACCACTGGCCCCAAGATGTTGAATAAGATCGTATCTTTTTTATGGGAGGTTGTACAGTATTAAGTTTTATAGTAAGAACTGCAATAAAACTATATCAATTATTTTTTATTATATAAAAGTTTCCATCATCCTGCCAATTTAAATTTGGCAACAGGAAATTATTTACAGTTATTTTGCACATTTCCTAGTCTGGTTTATCGAATATTTTCCAGTACGTTTTAATTCGTTATAATATAGCATTTGGATTATAAGAGCTACCAACCAGAATAAACAGATTTGTTTTGATGGATGTGTCGTAAACTAATACTAGTTGCATGATTGTGAAATTAGAAGGCACAGGGCACATAATTAACATGATTGTGCAAGTCACTCCTTGTCATCTCTACATTAAATATATTTATTACAGCTTCAGTCAGGAAATGATTCACCTGTATAATTTGTCTAAATATATATTCATATAACAAAGCATTGACTGCCATCAAGTGTGGATTTCAATCCTTTTTTTAAAGAGTAATTCATCTTTGTTGATTTTTTTTTTTATTATTCAGGAAAGAGAGGCATGGGTGCAGTTAAAAATCTTTATCTCTAAGAATGTGACTCTTGGGTGCCAGACAGCAGAGAAACTCGAGAGCAGCAGAGTCAAACACACTTCCTACGGACACCCCTGCCTCACTAACGCTACTGTTTTCTACTTCCCTATTAACCATGAGCACCCAGAACAACCATGCTGAACAGCGCATTAGTCAGCGCTCTCTCAGGTACTGAATAAGAGGATTTCATGGTGCCCTGATTCATCTGCTTATACCCTAGTCAGTATTAGAAGCTACTGATTTAAGCCTGGTACTAATGGTTAAAATAGGAAATGTTGATACATCCAGAATGCAAGAATAATCTAGAAGAAATGTCAAAACTGCAAATTGCACAGCCTTTTTTTTTTATTTGACATTTTTAATCATTTACCAGAAAGCAAAACATCAGTGATGACCTAGAACCACTAAAACATTAAAAAAAAACAAAACAAAAACAAACAAAAAAAAAAAGAAGCATGATTTCATTTACTTTTTGCTTTTACCCTATTATGAGGCACAAAACAACAAATAAAAGAAAGCTCTTAATGGCCATAATGCAGCTTTATATAGTTCATATGTTCACACTTCCAGTTTTCCAAGGAAGCGGAGATTGAGAATTTTGAGCTGCTCGTCCAGTTCCATTCGGACGATGCCGTCTTCTCCGTCAATACTGAGCAGGACTCCGGTGGCCTCTCGGTCTTCTCCCAAAATCACTTTCACCTACAAGTCAGAACCACACATTACATAATTACTATATAAAAGCTAAACATCCTCTTTCAATGCTTTGTCAACCACAGCAGTTCATATTCCTGTTGTGACATGAATTCATCTTACATGCCCTGCAAACATGTGGCAGAGAGAGAGTCCGTTGTTCTCGAAGTGAGGTCAAATTCAGAATTTTCTTTATCTATTTAATTAAAGCTGCTGGAAACCACCGAGCCTTATTAAAATATTATTTATCATTAAGCTCCTAGATATTAGCCTTTCGGTTGGTCACTTTAATTGAATGGGTTTAATCAAAACCACAATTTCTAAGTTTTGGTAGTCAACAATCCACTTGGATTTCATATCCTGTCAATTGAAGTTCCAGGTACAAAAAATGTATCTTTATGGCTCTAATAAGGACAATTATTACATTTGAATAGTTACAAATAAATGTGTTTAATTGAGCTCATTGAATTGTTTTATAGTTGCTGACTACAGCAAAGCATGAAAACATAACTAATCTTTGCATGTCATCCTGCCTGCAGTTTCTGTGCTCTGTTGGTCATACACAAATTGTAGTAAAGCGAACAGTGCATGCGGAGAGAGAGCTTCAATCAGAGCGATCAGATTTCTGCACATTTATGGCTCTAATTGTACCTTTGTATCTCTTTTTTCTTTAAAAAAAAAAAAAAAAGTGTGGGGGGAAAAAAAAAACCGTAGAATGTTAAAACTAATATTTGAGCTGTTAATCTTATTTTATTAACCGGGAATTTTGTAGACCTGCTTCTCTGCATCTTTTAATACCGCTAAGGCTGCATGTGTGTGGTCATTTGCAGATATAAAGAAACTAATTTATGTATCTGGATGTCTTTTCTACTGCAATTCTTTGCTTACTTTCCAAAAAAAAGAATCTCTGGCTCATTTACAGTTAGTCCAGAATGGAGCAAGTGGGCTTCTTAAGAAGTCTAAACTCGGGGCAAACAATCACCTTCACACGACCCTCTTTAAACCAGTGAATTATAGGACTCATTTTGAACTTAACATTTAATGAAAAAGTATTTGGGTACATAATTAAACGGTTGGCCCCATCTAAAGTCTATTAGGTTTTCCCACAAGGGCTCCTTAGAATTTCCAGTTAAAATGATTGTGTATTTTAAAATGATGTTTAATTACATTTTATTTACTTATTTTTTTCTTCAGTAAATCATTTAAATAATTTAAGTTCTTGTGTATCTGCGTTTACCTATTGTGGTTCAAGTTCATGAGACCACAATTACTTGTATATTATTTTTATTACAAAAGAAGATTAAACCTCCTGATATGTCAAGCCACTGTCTCACAGAAATGTTAAAAATTTCCTCCATCTGTCCCTCAAATGATTACTAATAGAAAGCAGCTGTACCTTGTTGTTTTTGGTTGGAGTGACAGGCTCTAGATGTTCACTGGAAATGCTAACCACCTTTTCCGTGTCCTGCAGAAAGACTGAGCACATGCCACCCTGTGCACAAAACACAAACCAAGTTCAGGAGATAAGTGTTTGCCTCACATACGCACATCATACTCATACACAAAAACAACATGCTTTAGTACTTTTGCTACAGTATCAAGAAAAGGTTTGGGACGCTTTTGGAATCTCATGGTTTTCTACATAGATTTGTCATAAAATGCGATCTGATCGTCTAAATAGAGTATTGACAAACAATGTGCCTAAATAATAACAACAAAGATTTCTGATCGTTCATGTCTTTATTGAGAACAGCCATAAAAAATCCATAATGCTATGGGTACTATGCCTAATGCCTCAAAAAAAGCTAATTGGTGTCAGCATACGTGGAGTCTTGTTAAGGAAATGCGTTAGGTGTGGACTAGAGCTACTTTGACTGATAAAACCCACTCAAACTTTATGCATTTGCTCCGTACAAGAATAAACTAATGTGACCCATGCATCCTGAAAAAGAGCTTTCAAGGAATCTACGATCAAGAATTGTGGATTTACATAAAGCTGGAAAGGGATTTCAAAAGCTTTAGAAATAATTTGTTAGGCAAACATTCTACAAATAGAGACACTTTGGGACTGAACCAAGAAGTGGGAATCCAGCCACAATGACCTCATGAGCACAACAAAGACTCATCAATGAGCTGAAGAAACAACCACGAGTGACAGCCAAAGAGTTGAAGGTATCATTGGAACCGGCTAACATCTGTCTACAGACATGAGACATGAGTCTACAGTAAGTAAATAAATAAATAAAAAAAAGCAGGGTGTCTATGGCAGGACACCAAGAAGAAAACTTACTTAAAAAAAATATTGCTGCATGCCTGATGTTTGTGAAATAGCACATCCACACACGGGTATTGGCAAAATGTTTTGTGGACTGATGAAACTTAGACTAAACTATTTGGAAAGAACTCACAACACTACAACCGTATAGGATGATTAAAGAGGCATCATGATCTGTGATCTCTGCTTTGCTGCATCAGGAATGTCTGTACAGCAGCTGAAACTCTGGGACAATAACCCAAATCACCAGAGCAAGTCCACTAGAGAATGGCGGCTGCTTCTTCTTTTGGTTGCTCCTATTAGGGGTCACCACAGTGGATCATCCGTCTCCATACTACTCTGTCCTCTACACGTGCCTCTTTCAAACCAACTACCTGCATGTCTTCCTTCACCACATCCATAAACCTCCTTTTTGGTCTCTCTCTTTTCTGGCAGCTCCATCCTCAGCATTCTCCTACAGATATACCCCATGTCCCTCCTCTGCACACGTCCAAACCGTCTCAATCGCACCTCCCTCACTTTGTCCCCAAAACGTCCTGCATGCGCTGTCACTCTAATAAACTTGTTTGTAATCCTGTCCATCCTCGTCACACCCAACGAAAACATCAACGTCTTCAACTTTATTGCCCTGTAGTTATTGCAGGTCTACATCTCCCTTAACTACAGGGCAAAAAAATTGAAGACGATGTTTTCGTTGGGTGTGACGAGGATGGACAGGATTACAAACAAGTTTATTAGAGTGTTCAGCTCTTAAAAACCCGGTACCACCACACTCCAATCTTGTTAAACAATTTTGGTAAAAAAAAACGTTCTCCCGACTTTTCACTCTTCATCCTCTTAATCACTGCTCTCACTTCCTCCTTACTAATCCTTTCTACTTCCTGGGTCACAATCTCCACACTAGCCAACCTTCTCTCTCTCTCATTTTACTTATTAATCAGTTGCTCAAAATACTTCCTTCACCTTCTCAACACACTCACTAGTCAACACATTTCCATCTCCATCCTTTTTGCTCTAACTTGCAGCACATTCTTCCATTCAGCTCGGTCCCTCTGCCAGGCCACAACAGAACAGCTTTAGAAAAACTAAATCTGCCTTTTGGAGTGGCCAAGTAAGAGCTCAGACCACAACCCATTACAAATGCTATGGAATGACAAAGATTGCCATACACGTGAGACGTCCAAAGAATATGACTGAGCTAAAGCAGTTCTGCCTGGAAGAATGGGATAAAATTCCTGCTGAGCGATGTGCAGGGCTGATCCACACCTTCAGGAAGCCCCCTGTTCGATGTTATTGCTGCAAAGGGCGAGGTCAACCAATTGTTAATTACAAGGGCTTACTTACTTTTTCCACTCCAAAATGGGAGTAGTTGTAAACCCTTGAAGTAAACCCTTGGTCAGATCACATTTTGTGACAAATTATGCAGAAAATCATAAAATTCCAAAAGGTTCACAACTTTTCTAGCCACTGTATATTGAAAACGTAGTTTAGACAGCCAGGTAATGTGAAAAAAAATCTTGCTATTTTTAGAATTTAGATCTGTTTGGATGAAAAGCAATTCACGTTAAACATTTTTTTGTTTTCCCTGAAGTAAAAACATTTTTCAGATCTTTTTCTAATTTATACTATAGAGCAAACAACAAAATTCAGGCAGAAAACAAGACTATCCTGAGAATTCAAAAATATATGAAAAATAAATAAATAAACAAGTAGTACAAAAAATTATAAACAAACAAAATCAACCAACCACCAATGACAGATGATCTCACCCCCAAACATGTGGCACACTGTTATTAGTCAGATGACACCAAGTTAGAATCATGAATGGCTCCAATTACCAATTTATTTTGACACAAAACTTTTGGTTCTCAGCATGATGATAACCCAGATGGATGATTTAGAATGGCTGAGTTAAGAGTCCAGATGTAAATCCTATCCATATCCAAACCCAATCCTGTCCAGAGTCCAGATCTAAATCTGCAGAATGACCTCAAAATTTACCCTAACCCTTCTTGAAAGGAAGGGTTGGGGGAAAAAATTATAAACCATAATTTCCGGACTATTAAACGCACCCATATATAAGCCGCACCCACTGAATTTGACAAAGATTTTTATTTCGAACATAAATATGCCACACCTGTCTATAAGCCGCAGGTGTCTACATTGAAACTAATGAACTTTACACAGGCTTTAACCAAAGACAGTGTCTGTTACATGGCTTGTATTTAAACAGTAGCCCACCAAGAAAGTCATTGTTCACCGTCTTCCTCCTTCCTTTCACAACTATTTCTCTCGGGAGTTTTTCTTTTGGCATCGTCTTGCGTTTAAAAATCACTATCGGTGAAGCTTTTCTCCCGATGCCGTGCAGCTCAGAACACAGGTGAAGTGCGTTTTTTCATAACCGGTTGTTTTCAGCGTGACGAATGATTCGCATTTCCTGTTGACAGTCCGAGTGAGCGGCAGGTCAAACGTCAGAGGAACATCATCCATATTTATGATGTGGTGCGGCCCGATTCAGTGGGAGCGCATCTGATTTAATATAAAGAGTTTCATTGGTTCACCTTAAACCCGTTCGGCAATTTCATTGGTCTAATGTTATGGGGCTCAGTTTTTTGGCATGAAGCTTGTGAAACCGGGAAAAATACATAAATTAGCCGCTTCATTGTTTAAGCCGTGGGGTTCAAAGTGTGGGGGAAAAGTAACGGCTTATAGTCCGGAAAATATGGTAAATAAAAAAAATGCAATAAAAAAACAAAAGAATGAACAAAGTACTAGTAGTTATTGGGGCACTAACTTGTCCAAGCAGGTTATTGTAAGGTATTTTTTCTAGTTTCCTTTTTTCTCTGAAACATCTGTCTTTTTTTATTTGAATGTGGCTGACATCGATCTGATATTCAAATTCAACAGAATATGAAGATGTCTGTCAGGGCTTGCAGATAAGTTGCACAATGTTAGCAGAATATAACAACATTGCTCTTTAAATGTCAATAGAATGCCAGAGGGTTAAACATGTTAAAAAAAAATTAAAGAAGAAAAGAGCTTACAGTCACACTGCGGATGACACCAGTCTGATTGATAACTCCTCCATCCAGAAAAGTGTCTTTGACACGCACCAGGATGTCCGTAGTAACCCAGTCACTGGAGGTCTGGTCGATGTTTGAGCCAGGTGTGTGCGGGTTGTAGCCGCCTGGGGATGGAGCTCCAGGAGTCATGGGGCTATAGCCTACAGGACTTGGGCTTGGACTTGCCTAAGAGTTAATACGGTTAACAGATATTAATTTACACCACATTTCTACAGGAAAGCAGCATATATGTAAACAGGCAACACAAATCTCTACTTAGAAGAAAAAGTAAGTGAACCTGGTATGCCATTGGTGAAGGTGTGGGGTGGTAGCTGGCTGGTGAGTGGGTATTTTGGTAGCCCACTGGACTTGGGGCCACCTGGTGATAACTCTGTGGGCTGGGGCTAGGCTGGTAAGAGCCCTGTGGAGATGGTGCTGCATATGGAGAGTACTGGTCTGTGTTGTACCTGCAAGACAATAATACAGTCCACAAGTTAAATCTTCAAACTCATCAACTTGGGCCAAAACAAGTACCTGTTGTTTTAATACATGTCCAGAGAGCATCTTACATTGCTGGAGTTCCAGGGGTCTGGGGATTGTATTGGGGATTAACTTGAGGAGAGGGTACTTCTGGATAGCCAGGTGTCTGAGGATTAGGCGTACCACCATAGCCCTGGGGAGATGGAGAGGGCTCATCATCATAGCTGAACTCATAATCCTCATCCGTCCTGCATAGAAAACAACATTAAGGAATGGACAAATAAAGCAATAAATCTCCAATAAGATGGCTTATAACATATACAAGCTTCCTCTCTTGCCTTGAAGGGGTGTTGGGATTGTTCGGGTCCCAGGCTCCACTCTGCCCAGGTGTCCGGCTTCCATCATGCAGCGGCGTCTGGGAGCCATAATGAGGTGTTCGGCTTCCTGTAACAAATCAGACTTCTGGAAAACCCAGCCAAAACCACAGAGATGGGAAAAGCTGAAGTGATATTTCGTATTTGGTCTTACCGTCGTGGATCGGGGTCTGGCTGCCATACATCGGAGTACGAGAGCCTGAACCGTACATGGGTGTCTGAGAGCCATACATTGGAGTCCTACCATGAATGGAGGTCATTCCTCCATGTCTCTTAGCACCACTGGAAAAAAAGGTCATGGAATTGTATTAGAATGGCCTTCATTGTCTGTGCTCACACAACACATACAGTGCCTTGCAAAAGTATTGACCCCCCCCTTGGCGTTTTTCCTATTTTGTTGCTTTACAACTTGGAAAAATATTTGGATTTCATGTAATGGACATACACAAAATAGTCCAAATTGGTGAAGTGAAATGAAAAAAAATAACTTGTTTCAAAAAATTCTAAAAAATAAATAACGGAAAAGTGGTGCGTGCATATGTATTCACCCCTTTGCTATTAAGCCTCTAAATAAGATCTGGTGCAACCAATAACCTTCAGAAGTCACGTAATTACTTAAATAAAGTCCACCTGTGTGCAATCTAAGTGTCACATGATCTCAGTATATATATATATATATATACACCTGTTCTGAAAGGCCCCAGAGTCTGCAACACCACTAAGCAAGGGGCACCGTCAAGCAAGCGGCACCATGAAGACCAAGGAGCTCGCCAAACAGGTCAGGGACAAAGTTGTGGAGAAGTACAGATCAGGGTTGGGTTATAAAAAAATATCCAAAAATCTGAACATCCCATGGAGCACCATTAAAGCCAATTATGGCACCACAACAAACCTGGCAAGAGAGGGCCGCCCACCAAAACTCACGGACCAGGCAAGGAGGGCATTAATCAGAGAGGCACCAAAGATAACCCTGAAGGAGCTGCAAAGCTCCACAGCAGAGATTGGAGTATCTGTCCATAGGACCACTTTAAGCCGTCCACTCCACAGAGCTGGGCTTTACGGAAGAGTGGCCAGAAAAAAGCCATTGCTTAAAGAAAAAAATAAGCAAACACGTTTGGTGTTCGCCAAAAGTCATGTGGGAGACTCCCCAAACATATGGAAAAAGCTACTCTGGTCAGATGAGATTAAAATGAGCTTTTTGCCCTGCCCTATGTCTGGCGCAAACCCAACACCTCTCATCACCCCGAAGAACACCATCCCCACAGTGAAGCATGGTGGTGGCAGCATCATGCTGTGGGGATGTTTTTCATCAGCAGGGACTGGGAAACTGGTCAGAATTGAAGGAATGATATATGGTGCTAAATACAGGGAAATTCTTGAGGGAAACCTGTTTCAGTCTTCCAGAGATTTGACACTGGGACGGAGGTTCACCTTCCAGCAGGACAATGACCCTAAGCATACTGCTAAAGCAACACTCGAGTGGTTTAAGGGGAAACATTTAAATGTCTTGAAATGGCCTAGTCAAAGCCCAGACCTCAATCCAATTGAGAATCTGTGGTATGACTTAAAGATTGCTGTACACCAGCGGAACCCATCCAACTTGAAGGAGCTGGAGCAGTTTTGCTTTGAAGAATGGGCAAAAATCCCAGTGGCTAGATGTGCCAAGCTTATAGATACATACCCCAAGAGACTTGCAGCTGTAATTGCTGCAAAAGGTGGCTCTACAAAGTATTGACTTTTTTTTTTTTTTTTTTTTGGGGGGGGGGGGGGGGGGGATAGTTATGCACGCTCAAGTTTTCTGTTTTTTTTGTCTTATTTCTTGTTTGTTTCACAATAAAAAAAATATTTTGCATCTTCAAAATGGTAGGCATGTTGTGTAAATCAAATGATACAAACCCCCAAAAAATCCATTTTAATTCCAGGTTGTAAGACAACAAAATAGGAAAAACGCCAAGGGGGGGGTCAATACTTTTGCAAGGCACTGTATGTGCTCATATAGATCATTTAAAGGATGACTTACACACTGGTCAGACGTTGGCGGTCTACAGAAATAGTCTGACAGGTTGAATGGAGCTCTACTCTCGCTGTTGATTCAGTGGCATCTTTGACCACTCCGATGTAACCTGTACAAGGAAAATAACCAGTTCTTTTAATCAAAAACCTGCATGAATCTACTCTACTTTTATTAATTTACACCAAAACGGAGAAAAGCAAAAAGGGGAATAAAAAGAATGTGGTGAGCAAAATAACAACACAGGAATTTCTCTAATCAAAGTGCAGTGTTATACAGTAGCCAAACAATTTATTAGGAACACTATGCTAATATAGGGTAGAGTTGCAACTCCTGGCTGCATCATTTTGTGGAAGAATTTCTCTGTACATTGGAAGAGTGGAAGACTGCCTGTAAGAAAAAGACTGTATTAGATGGACACCATCACCACTCCTACCTTTGTATGGCCCTTGGGATATACGGACTGTTTGTCCAATCAGGTCGTTGTCTCGTCTTCCACGGCCACGTCCCATTCCACCGCCACCACCACCACCTCCCCTCTGCATTTGACCTGAAGGTGCAGGGAAAACAGAACTTTTAAAGGTAAACATCCACAACTTTGAAAGTATTTCATTTAGAATTACTCATGGCATTGCTGAGGGCAGAGAATTACTTACCCCCTCCTCCTCCTGGGTGGATCGGACTGCTAATTCGCGGACTCATGGGAGCAAAACCCCCAACAGTGAAATTGGTCACATCTCTAGGCTGTTATATCAAAGTACACAGTGATTTCTCTAATGGAAATTTTCATTCATTACTCCCAATGCACATTATTGTACTGACAAACTTACCTTTGAACCCCCAGCCAGCACTAGATGGCGTGTCTTACAGACAAACATGCCTCCATTTTCAACAAGTTTCTTACAATGAAGGAAGGCAAACCCCCGGAAGAGATGCCGAATTTCTCCCTCTCGGCCCTGTCAAAGAAAAAAACATGCCTTACAAACTCTTCACATGAAATCTATTGTAGAAACCATGCTTTAAAAAATACACTTCAAAGGTTCTCACTGTAACAGTATATAAGGTCAGAGGTAGCTAAATAAATTATATATATATAAAAAAAAAAGCCTTTTACACCTGTCAAACACAAAACATTGCCCCCATGCTGAAGTACTATACCATGAAAGTTTTTACCAAATTTTCGTTGCAAGAAAAAAACTTTTTCTGCCAACAGTAGGTGCAATTCCCACTGTACCCAAACTATCTGTGATTCTGTTCAAACAGTAGACTATTATGTTGTATAATTAGAGGTTGCTTGATTTTACTGATACCTAGGTAGGATTGTACCTGCTGATAACCCATTAATCATTCAGTTTTAAAATGGATACTGGATTTAAAAATAAAATAAAAAAAAACATGTAAAAATAATACTAAACTATTAAAAAAAAAAAAAAAAAACAACAGGGTACTGAATCATTAAAATGTGCTACCAATGTCCTTGGTAATGTTGCACATTTGTACTACAGCTGCTAACAACTGCTTTCACTGTGTTCCATGGTACAGATAATGCTAATACAAAAAAAAACCCAATAAATTTTTTTGTTCTCTCCTGAGAACTAGATCCAGTCATGCTTTGTCAGGATACAAGCAAGATGTCAGAAAAATCCTACACCTAAGATAAGCACCTAGTACACAACGTGTTATATATCAAACTCAGATCATTGTCATCAGGTTATTAAATGTTAAGCAACATTTTGATTCAACAAAAACAGCACTGTTGTATGAACATTCAATAAAGTTGGCATAAAAGAAACAAACACCAAAAGTCAGTGCTTGTTTTATAACAGCTGATGTCATTCTTTGTTCCATTCCCTTCATGAACATGCCCCCCCCCCACACTGAACAAAATAAGCAAGGATTAAATCTTTTTTTCTGCTACCTCAAAAGTCCCAATCGATTTACTGAGCCAAATTTTACAAAGCCGGAACGGAATTTTGTTTGCGGTTCTTCTATATTTTTAGCAGCAGACAAACACAACCGCATACTTCAGACTGCAAGTAATAGTAAGTTGCAAAACAATGGAGTTTCATTCGCATAATAGTCACATAATAGCTTTCAGGGGAGGTCACTGTGCGGGTTTAATGTTATATGAGTTGTGAAATCACCACTTCACCACTTAAACAAGCAAATGTGTTTATTATTATAAAAGTTTATTATTGTTATAAATTCCAATAACAGTTCAAATTTGTTGGTTTTGAAGGCTACTCTTTAGTTTAGCAAGTTATGCAGAAAAAAGCAAGCTGAAATTTTCTTACCGAATGTGGTCCATCTATGACTTTCACAATGTCTTTTACATGGATGTTGTTCTGCTCAGAGTCCAGGGCGACAGCAAATCGATTGTCCTTCCGTCTATTCACGGCCTGATGCCGCACCGTTAGCACCTTCCCGTGCATGTTAAGCACCTATGAGAAGGTCCACATAAAGCAAATTCAGAATCATTCAGCAACAAACAGACTTTTAAACACTTTTACAAACAGATGTGATGTGCATGTATATAATTAGATAAAGCATAAACAGCCAGTCAGTGGTGGACCAAGTAAATGTTATTTGTTACTGTACGCAAGTACAGTAACAACACTCAAGTGTTTCCATTTGGGGAGACTTTTACTTTAACTTCACTACATTTCAAAGTCAAATATCGTACTTTTTTTACTTAACTACATTTCGCAAAATCAGTTGTTCCTTTGTATTTATGAGTGGATAAAAAAAAAAAACTTAACTGGTTGGGCGCACAACAAGCCACCAATTAGGGTAGAGCGTGCGCTCTGTTTTAAACTTGTTTTGGTTGCCCCTTGGTAGCGGTGGGTTTAGGCAGATGCAACGTGCTTATACACGAGGGGGTGGCATGGGGCATCCTTCCAAAAAAAATACAAAATCATGTCACGGTCAATGAACCCGGTCGGGACTCAGACCCATCACCTGGAGAAGTGCCCTCAATCATACACTCAGAAAGGAGAGGCAGAGTATCAGCAAGGAGCGCTGAATCCAAATTAAAATTATGGATGACAAAAAAAGGAGTAAACCATCAGAAGCCCAATTCAGAAAAAAAAATAAGGGGGGGAACCTTGCAAAGGATAAAAGGTGTGTATGCAGCTCTATCACTCATTTCGTTATGAGGATAGTACAATAGGTAGTTTATCAATGTGTGTAGCAACATAACTATTACAGCCTAACTAGTCTAGCTGGACTGTAGTTAAACAGCACTTATTGATTTGGTTGCCTTTAATTGAGGTGATGTCAGAAAGGTTTTCTGTGATTGTACTGAAAAGGTCCTAACTGAGCTCAGTGGGGAATCTCCAGTGCAGATTAAAAAGCTAAATTAAAAGACATTATTATAAAGACATCGATGTTGTATGTATTTTATGGGTACAATTAGCCAAAGAGTTGTATGATTTTGAGTGTATGATCAATTGTACACAATGACATGTGACTTTAATTGTGCAATAAATGCATTCAGGCTGATATTTCTACATGAAATGGAGCTCTCAGAAATGTATCCAAATTTGTGGACTGATCTGAGAAAACGTCTTACTCATCCAGTGAGAGAAGAAAAGAGGAGCTTTTCAAAGCTGAAACTAATCAATGGGGGAGACTTTGGGTCATGGCATGGTTCACCCAGGGCCTCATTCAAGCTACTGTAGAACGACCAATGCTGGTTGGTGGTATCTACTTAGCATGAATATACAGTTCAGAATCAGTTCAACATCAAGCAGAAAATTTTGAGAGGAGTAAATGGACGAAACTCCTGACTTTAACTTGCCACAACACCCATTGCCTTATTTACACAATCTTTTTGAAGGTGTTGGAAAAGAGGTTTTGGGCTCATGATAATTTATTAAATATCAGTGTTTAACTCATTAGTATCATTCTATTAATAGATTATTGTGCTAAGATTAACAGAGTCTTATAACATAAACTGAGTTCAGTAAGCAAGTGTCTTGTGATATAAAATGATAAGAAGACATTATAGCCATAATAAATCATAGTGCTTGGATACTTAAGAACATTTGTAGGCAAATACTTTGTACTTTTACTCAAGTGAACGTTTAAAAGGAGCACGTTTACTGTATCTATTTTACTGTACTGTATCTCTATTTTTACTCAAGTACATGCTTTGTGTAGCTTGTCCATCACTGCGGCTAGTACCTGGAAAGTCTCTCTTTCCAGCCGGACAATGACGCCCACAGTTTGTGGATCCAGCTGTACCAGTTCTCCCCACTCGTGCTGGCCTCCTGCATCAACTCCAGATGCAGTCTCCGAGCATAGCTGTAGGTCCCGAGGCAAGACCTTCAGCTAAAGCACACCAAAAAATTTTTAATGTACAATACATTGTACTAATACAGTGCAGAAAAATCACTTACTTACTTACCTCGTGCATCGTGAGATCAGAGAAAAGAATAACAAAGCTTTCCTCAACGCGAACAATTAGACCGGTATCACCTTCATAACGGCCTGCAATGACCTTCACATGGTCGCCCATACGAAAGTACTTCTTCAACTCATGAGCTGGAAACTCTAGAGGGTCCTAAAAACAAAAAATATAAGTAAAAACTCATCTAAAACGCCACTGATCAGGTGTCTCATGGAACACATAAAATGCAGGACATCTGATCACATTGTGAGCACTTACCTTCAAGTCCTCGTGTCTGGGCATGATTGTTATCTTATTGCCATCTACGCTGAGAATTTTCCCTTGAAGGTTGATCAGCTCACCTTCACACACTTCCACATTGTCGCCAGCTTGAAGGTTGTGCTCTCGCTCTTTACCTGCAGAGATCAGTCACTACCTCAATTACACACTAATACCAATCAACATCTCTGTCTAATGCACACTGCAATAGCATAATTTAGACCTGTGGTTTCAGTGACCACTTCCAGATCAATGCCTTCAGGCTGATCCTCAAACTTTTCCAGTTCAGAAAGGGTTGGTTTTATGCCATCTGTGATCTACAAGAAAACAAGTGAAAATCAACCACTAATTTGGATAATCTTTACAAATACGCAGAACTGAAATGCAATGCCTCTTACCACAGCAGACATGGCAAAGCTTTTAAACAAGAAGCCTTTGCGACTATAACGGTTTCCTTCAAATATCATAAAATCACCATCATGGCTAACTTCTCCTCCAAGTGACCTTAAGAGAATGACATGGTGTAATTATATTTCTAAACAAAAACATAGAAATATCACTAACACAAATGCTTTTACAAAGACAGATCATTATCTTTTACCTGATTTTCTCAGCATCAAAAAGTCTTTGGGGTGGTCTCTTGAACTTTTTTCTCTTTGCAAACCAATCTTTCTGTGAGAGCGATGAATGGCAAAATCAGCTTTGGGTCAAAAAAAAACAAAAACCTTTGAATCAAAATAATCATTACATGAGACAACTCTTACCATGCTCATCCTTGCTTTAATTCGATCTAGGTCAATTCGAGGAATCATTTTCAGCGATATTGTATTTTGGCTTGGTTCCACATAGTCAACCTAAAACATAAACTTCATGAATAGCTAAAAACAACAGACCGAAAAAAATCCTAATAGGTTTATTTGGTCACATACTGGGTTTACACTGGCAAGATAAATGAACCTACCTGTGCGATATCGTCTTTGTACAAGCCTCTTTTAAGACGGACCCAGGATTTAGGTTTAAGATTAGTCACTTCTTTCACCACTTTCAGGACATCTGTCATCTCCTTAATGGGCACCATTTGCTGGTTCCAGTAGCCCATTCGCAGATTTCCAATTCCTTCTATAGCAGCTTTGACATGGGTCTGCTTATATGCCTCAATATAGATATATCCTTTCACATGCTCAGGAGCCACGACTGATTTAATCTGAAGTGGCTGTGTTGAGATAAGAAACAGGACATAAAAATGAGGAGCTTTTCTATATAAACATACTTAAACTCAAAGTTAATACTTTTTTTCATATTAATTACTAAACACTGTAGTGTATTAATGACTATCTTACTGTGTCAGTGCACTGGTAGGCAATGAATTTTCTCATCAGTGCAATGGCAGTTGCCCTCTCTTCTCCGATCTACACAGAAATATTATTGTAAAAGTTTGTCACGTAAATGCAATAACCGTCTCAATTACTTAATTTAATGCATAATCTCTGACTGCACACACCTTGCATTTGACAGTCCATAAATTTGGATCCCTGAAATGCAGCACATTTTGTCACACGGTATATTGTCATTGGAAAACTTCATTTCAGAACCTCATTACATTTGATATGGTTGATCCAGAGACTAAAACCTACTTGACACCAGGAAGCAGCTGTTGCTGAGTGATATCATCAGAAAGATCCTCTGAGCCTCCATAAAAACTGAGAACAAAATCAGAGGAGCATTAAATGTCAATAAAAAATTTTACACTCAAAAGAAAAATGAATAAATTAATAACATACTGTTCTCCTCCTGAAGACTTGGCATATTTCCTCATATAATACTCCCCCAATGCTTCTTCTCTGGAATCCCTACAGATAAAAATAAATAAAATGTTACATACGGTAATTTAATGAGCTCATCCTGGCAAGAGAATTCATAAAATGTGGCCTTATTTGCTCTGTCATACCGCCAAAGATTCTGTAGCCTGCGGGAACCAGAATGATCTTCATCCAGAGCAACAGGATCGAGATTTGAAACTAGACAAAGAAAGAAAAGAATTAGGGTAAAGTTGAATAGTAAAATGCTTTCAAAGTGAAAGCAGTGTGTATTCATTTTTTCCTCAGTATACAGTGTGGCACTTATGGTTCCCACCAGTCCAGAGTTTGGACACATTCTCCTTCAGTGTTTTGTCTTAATGTACAATATTGAAAATATTACCAATAAATAGTACACCTTGGCACATTCATGGCATTCTCTCATCAGACTCATGAGTTTCACCTGGAATGTGAATTTTTAATTTTGTTTTGTGACATTTTTTGCCTTTTTAATGTGCTTTAGACCATCAATTGTCTTGTGCAGAAGAAAGGGTAAGTATAGAGTCAATAGCCCTTTCAAAGCTACAACTACTGTACAATCTCATTATGGCAAGGAACACTCAAAACAACAGTTTAACTCATTAAGATCAATCTATTAATAGATTGGTGTGCTAAGAGTAACAGTCTTTTCACATAAACTGAGTTAATTAAGCAAAGAGTCTTGTTATAAAAATGATGACATTATAGCCATAATAAATCATAGTGCTTGGATACTTAAGTAAATTTGAAGGCAAATACTTTCATACTTTTACTGAAGCAGAATTGTGAGATTTTGAAGAGAGTGATTGTATCTCTACTTTTACTAAATTACATGCTTTGTGTACTTCATCCATTACTGGCCAAGAGACACAAAGGATGGACAATTGAATGGGTGTCAAGACCACAAACCACCCTTTATTAAAAATTTGAATGTTTTCTGGGAGCATTCTAAGATCTTCTGACCTGATGGCCTGCATCCCAGCAGAATTGGCATAGTAGTCGTTTTAGACAACATCTCCAGGATGCTGCGCACCATATCACCAAATCACAATTATGATATCAGTTGTTCAACAAACTAAATTGTTACAATGTTACAAAATGTATAGCCAATTTTATAAACACTGTGTTTACCCAAATAATGAAATCAAGGAACAAATTCATTACAAGGTCCAAAAAATAATCTTATAATGGTTAAAACAAACACGTCAAATTAGCAAACGCAAACAAATTCGGAAGTTTGGGCTTCTATACATTCGATCGCACCCAAAACACTCGGTGTAAATCAAAGGATTACAGATAATCTTAATGCACTCTGTCTTACTGTAACCTATCTTAAACCAAATTATTACATTGGTCACAATTAGTCTACGTCATCAGGATATTCCTATAGGTCACGTCAGACTGGTCGTGGTGGTGGGGTAGCCACTATTTATAGTGCTCCGCTTACTTCTTACTTAGGATTTCTTGTTATTAATTTAGCACTTTCCAAAAATAGAGAGAAAACCACTGCCAACTCTTGCTCTGGCCACTGTGTAAAGACACCCAGGGCCCTATGTTGATTTTGTAGAGTTTGCTAATTTTCTTTCAAACCTCTTACTGAATTTTTTTTATATTATAATAATAATTGTTGGCAGTGGTGTTCTCATGAATAGGGATGAGTTGGACCAAAGAGTGAAGGAAAAGGAGCCAACATTACTGAACACTCCTGGGAACTCCTTCAAGACTGTTGGAAAACCACTCCAGCTGACTATCTCATGAGGCTGAGAGAGTGAAAGAATGCTAAGAATGCGCAAAGCGGTCATCAAAGCCAAATCTAAAATCTAAAACATATTTTGGATTATTTAACATGTTTTACTGACTACATAATTTCATATTTGTTTATCTTAATGTTAATCAACTCCATACATCTTATATTAGACTGATCAATACCAAACACCACAATCTAATTCTTACTTTGGTGTAGGGTTCACATTAGGGTTAAGTGATATTGGTTATTTTATTGTGGCAGTCACAATAATTGCCCAGAACCAACAACCTAAATTCACCAAAAAGCTTTTAAACCATTTAAGGTTTAAGAAACGCAAGGAAGACAAACATTTTCCCACAGTTTCTGCATCAGCGTGCATTTTAGAAATAATCTCTCAAACACCTTCAGTGCTGGTACTGCTCTAAAGGTTTTTTTTTTTTTTAATCTGGAATGGCCAATGCAGGAGGAAACAAGTCACGCTTCAACAGGATTTACCCCCAAGTCTAGACCTTCATCCAACCAATTAGTTCAGCAAACCTCAAAATACAGTGTACTTTAAACATGAAAGCAGACTTTTGACCATGATCATATTGGATCAAGTCTACAATTAAACAGTTCATCTGTTGATTACAATTATATCTCCTTACAAACCCCTACAACAAACACTCTTAAGACATTTAACAAACAATATTTTCAGACAAACACAATGAGCCAAATACATTAAAACTGCTTTGTTTAATACACCAAAACTGTCATTATTGTCCTATTTTAGCTTCAATTCAAAATCTTTCAATTTTTCTATTTCTGCAGAATAGTATTCTTGATGGTATTCCTAATAAATCTAGCTAACTGATGATAAAAATACTTCTCTAATGCTAGTTAAAATCAAACAAGCACTGATAGCAGCTAATAATAATAATATACAATTATTGGTACATCCCACAAGTCTAGTTAACACTAAACAGTCCACTGATTGATCACCTTAGACCTTAAATTACAACTAACTACAGACCTTGGATGTAGCAAGATGTTTGAAAAAAATGTGGCAAAAATGTATAGATCTTCATGGTGACAGACTGGATGCATTTATAATCATAGTAGTGAAACACATACCTTCAGCTTCCTCTGCTCGAGTCCAGCGAAGATTTGTAGAGGGAGGAATATGAGCCATAATACAATTTCAAGTGCATACAGCAATTGCAGGCAAGGGCACATACATAAACAAAAATAAACCAAGGGAAGAAAGGAAATAGAAAAAAAAAGTCATCAATAATGAGCAGGCACTGAATGGAATTTTATTTTAGAGATGGAGATCATGCCATGTACTTGTTAGTGGATGCAAATAAGCATGAAAATTGACTAAATTCACTACATTTATTTAACCTAAAGGAGCAATTTCAGGCAAACGACCACAGTTGGACTCCCTTGAAAATGGACTTACCCATAACTTTACGTTCCTAACGTTCATTAGAATAAAGTTATTCGTCATGTTTAGACCTACATAATGTTAACTGTAAACTATTTCTAGAACTAGAAAGAAAAGCCAAATTATGTATTTGCCATCCATGCTCCTTAACTAGAATGTGTGCAAATTGAACATTAGCAAAACAACTGCATGACATGTTATACAAGCTATGGAGAATAGGGTATGAAACTGATCGAACATGGGAATTATGAGGAAAATATAGTCAAATAGAAAAAGAAAACAGGAAGATCAGAGAAATCTGGAGTTGGTTTACCGTTAACTGAAGAAGGCATGCACAAGAGATAAAGAATTATGAGCACAAGGTATACAATCACATAATCTAGCACCAGTAATTTAGTAAGTAACCCAGTAAGTAATTTAGCACATTTACACCCCAACCAATAATTTTAATATGCAAATACAAAATGACATTTTATCTAAATCAAAGTAATAATTATCATTAGAAAACACCATCATTATAAAAAAACAAAACAAAAAAAAACTCACCTTTCTCCAAAATATCCTCTGCGCCTTCCTCCCACTGATCTTCATCTTCATACTCATCATCAACGTCTAATCACAAGACAGAAACACAGCCATAAACCAGGACCAAATAAACAAATGTACACTTGTCAACAGCAGGTATTAGATTTAGTGAAGTTTTACCAGCTTCATCTAAGATAAAGCCTCCGTGACGAGGTTTCTTTCTAGGACGGTCGTCATCCTCTTCTTCCTCCTCATCGTACTCCTCCTCATCTTCTTCCAAATCCTCCCCCTCCTCTTCAGCTTTGTCACTACCTGCAACACTTCCCTGCCCTTCATCCTCCTGAAAGGGATATTTCATTCTCAGCAAGATACAACAAATATCTTGAAAATAATGCAGTGACATCTTTAAATGATACAGTACAGAGTGCACATCTGCTGTTTAAAAGCAATACTTTTGTGTAAAAAGAATAAGTCAACCATAAAAAAATTTTTTTAAAAAAACACAGCAGAACTGTTCAATGTCACATTTATATGGCAATTTCAAATTGCCAAAAAATAATTTGGACATTCAATGAAATTGGAGAAATTTCAGAAGTCAGTAAGTCAGTTTGTTATGGATTCTACACATGTCTGAAAATGTAAAAAGAAATGAACAAAATCCTTCCAAATAACATTCCCTCGGTTGATTTTTTGTTATCACTCACATATTACATCATCAAATCTGTCTACAGCTGTTAGATTAAGTTAGAAGCTGCTGACTAGGAATGCTATAGCATATTATTTGCATGGCGCAGAATTTTCTTTGCACACATGATATGAATTATAGCAGTTATTTTAAGCGCTCTCATGTCACACTTCTATGTTGATCAACATCATTGCAGAGCCGGCCAGCATTCATATGCAAATGAATTCATGTCTATGATTTTTCTACTCATTCTCATAGGAATAATTCATCACAACAAGATGGAATTCTAAACCATTTTGACCCTGGGAGATTGCATGTTTCAAAAAGTTGCCAAAAGGTCTATTAAAATTCTATATACAGCGCTTTTGTAAATGACATTGGTCATGATATTAAGCGTTAAAAATCTCTATAAATTGATTGGAAGAAGTAGAGTGGACAAAACCTGTCTATTATTAGCATTTTTAAAAAAGAGCTCCTGTGTAAGAGAGCCTGTAACGCTTCATTTAACGCTAGTAAAGTTACACACGTCACTGTAAATTCTTCGCTGCATTTTATTATTTCTTGTCTAATTTATACTACATCTCTACATTTACCATTCCCTTGAGTTTTTCAGAACATCCAACCATTAATAACTAAAGCTTTGGTTACTGTTCAACAATTAAGCGCTTACAGTAAAATTAATAAATAAACAAATCAAAACTGTTTACTATGTTCACAAGTTCAATTCGCTGATGCAAAACATCAGAAAATGCCTTGTGAGTTGACTGCAATATATATTTAAAAAATTATTAAAAAATACTATCATTTGAAAATCTACTCAAAATAGTAGACCGATTTTAACATGCTATAATTTGGGAAACACAAATTCTAATCTGGAATACTTGGATGGATCTTGAATTGAAAATGAACACTGCAATCTTGGACACAGGAAGATGTGCACTGATGCTGGTAAACACATTTACATTCTTTAAATATATGATAGTATATAAAAGACAAAGACAACAAATTGCAAATGTAGAGGTATAAATTGAATAATTCTGTCATGCATTTCCTCAATCTTTTCACTTCTGAGTGCAAATGTATGGAATTTCTTTATGATCTCATTTTAATTCATTCTGAGATGCATGCAACCAAGAATGACTGTTCAGTTCAGTATACACTATATAACAGTCTGCCATGGGAAAGGGTATTTCCCAGGCTGCCACACACACACACACACACACACACACACAAACACAGTTTACATGCATAAACTCCAGTAAATTTACTTCATTCTCCTCGGCCTCGACCTCCTCAGCTTCACTGCTTCTCTCACTCTGGTTGTCTGAGAAATCGCTATCCTCACTGTCAGACATCTCTGTACTTCAACCTGCTCAACACACACAGGTGAAGGGGGAATAAGTGAACTAAATAGTAAACAACAGTTAATGAAAAAGGACAACAAATAAAGTTTTTTGCAGAATGAACACGTGACCCAATTAACTGGATTTAAGTTTGCGTTTACATTGCGATTCTTTCAGACTGAATGGAGACGCAGCGACAAACTGCCATATTAGCCACCTGTACTCCTGTGGCTAGCTAGCATATTTGCTATTCGGTAAAAACGCAATCTTACAAATAATACAAAACACAGAAAAACAAGAGGGGAAATGTGTACACATTTTCTGCAACATTTGTTTACTGAGATTAGTAATGTAGGAAGCCGTTCGCCAAAGCTAAAACAACCGCCAACTGTGTGGTTAGCGTTAGCGGGATTGAGCAGCCTGCCGATGGAGCAGTGTTCAGGCACAGCGTTTGCTTTGTCTCAAACATTCACACTTATTATTCAAGCAAAACTCTTACCTCTGCAAGTAAACGAAGTTACCAGAAACAGAATATTGAGATTTTATCTATGATTCGCTTTAATCCGCTGCGCTCGCTCTAAGAATACTGCGGCTGTTTTCACTAAACATCATCCGCACACAGATTCTGCTTCCGTTTCCGGTCCGGCACAGAGCAACAGCGCCTCTGCATGTCCTGGAAGTTACACTACTCCAGTACATGCCCGTGTCAGTACAAACGCCAAATTGTGTGAAGAAATGTATGTATGGGTGGATGAATTTATGGATAGATGTATGGAAGAATGGTTGAATGGACAGATGAAAGGATGAATGGATTTATAGGTTGATAGATTGATGTATGTTGGATGTACTGTATAGATAAATAGGTGGATGTACGGATGTATGGATGAATTTATGGATAGATGTATGGAAGATGGTTGAATGGACAGATGAAAGGATGAATGGATTTATAGGTTGATAGATTGATGTATGTTGGATGTACTGTATAGATAAATAGGTGGATGTACGGATGTATGGATGGATAGATGGTTAGATAGATAGATGAATGAAATACTTATTTTAACATACAATGATTTGGGACACACTAGTTGTAATATTGGATACCATTCAGAAAAATAGCAAACAAATTGGGACACAGCCAAAAACTAATATGGTTGATGCTGATAAGTTTTTGAGGTCAACATGGAATCTTTTTGTAAATTCCCACCACAAAAAGGATTTAAGAATTAAAGGTAAAAGTATTTACAATTTGTTTTTTCACTGCTTGTTAGGTAATATTCCAAATTACATATTCAGTTATTCTACCAGTAGTTATTTGCCTAGTATGTGTGACCTCATTATCTTTCCTTGCATATTGTCATGCAGCAAGTGTCATATCTTTATGACAGATGCTTACGTTTGTACCAAGAACAGTATGGCCGTCAACAATGTTTTCGTTTATAATGAACTGATATGTAACTCAATGCTCTCATAGTCATAACAGAGGTCTATATATTCATTCTCTTTTTCATTAAACTTTGGATATCTTTCATACATGTCCTGTTGTCTGTGTGTCTGATATCCCTGGGCCCATATTGGAGAAACTGAACAAGATAAAGTGGATGGGACTCACGGAGTCGCAGCTAGCTTAGAGACAAACTTAAAAAAACGTTCTTTCGGCTTCTCCCATTAGGGGTCGCCACAGCGGACCAGCCACATGTTTGATTTGGCACAACCCGTCCCATTTATCTGGGCTTGGGACCGGCACTAAGGCTTGTGCATAATCCAAAGATTCAGAGAATCTGGAACAATCTCTGTGCGTAAGGGTCAAGGCTGGAAAACCATACTGGATGCCGGTAATCTTCGGGCACTTAGACGGCACTGCATCACATACAGGAATGCTACTGTTATGGAAATCACAACATGGGCTCAGGAATACTTCCAGAAAACATTTTCGGTGAACACAATCCACCGTGCCATTCGCCGCTGCCAGCTAAAACTCTATAGGTCAAAAAAGAAGCCATATCTAAACATGATCCAGAAGCGCAGGCGTTTTCTCTGGGCCAAGGCTCATTTAAAATGGATTGTGGCAAAGTGGAAAACTGTTCTGTGGTCAGACGAATCTAAATTTGAAGCTCTTTTTGGAAAACTGGGATGCCATGTCATCCGGACTAAAGAGGATAAGGACAACCCAAGTTGTTATCAGCTCTTAGTTCAGAAGCCTGCATCTAAGATGGTATAGGGTTGCATGAGTGCATGTGGCATGGGCAGCTTACACATCTGAAAAGGCACCATCAATGCTGAAAGGTAAATCAAAGTTCTAAAACAACATATGCTCCCATCCAGACGTCGTCTCTTTCAGGGAAGACCTTGCATTTTCCAACATGATAATGCCAGACCACATACTGCATCAATTACAACATCATGGCTGCGTAGAAGAAGGATCTGGGTACTGAAATGGCCAGTCTGCAGTCCAGATCTTTCACCCCTAGAAAACATTTGGCGCATCATAAAGAGGAAGATGCGACAAAGAAGACCTAAGACAGTTGAGCAACTAGAAGCCTGTATTAGACAAGAATGGGACAACATTCCTATTCCTAAACTTTAGCAACTTGTCTCCTCAGTCCCCAGACGTTTGCAGACTGTTATAAAAAGAATAGGGGATGCCCCACAGTGGTAAACATGTCCTTGTCCCAACTTTTTTGAGATGTGTTGATGCCATGAAATTTTAATTCAACTTATTTTTTTCTTTAACATGATACATTTTCTCAGTGTAAACATTTGATGTGTCATCTATGTTGTATTCTGAATAAAATATTGACATTTGAAACTTCCACATCATTGCATTCTGTTTTTATTCACAATATGTACAGTGTCCCAACTTTTTTGCAATCAGGTTTGTAGATAGATAGATAGATAGATAGATAGATAGATAGATAGATAGATAGAGAGATAGAGAGATAGAGAGATAGAGAGATAGAGAGATAGATAAAAAAACAAAACACAAACCAGCAAACAAATATATATATATATAATTAATTATTTATTTTTTTTGCACTAGAAGGTAAACCAGGTGCTCTGCAAGTGGATTATGCACATAAAGGTTGTTGGCCATTATTTACTTTATTTCTTTTTCTAGCATCAATCTTTTCTATCTACTGAGCTGTGTGAGCTTCCAGAAGCACACAGTTGTTTATGAAGAAGACATTATTTTAATATAAGCACAGGGTACATAAAACATCCCAAAAAACAGCAAAATTCCAAAACAATGTTTATTTTTAACACATAGCAAAACTAATCAGCTTACACGGCTCATAACAAATAAATATAAAAATATATATTGCTTTTCCTGTACGTATTGTGCCACAAACTGTTAATGACATAGCTATTAGGTTAGTCAGAGCAGACTTTGCAAAGTAAACACAATTACATAACAACCAAATATGTTTGTCTTTCCTGTTGCTTGCAGTTCCTGCATAGTATCCTTCTGTTTTTTTGTGTAAAAATTGTGTTTATATGTCCCAGAGGTAGTTTTCTGTCAAACCAAATGCAAAAAATATATGCTAAGCCTATAACCTTTAATCGAATGAGATAAAATAAAATAAAACTGTGCAAATATTAAATAAAATATACTCAGCATCAGGTTTATGAACATGAACTACGTTTCCTATGACCCACTGCACATTATTTAATTATGTCCTGTGTTTGTTTGCGCCTCTGTTACAAATTCATACCTAATGTCCACTTTTTAACAAAACTCACCTGTTTGTCTATCCACAATGCTTCATTACTTTGCATGACCAACCACAGCAACACCCATGTCACTGCTGAAGTTACAGAGATCACATTTTTCCACATTCCGATGTTTGATGAAGTATTTAAAAAACAAGAATTTCGTGTATTTTGGAACACAGCAGAATTTACGCAAAATGGTACAAAAACAAAGAACCTGTTTGAACTGTCAGGATGACTGTGGTGACTTAAATATCCACCCTTTACAACCACGCTGAGAAGAAACAAATCCAAGTACATGCCAATTCTTGAGGCAGATGGGATACAACAGCACATGGGGTTTTGCTCAGGAGTAGGTTTTTTGTGTAATGTTATGTCACAGAGTTATGTTTTTGAACACATACTTTGCAGAATTGTCAGCAAAGTACTGAGAAATATTGCTGCTTTTTCTTCTTTGTACACCTCACACTGTGGGCATGAAGTCATCTTGTCCTGCAGTCGACCATGGGAATCAAGCACACAAAAACAAAAAGTTTGATGTCAGATAAATAGGATACATGTTTGATATTGGTAGTAATGCAGCATCATTATTCTTACTGGCTAGTGAAAGTAAAATCGAGTGTTCCAGAGAGTCTCCATACATAGTAAAAATATGTCAGTGTGACCCTAACAACATAAATTTAGTCACGGTCCTGAATTGGAAAGGATATTTATTTATATATATATATATATATATATATATATATATATATATATATATATATATATACAGTACAGACCAAAAGTTTGAACACCTTCTCATTCAAAGAGTTTTCTTTATTTTCATGACTATGAAAATTGTAGAGTCACACTGAAGGCATCAAGGGCTATTTGACCAAGAAGGAGAGTGATGGGGTGCTGCGCCAGATGACCTGGCCTCCACAGTCACCAGACCTGAACCCAATCGAGATGGGTGAGCTGGACCGCAGAGTGAAGGCAAAAGGGCCAACAAGTGCCAAGCATCTCTCGGGGAACTCCCGATATATATATAAAATTATTATTATTATTTTTACATTGACCAGAGCTCATTTATACAACTGAGCAGTTGAGGGCTAATGACAGCTTTTGATCAGAAGTCCAACATCTTAGCCACTTAGCCACTTAGCACGTCAAAGTATTGACTTAACAAGAATATCTGAAGAATGACTGCAGTAGTATCTTTAAGTTCTGTACATTTGTGAGGTAAAGCTTTTATTGATTTAACTTGTTTGTAGAGCATATAACACAGATGCCCAAGCAGCTAAAAATGACCCGTGGGATGTTTTTAGCTGCTTGGGTGTCTACGTAATGTGCTCTACTAACAAGTTAAATATAGAGGCTTTAGAGGCCATACATGAACATGTATGCACCAGAACTGGTGGAAGAAGGTGGCCTGGTCTGATAAATACTTTTTTACCAGACCAGGCCACCTTCTTCCACCAGTTCTGGTGCATACATGTCCATGTATTGCTTTTAGCAGTGGACAGGGTCAGCATGGGCACTCTGACAATCAATTTGTTCATCATAAGAGTCAAGAGGCTTTTTTCATTTTAATTAATGTTGAAAATTACCATGCACTCCAAAGTACCCAATTCCACAAATATATTTTTAAATGTTCTTTAACAACATACAACATTAAACCACTGTCCTTTAACCTTATGTACAAAAACAGATTATTATCTGTTAGGGGGAATTTAACACAGTGGCATCATACTCACTTTAAGATGTCGTATGAGTTTCTTGAGTCTTATGGGTAATTCTGTTTTTGTCTCAGTCTCTTGAACAAGCACGATCATCTCCTCTGCAAAGCAGTTCAATGTGGATCTGGAACAGTTCTGCTGGAGTGAGAAGACAACACCTTGAAGCATCTATGGTAAACACAGGCAAAAACACCAAAATATTTGATAACTTTATATGCCTGAAAATAAGTACACAAAGAAAAATAATAGCATGTCTTGTAAATGTAGTAAATAATAAAATAACACATTTCCCCCACAGATTATTTATAAGATGCAGTGCAAAATATTATTGATTATATGCCTATATACTTATTCGCAATTAGCAAAGTCCAACATCCTGTAGGAGGGAGTGGTCTGGTTTATGTGCTGTTAAATCTGTTCCCAGAAAATCATGAACATGTAAGTTTTCTTAAAAATACTAACTTTCAGACACACTTCTTCAACAAATGCAATATTGAGCTACATAAATTACAAATGAAGAATACTATTACATGCAAGAAACACATACCCAATAATTGCTTAGCGTTGGTGTGTATAGCTTGGAATCGTTTACTGCCTGTTATAATAGAAGAACACATTGGTGTCATTAGCAAGTAAATTAGACGTGTTATTATTGTATAGGTGTTTTTGAATACATTTTATTAAAGTAAATTATGGAAATATGATAATCAAACTAGCAAAATATGGATACAAATTCATATTCAGCTTTTACCATTATTTGTTTATATTTTAGAGGCATTTCAATCTGCTCAAAGAATGGCATACTTAGGGTGTTATTAATTTGCATAAACTTGAACTACATTGCAGTCCAATAATTGCAGTAATTTTTTTGTAGGCTGCTTTGAATGAACATGCCAATTAAATGCGTGTGAAAGTGCTATTTAGATTTGAATAAAGAAAAACCGCAGTCACTACAAGTCAGTATGTTAGGCTGTGAAATTTCATGTGAAATATATCTTCTTTATTAAATACTGATGGCTGGGCAATGTTTTTGATGTCATTCCAATTAATCCCATAGATTTTCTGTGCAGGTGAGGTCAGGGCTCTGTGCATGCCACTTGATTTCTTCTAAACCACATTGGCAAACCAGGTCTTCATAGGGATTGTCCCGGTGACACTTTAGGGCCTCAGATCCTTCATTCCAGTGAAGAGGAATTCTTAATCCGACAGTTTACAAACATATTATAGAGAACTGTGTGCTTCCAGCTTTGTGGCAACAGTAAGGAAAAAAGGCCCACATATTACTGTGAGTCACATGAATTTATTAACCATGTGCTTTCGTAAACCTACATGTATACAATGGAGCTAGACACCTGCTAGTCTTGGAAGCGACAACAAGAAAGTTGAGTTTTGTATTATTGTTACAAATACACATCACCTGATAATGGGGAGATCTAATAATCTGTTTTTCTATTACAGACTAAAGAGAGAATCATTACTCACTTAATGCTGCTGCGGCTATATACACATACACATACACACACTGGTTTCCACCAATGTTGATGGCACGTGGGTATCTTTTGATTGCTAGAGACTCAAAGCACTTTTGTACGTCGCTCTGGATAAGGGCGTCTGCTAAATGCCGCAAATGGAAATGTCGAAGGGAAGTAAGCATAATTGGTCTTTCATCTACTGCATTAAGTTTCTTTGGCCGGCCACTACATCTACAGTCCTCAACATTACCTGTTTTTTTGTGCTTCTTAAAAATAGTTCGAACAGTACACTTTAAAACCCCAGTTTGCTTTAAGATCTTTGTCTCTTGCTGATGCACTATAACTATCCCGTGTCTTTTGCTGTGCTCAACCTTACAATAGTGTATGACCTGCGGCATGGAAATGTCTTACACTACTTTACCTTATTTGCAGAGTTTATTTATCCTCCTACACAGCTGTTTCTGTTTTAGTTAATGACTAAGTTAGTGTTTCAACCTACATATGAAATTGATTATCATTAGCATCTGCTTGGTATAAGTAGTTATTTGTGTACAAAATGTCTAGATAGATAGATAGATAGATAGATAGATAGATAGATAGATAGATAGATAGATAGATAGATAGATAGATAGATAGATAGATAGATAGATAGATAGATAGATAGATAATATAAAGAAAATATAAAACGTAATGCATATGTATATACATTATACATGTATATACATTACGTTTTATATATATATATATATATATATATATATATATATATATATATATATATATATATATATATATATATATAAAAAAAATAGGGCTGTCAAAATTAACTCATTCATAACGAGTTAACCCAAACTAATTTTAAAGGCACAGATTTTTATTAATTATTTTTAATCACCCTCTGTCCCCCACTTGTTATCTGTTGGCACCTGTTTTAACTCGTTATCAGTATAAAAGACACCTGTCCACAACCTCAAGCAGTCAGACTCCAAACTTCACTATGGTCAAGACCAAAGAGCTGTCAAAGGACACCAGAAACAAAATTGTAGACCTGCACCAGGCTGGGAACACTGAATCTGCAATAGGTAAGCAGCTTGGTGTAAAGAAATCAACTGTGTGAGCAATTATTAGAAAATGGAAGACATTTAATACCACTGATAATCTCCCTCGATCTGGGGCTCCACGCCAGATCTCACCCTGTGGGGTCAAAATTATCACAAGAACGCTGAACAAAAATCCCAGAACCACACGGGGGGACCTAGTGAATGACCTGCAGAGAGCTGGGACCAAAGTAACAAAGGCTACCATCAGTAACACACTACGCCACCAGGGACTCAAATCCTGCAGTGCCAGACGTGTCCCCCTGCTTAAGCCAGTACACGTCCGGGCCCGTCTGAAGTTTGCTGGAGAGCATTTGGATGATCCAGAAGAGGATAGGGAGAATGTCATATGGTCAGATGAAACCAAAATAGAACTTTTTGGTAAAAACTCAACTTGCCATGTTTGGAGGAGAAAGAATGCTGAGTTGCATCTAAAGAACACCATTCCTACTGTGAAGCATGTGGGGGGAAACATCATGCTTTGGGGCTGTTTTTCTGCAAAGGAACCAGGACGACTGATCGGTGTAAAGGAAAGAATGAATAGGGCCATGTATCGTGAGATTTTGAGTGAAAACCTCCTTCCATCAGCAAGGGCATTGAGGATGAAACATGGCTGGGTCTTTGATCCCAAACACACCGCCCGGGCAACGAAGGAGTGGCTTTTTTATTTATTTTTTTCTAGGTCCTGGAGTGGCCTAGCCAGGAGCTCACAAGCATGACTGTTTAGATCTGACGACAGGTTGGGTTGGAATGAGTACTTATAAAGGGGAATGGTAATGAGGGACAAGTGTCAGCTTTTTAGCGCTGAGCATGGCAGAGAGAGGAACGTGAAAACCTCCGAGGGGGCCGTGGTAGGTGGATCCCTGACAATATGTATGTATGTATGTATGTATGTATGTATGTACGTACAGTACAGACCAAAAGTTTGGACACACCTTCTCATTCAAAGAGTTTTCTTTATTTTCATGACTATAAAAATTGTAGATTCACACTGAAGGCATCAAAACTATGAATTAACACATGTGGAATTATATATGGAATTATATACATAAACACATGAAAATATGACCACCTAAATAATAAAAGTCTGTCACTACCAACAATACGCAACACACTGCGATGCACTGTGTATTCTGACAACTTTCTATCAGAACCAGCATTTACTTCTTCAGCAGTTTCTTAAGCAATCTATTGGATCGGAACACACAGGTCAGCCTTCACTCACCACGTGAATTAATGAGCTTTGGCCGCACATAAACTCTGTTGCTGGTTCACCACTGTTCCTTCCTTTTTATAGATACTGACCACTGCAGACCGGAAACACCCTGCAAGAGCTGCAGTTTTGGAGATGCTCAGACCTAGTTGTCTGGCCATCACAATTTGGCCCTTGTCAAACTCGCTCAAATTCTTACACTTGCCCATTTTTCCTGCTTCTAACACATCAACTTTGAGGACAAAATGTTCACTTGCAACCTAATAAATTACACCCACTAACGTGTTGTATACAGAAAGTATTCAGTATAGGCAACTAGCTTTAAGCAACATGGATTTAAAGTTATAGGATGTCCAGAGTGTCACGTCTTCACATCACTATACACAAATACATATATATATATATATATACAGTGAGGAAAATAAGTATTTGAACACCCTGCTATTTTGCAAGTTCTCCCACTTAGAAATCAAGGAGGGGTCTGAAATTGTCATCGTAGGTTCATGTCCACTGTGAGAGACATAATCTAAAAAAAAAAAAATCCAGAAAACACTCCTCCACACAGATCTTCTCTAGATCAGTCAGGTTTCTGGCCTGTCGCTGAGAAACACAGAGTTTGAGCTCGCTCCAAAGATTCTCTATAGGGTTTAGGTCTGGAGACTGGCTAGGCCACGCCAGAACCTTGATATGCTTCTTACAGAGCCACTCCTTGGTTATCCTGGCTGTGTGCTTCGGGTCATTGTCATGTTCGAAGACCCAGCCTCGACCCATCTTCAATGCTCTAACTGAGGGAAGGAGGTTGTTCCCCAAAATCTCGCAATACATGGCCCCGGTCATCCTCTCCTAAATACAGTGCAGTCACCCTGTCCCATGTGCAGAAAAACACCCCCAAAGCATGATGCTACCACCCCCATGCTTCACAGTAAGGATGGTGTTCTAGGGATGGTACTCATCATTCTTCTTCCTCCAAACACTTTTAGTGGAATTATGACCCAAAAGTTCTATTTTGGTCTCATCTGACCACATGACTTTCTCCCATGACTCCTCTGGATCATCCAAATGGTCATTAGCAAACTTAAGACGTGCCTGGACATGTGCTGGTTTAAACAGGAGAACCTTCCGTGCCATGCATGATTTCAAATCATGACGTCTTAGTGTATTACCAACAGTAACCTTGGAAACGGTGGTCCCAGCTCTTTTCAGGTCATTGACCAGCTCCTCCCGTGTAGTTCTGGGCTGATTTCTCACCTTCCTTAGCATCATTGAAACCCCACGAGGTGAGATCTTGCATGGAGCCCCAGTACGAGGGAGATTGACAGTCATGTTTAGCTTCTTCCATTTTCTAATAATTGCTCCAACAGTGGACCTTTTTTCACCAAGCTGCTTGGCAATTTCCCCGTATAAATTTTGTCTCTAGTGTCTTTGGACAGCTCTTTGGTCTTGGCCATGTTAGTAGTTGGATTCTTACTGATTGTATGGGGTGTACAGGTGTCTTTATGCAGCTAACGACCTCAAACAGGTGCATCTAATTTAGGATAATAAATGTAGTGGAGGTGGACATTTTAAAGGCAGACTAACAGGTCTTTGAGGGTCAGAATTCTAGCTGATAGACAGGTGTTCAAATACTTATTTGCAGCTGTATCATACAAATAAATAGTTTAAAAATCATACATTGTAATTTCTGGATTTTTTTTTTTTTAGATTATGTCTCTCACAGTGGACATGCACCTACGATGACAATTTCAGACCCCTCCATGATTTCTAAGTGGGAGAACTTGCAAAATAGCAGGGTGTTCAAATACTTATTTTCCTCACTATATATATATGTGTGTGTGTGTGTGTGTGTGTGTGTGTGTGTGTGCTTTCTACAAACACAACAAAAGTGTGAAGGAACCCACATCAGAATGTAGATATTTATACAGACTTCAAAGCACTCAAAGCTCTGGATTGGCCCTATGCAAAATGCCATAAATGTAAATGTCAAAACTGTAACTGAGACTGAACAGCTTCCAAAACACCATGTAATCAAAGTGCAAATAGCCCTTCTATACCTGCTAACACCACACATTCATTTTATTTATTGCCATTCATTAAATAATCTAAAAAATAGAAAAATGGCAAACACAAACCGGGAGTCAATTCCAATTCAAGTTCCATTTTTGCCTTTTGGTCTTTACCCTGTTCATTAATTACAAGTGAAAGTCTTCTATCTTTCTCTTTCAATCTTTTTTCCTGACTGTTCCTTTGGTGCTCACAGCTGTCTGTGCATTCAAGATTTACAGAGATTTGTGATTACTGCCAAATAAAAAGAATCAGAAACTGATTTTATACTTATGCTGCAAGTATGAAGTCTTTACAAATCTGTCAGGGAGCAACCGGTTGGACCCAACTGCAGGACTCAGGCTAAGTAATATAAAAAAGGTTCTTTATTAAAAAAAACACAATCCGAAAAAAACTGTTCTAAGTTTGGGCTGACATACAGAGAAACACCGGGAAACCAGAAATCTTAGCATATAAAATACAGTCGTTTATCCATGAGCCGGCAGACAGAGCAAAGTTGGAAGAGACAAAAATCAGAGTACAAAAAAAAAAATCACAAACCAAATCCGAACAGGGAACAAAGCAATGCAGAGCAGATAAGAAGCAGAAACGGGAAACCAAAAGGCGAATACTGGTAAGAAACATATCCATATCCATAAACCTTTGATAAAACGAGTTTCTTGCACACGACCTTGAGCGGTAGATCACGAGTAGATACCAGACCCAGATCCAAAGGTAAAAAACATCTGTTTGGCAGCCTACTATTTCCTTTTCCTCTGAGCCAGAAAGCTCTCCACAATGGTGTTAAAACCCAGAAAGTAGGAAAAAAGTGATACCGCCATGGGGTCTTCGCTGTTGGGTGAGCTGACCTATTTGCCGACCTACAGCAGTCACAATACTAGGCCCTTCTTCAATTGTACAGAGAGCAGGTCCATGGCTCATTAAAAGACATTCTGCAGCATGCTTGAGGAGCTGGCTGTGCCAGCTGCACTCTTGGCCACTACCCAGGACCTGCTTAACAAGATGGGGTCCCATATTGATGCAAATGAGGCTCACTCTAATCCAATGGCCGGACATTTGGGCCCCCAGAAAACATTAAACCATGTAATGGTCTGCTTATATTGGCTGGGCATTCACGGCGATGGTAGGTCGTGAATGTCAGCTGCTGAATCTGCCAGCCAGCCCAAAAGGCCATTGTGCCCTTTGTTGTTAATCGAGGTCCCCTTAATGGACAACCGTTAAGAGGCAGTGTAGAGTGCCATTCAAAGCGGTACCTTTCTGCGGCATCTCAGCAGTGTGGCGGGGACACTTCTGCTTTATCTCCTCGAGATCCCAAAACCCATCCTGACTGACAACTGTAGAGCATTTCTGTAACGGATACTACACAAGCTTTACAAATTATTGGGGATTAAATCATTCCACATGAGCATTTATCTTCTGCAAACACAGGTTAGTGGCGCGATTTAATCAAATTCCTTAAAAACATGACTCCGCAGACTTAATTTCCTCTTGCATTGGGGGGAGGAATCAGCTATTAGCTAGACAGCTCCCCAACCAGTGGGGGTAGGTGGCAATGGGTGTGTGGCTGAGCGCCGATTTGTGAATGGAGGGCAGAGTTGAAGGAAGTGATTGGTAAGGATCATACACCTGTATATGGTTTGTATTACACAAAGTGTGTGCTCTCTTGTGCGTTAAAAGGATAAAAGGGGTGCAAGAGCAGAACAGATAGATAAAGAGTGAGGGAGAAAGAAAAAGAGAGAGAGAGAGAGAGAGAGAGAGAGAGAGAGAGAGAGAGAGAGAGAGAGAGAGAGAGAGAGAGAGAGAGACAGACAAGTAAAGCTGTGTGTGTGTGTGTGTGTGTGTGTGTGTGTGTGTGTGTGTGTGTGTGTGTGTGTGTGTGTGTGTGTGTGTGTGTGCGCGTCCGTGTGTGCATATGTGTTTGTGCGTAAAGTATATCACTGAAAAGTGAAAGTAAAAACCAAAATAAAGGCTATTCTTTTGTGGACATGTCATCTGCCTACCACTCCATCCTTGTCTAAATCATAAAACCCTCCACAATCTGCATTACATCTTTTGCAATTTTTTTTCTGGCGGGATCGTATGTAATCGTACACATAAAATGGACAAATAAGGCCCATTTTCAGGCAAATGTATTGGCCACTGTTTTAGCAGGCAGTGGCAGTGTTGGAAAATATAGAAAAAGCAAGTCAAGCCAAAACAGAATTCCAAAAAAGTTGAGACACAAAATTAATAAATCTCCTAAACCAATATTTTCCTCACAGTAGAACAAAAAAAAGATCATTCTGAATCTAATGGCAGCAACATGTCTTGAAAAAGTTGGGATGGGATAACAAAAGTCTGAAAAAAGTAAGTTATGGAAATTAAACAATTGGAGAAATAGAAACAGAAACTGATTAGGTTAATTGATAATAGGTCAGTAAAATGATTGTGTATTAATATTGTAACATAGAGAGGCAGAGGCTCTCTGAAGTAAAGGTTAGCAGAGCTTTACCAATCTGTGAAAGACTTCAGAATAATGTTGACAAATTACATGGTGTTAATACAGTAGTCAGTAGGTTCCTGAAGGCCAATACACATACAGAAGCATTTTATAAGTTTCTCCCCCAATGTGCTCAGGGCTACCCTCGCTACCCTTTGTTTCTGGTATTTACGGTTCCTCCTGCATGTGCCAAACATATTCCAAATGCCCGAAATAAAATCCAGCCATGCCTGGAAGTTACTGCCCATTACCTTCAGAGGGTTTTTTTGTCTAATGGCGGCTCATATACGGTGATAGACTCCAGTTTCTGATTTTGGTTCCCAATCGAGGCACATGAACTGACCATGTCCTAGTGTGGCTGCAGTAGCCTCTTACAGAAATCAAAAAACCTGTGTGAACAGGCTAGTGCAGCAGTTTCTGCCTCAAGCACAGTATAAGTTCCTGTCCCTTATAGCGATTTATATTATGGTGCTTATGAATATGAGAGAAGCCTTGCTGTCCAGACAAGCTGTGACACGCAGGGAATGGAAACATCGGGACGTGGTCAGTCGGTTTTTCAAAACATTTTACGACACAGAGGTGAGCCTCTTTGCTTCACATGAGACAGCACAATGCTCCTTCTGCTAACTAGATGCAATGGCCCATATACAGCCCAGAATGTGTCCTTGCGCATTTCCACCAATCGCTCTGCTCCCAGGAGCCCTGGCGAAGGGTCTCGCTGCTTACTGATAGCACATTGTTGACTGACCAAAGTATGGTTCTCAGATTCATCTCAAGATTCCATCTCAGGAGCAGGGAACAATGTTTAATTCCCGTCCTGAGCACTGGAACCGTCATGTATGACCCCTGAAGGGATGCTGGGTTTCCAGCCATTGTAGTACAGTGCTAGGGCTCCCTCCACCGGAAGAAGCTTTGCCCTCAAATAGCATGCTTTTGAGGGTTGCTGAATGACACACCATGCAAACACAGTTCACTGCCAAGTTGTTTCAGTGCTGGAGTTCCTGCAAGAAAAATATTCCACGGTTATAGGTACTCGACTCTAAGGGTTTATGTGGCTGCCATTTTGGCTTAATCACAACCTGATTAACAGGGTCTCTGTGGGCAAGCACCCCTTAGTCGTCTGCTTCATTTGTGGAAAAAAGCGACTGAGGCCGACCATCAGAGCTACAGTCCCTGCATGGAACTAAGCTCTATTTCTTGAGGCTCTGGTTAGGGCCCCCTTTAAACCACTGGAGTCAGCACCTGTCCAGCTCCACCTCTAGTAGATAGGGCCTTTTCAGCCAGGGCTGTTGCATCTTCCAAGCCCCTAGCAAGAGGTGTTCCCTTGCAGAAAGTATGTGATGCGGCAGGTTGGTCCTCCTCGACACGTTCATCAGATTTTATAGTTTGGATGTCCTTGAGTCAACATCCCAAAGTCAGGTCTGAGACCTTTTCATGTTTGTGTGCACACACTACACAACTTTAAGGGGTCCAGACACTTATAGTGTGGCAGGGTTGGTATTCTCACTCCCATAGCATAGCATAGAGTGTAGTTTTTGATAGGGAATGGTTGGGTTACTTGAGTATAACCCTGTTCCCTAAAAAGGTGGAAACTAATTACTTAATGATGATAGCAAAAGCAACAGGTGCAAAAAGAACACCTATTGCCTACATCTATTTTCCTTTTCTGGTTGTAATTTACCATGCAAGTGAGCTTCAACAATGCACAAACTTCATTTACACCCTAAATAAGTCATGTGCACACTATTCTCTACAGGCATTGCCCTAAAACTTTTTCTATTTAAAGTACTATAATTGTCAGATATCGCAAGCACAAATGATATACACAATATGTACATTTGTGATCTTTTGATCATTATGATATAATGTGCAGTCATTTTCATTAATAACTTGCTACTGGTTTAAGTGCATCTTTTGCTACATTTACACAAAGCATTCTACTAATCCTGCACAGTATTAAAGTATATATATATATATATATATATATATATATATATATATATATATATATATATATATATATATATATATACATATATACACATACACACAGTATATATGAGTGTGTGTGTGTGTGTGTGTGTGTGTGTGTGTGTGTGTGTGTGTGTGTGTGGTTCTGACATTTATGCATTTCAAATGTTCTAAGCTTGAAAAAAACTGTTCTCACTGTCTGCTAATTATGGATATTTGTTTATAAAACATGCTGTCATCTAATCATTAGGAATGTGATCTCCCACACCCCATCCTGTTATCATTACTTCTTTACAAAAAGGGGTAGATATAATAAGCAAGTAAACCATGATACCTTTGACAATCAGCTCATATGTACTACACATACAAAATTTTTATTTTATATTATGCACATCTTCCAGTTCATAGAGTTATATTGCTATTTGTCTAAGTGACTTTTTCTTGAACTTTCATAGCTAATCAAAGCTATCAATCAGCAATAAAAACTTTTTTTTGGCTTTTCCCATTTGGGGTCAGTTGGATGCCCTTCCCAACGCAACTCTCCCCATTTATCCGAGCTTGGGACCAGCACTAAGAGTGCACTGGCTGGTGCAACCCAAGCAGCAATAAATTAGCTATTTTACTTAGTCATCATTTCTCTGTTCCTGAATAATTAAACACAACACAGATCGGATATAGGCTACAGGTAACGGAATATCAATGTATATATGATATATATATATAGATATAAGAGTGATATATATCAATATGATTTATATCACTCTAGTGGCTGGCACTAGCCAAAGATTGTATTCATCCTGTCATGCATGTATGTGCTTGTCTTCAGTGACTCTGCTCGGATTCTCCACATTTTAAGATTCTTAGATATTCCAAAATACTGAGATTCCTCACATTTTACAAATTTCCCCTAGACTGAACACCAGTGACACAATTCAATTGCCTATCATATATTTATATAAAAAATCCTTAAATGAAAAGTAAAAGCTGAAACTGAAGCACACATCCAGGAACGTGAAAAACCGATGCAAAGATATATATATATATATATATATATATATATATATATATATAAATATATATATATATGTATATGTGTGTGTGTGTGTGTGTGTGTGTGTGTGTGTGTGTGTGTGTGTGTGTGTGTGTGTGTGTGTGTTTTTATCTACGTTTTCATAAACAACATAATAAAGGGGACAAAATGGTCCAAGCTTAACAGGGTGGTGAGGAAATACCAGGCTGTGCAAGGACGAAGCACCCTTTTCTTACTTTGATTTATGCAGATTTAAGCTAATATTAAATGGTAATATCCCATTATTACTTTGACCTACATAAGGCATAATTCACCTTTGCAAACGGTCCCTTTGATAATAAATGAGCGACGTAGTTTCCCTTTCAGTTAAGTATAAACGCGCAGTTGGCAACAAAAGACAGAATGAGAGAGAGAGAAAAAAAGAGAGAGAGAAAGTGTAAGAAAATCAGTACCCCTTTGGAGAGATTTCCCATGAACCACTGCACATGTCTTATAGTTTCCATACTGCATTCGCACTTGACTTGTCTCAGGACCATCGCACCGAAATAAAAAAGCAGTGGTGTTAACTCCATGTAAAGCTGGTGCTGCTCTGCTCTTCTCAAAAGTGTGTTCCAGCGCGGGCTCGCCACGCGCACCACATTTCCCCACATTTCCACATTGTTCTCTCGTCCTAATCCGTAATCCACACTCAGAAGACCGAGCCGAAATGAACAGATCTGCGATTGAAAAACAGCCGCAGTTCTTGCCTTACTATCGCTTTGCTCTGCCGTCTGAGCGCTGGGTCCAGGGTGCAGTTAGCATTTGACAGCATGGCTTACTTACAGAATGAGCTCATTAAAGCTCCGCCTTGATAAATCAAATGGTCCAGATGGCCCATCTCACAGCTGTACTACACATCATATACTCCCTTTACCACTGTCCTATATCTAATAAAACTGCAATGCTTGGTAAGATTGGAGAAGATTTATCTGAAAGCATTGTCTTCCAAAGCATGAAAGGTGTTGCAGCGACTGGAGTGAAAAATATCCTGTGCGTCTCTTCGCTTGAGCGCAAAAGTGGGAAGTGACGCAGTGCAAGTTACTTTACTAAAGTAGATTTTTTTCTGCAATCAGAAAGTTTGCTTCACTATTTATTTATTTTTGGACTTTTTACTTTCACCCATTTTTTTACACAAATCGTTCACAGATCGTTTCTTTAGTTTTAATCTCTTTGATGTCATGAATCATTTTTTTTCTTCTTATTGCGCACCGTTTTCTTAACCTATTTCTTGTTATTGTGCGGCTTTTTTAACCTCCGACCAGTGTGTGATTTCCTGGCTATCACGCACCACAGATGTAGGCTGGTTTACGAAACTAACAAGTCAGAAGGCAACAAGAAGTATGAGACAGATGGGAGTCAGTGATGTAAACATGACTGAAAACAGAGACATTCCTGATCACCTCGTCATCACCATCATCACCATCATCATCATTTTTTCTCTGCTGTTTTGTGTTCTATTTGGTGGTTGTTTAGCCTGGATACATTTATTACGTAACACAATTTTATGATTTAGATGGTTCTCACACCAGACATTCCTTTGTCTGTTCAGTGTCTATAATATTCACAATGTTAGTAAGGTATAAAGGGAGTCTTTATCTGGGCTCACACATCTCCGGCTAGTATATCTTCTTATCTAAACAGGAAACAACTTTAGGTCAAGCTTTCTTTCCAATGTGTATATATACTTCTGTTGCCTCCAATAAACGGAAGAAGAACATTGCTCCATTCTGTGTGCTGTGTGATTCTTCCCTGATATCAGAAAGGCATCGCAGTTCATGTGGAGAACCTCTCCAAGAATTAAGTTTCGTTTGGGCATGATAAAAATCTAACAGTTTTGGTGTCAGAAGTGGGATACTTTCCGGCAATATCCGAAGGGAGATCACGCATCAAGGTAAGTTTTCGGATACTTCCTCGCTGGTGGGCATTTTCCCATTTGCCAGCCAATAGGTCTGCATGTGTGTTTGTGTCTTGGTTATGCATTAATTGTTTGATTAATGATAACAATTTTCTTTGTTGGATTATTCAGTCACGACAATGTTTTTCTCACCTTAGACATTAGATGCAAGATTAGAACACGTTTTTTTACGGTCTGTCTAATAGAGGCGATATTGTCTGAAGTATCCAAAAAGAATCCACGATAATTTTTATATGCCCGAAAGAAAATAAATTAATTAATTCATTGATTTAAAAAGAGAGAGAGAAAAGGAACGTAAGAAAAAGGGAAATTTTTAAAAGACTTCAATTTTGTTTTGGCTTCATAGTCTATCCCCCAAGATGGCCATCCCCCTGGTGCATAGCGCAGCTGTATTGTCTGAGTGTTATGTGTTGTGTGTATTGTCTAAATGTTAAGTGTTGTGTGTCTGTTCTTTGTTTTGTGTAAAGAAGTTGGGTCATGACATCTCTCGCTTACTGCCGGAAGAAAATCCCAAAGATTGGATGTATAGTAATTGTGCCGGTTTTTGGAATAATCCTTATTTAGACCATTTGGCATTAGGAAATTGTCACATCTAGATAAGTTTTCCTAGAGATTTAGATGCTGCTAGAGGTTTCTACTATGCTCCAGGTTAAGTTAACCCATTATGCTCTTCACTGCAACAGGAAGTGGTGCATTCCAGCCTCAGAACAAAACTCAAGGAGGAGGTCCTAAGAAAAAAGGGGAGTTCATTTATTAGGGAATAGATAGAGTTCCAATTTCATGTCCTGTAACTCACCTTTTGCCTGTGGTGACACGGACTGGTACAAATTTTTATCATAGCTTTACAATAATTCCAAACTCACCTTTAAACCTTTTAGGAAGAGATATGATGCATAAAATTATAATGAAAATTCTGTTTTATGAACCAATGTTTCACTGTTTTTTTCCTTCTGTCCTCATGCTCTCAACAGCCACATCCGGAAGATTTCTTCCAGGGTAGTACAGAGGTCCTGCCTGATGAACCAAATTTACATTAAGTTAACTCAAAATTATGGGCCTCTCAAAAAAACGAGGCAGGTTTAATCCAATTAAAACCGTATTATGCATTCATGAAAACACACCATCCAGTTTTTGTTAAACAATATCCATTGTCTAAAGAGAAGAATGTTGGCATTGCTCCAGTTATTGACAATTTACTGTCACAAGGTGTTTTAAATGTGTCTACATTCACCTCACGATTAATCCCGTCGGATAAAAGGCGGATATGGAGGCTAACACAAGATTTACGAGAGATTAATAAATTAGTTATTCCGTTAGCTTCTTTGGTGCCTGATGTAGCTACCATTGTTAACTCTATACCAGCAGGTCACAAATATTTTTTACTGTGATTGATCATTGTTTTGCTTTTCCTTTTGGCCTCAGAGACACAGCCGCTTTTTGCGTTTACCTATAGAGGACGTCAATTCTGGATCCGTCTTCCTCAGGGCTTTGTTGACTCGCCAGCCGTATTCTCCGATGTAGTGCAAAGAACTTTGGCCGATATCCACCTGCCAGAAACAACCTGCATCCTTCAATACGCAGATGACATCCTTGTCACAGGACTGACTGAGCAGGACTGCCACAAAGCTTCAGTGGTCGTCTGCAATGTCCTGGCTCAGGCTGGATTTAAAGCTACAGTGGGTGAAGAGAAAGGTCTCATATCTGGGCCATGTGATTTCAGAAAGCCAATGTCTGTTGTGAAAAGCGCTATAGAAATAAACTTGACTTGACTTGACTTGGCTTCAACTTCAGGTCGTCCAAATTATGCTAATCCGTTTCACCTTTATCCGCACAAACGTGGTGGTATGGCTGCGGAGATTCTAGCCCAGGAACACGGTGACAGACATTGCTCTGTTGCGAATCTTTCCAAATCTTTAAACATAGCACAAGGAATGCCCCCGTGTTTGCGTGCAGTGGCTGCTGCGGCTCTGATGCTGAGAAAATGGTGCTGTCACATCCTTTTATATTGTACACCTCAAATCAGGTAACAGCTATTTTACACAAGCTCATCACACAACATATAAATCATTAAGGACCGTGTTAATAAAACCTGCATTGAAACAGGCCAAAATTGGACTGTTGTTCTCCTGGCTGTACTCACAGAAATGGGAATGACCTCATCTTCAACTACTAAACTGTCACCTTTTAAAATCCTAATGGGCCAGCCTTTCCTGACCCCATGGGACGCACTGGCATTTCTTCCTTAGGTAACCTGGAAGTGATGGTGGACGACTACGTTTCTTCCCTGGTTGAGAAATTGAATTCTATTAGTCCTGAAGTCTCACTAACTCTTCCTCTGCCAACAGAAAAGCCAACACATCATTTTGTGCATAATCATTAGGTCCTGATACGAAGTCTGAAGCCTACCAAGGTCTGTGAGCTGAAGTATTTGGGTCCAGTGACTGTTCTAGCTGTAACCAGAACTGGAGTTCTGACTGATTATCAGCCACAGTGGATACACGCAAGCAGGATTAAAACAGCACCCACTTAATCTGTGCACTAATTGGTCTGTTGGCCTAAGAAGCTTACCTAAGTGAGTATTCAGGGCTGAAACAGCTGAGAGCCCACGGAAAGATCCTTTCTTTATAGTAGAAAGGGGGCCACCCCCGGGGTGAAGATCTAACTTACTTGACTGTTTTGTTTAGCTTACCCTAAAACCTGCTCTAGGTCTAAATTCTATAACAATATGTGCATAGTTGTAATTACACTCGAATTTTTATTATTCTCTATGAACACATCATTTAGAGAGGAAACTGTTACGTATACCTGATAATACTGCTTATAGACATATTGAACAGGCACTGAGAAACAATTGTCTCATGATGTCTTGGAGAACGTGAAACAACTGCTTTTTTTTTGAGAAGATTAAAAATTTGTTCTAACACAAAATTTACAATTATTTTGTATTAAGATATTAATATGATGTGAGGTCCAGTTACCAGCGTGACACTAAAATCGGTAGTAGTAATGGCAACTTTTTACTCAAGTACATGCCAGAGCCCAAACTTCTTTACTTTAAGTGTAGTCAGTACTTCAGCTTTTACCAGTCTTTTAAAACATAAGTATCTGTACTTCAACTTTATTGAAGGATGGGTACTTTTGCGATCTCTGCTTGCATGCCCTGCCTTCTTTTGATCTTTTCTTTTTTTATTTTTGAACAGAAGGAATACAATACTACAGATTCACCTGTAGGCTATATAGCACTTAACCCAGACATGCCCTATATGAAACGAAAATTATGAAATTATGAATGAGAGGAACCTGGCAACTGGTTATATGGTTGATATAATGCAACATATTTTTGATATATTTAAATTAGATTTTTGGACTTTTGTAGGTAACAGTTTGGGCAGCTCTTAAACAATGTTTCTTGGTTGGGTGCAACTGTACATCCACTGCACACTGTTCATTATCAGCAAAATATTATGCTCACTGCTGAATGGACTTGTTGGGATGCTCTCATATAGCACGTTGCTTTGTCTTGCTCTTCTCTGGTTCTGAAAAAAGAATGACGAACACGAAGATGATCCTGACACTGGTAAACTGATTCTTGGGCCTCTTGAAGTAAAACTTGCTTCTGTCCTTGTTGGGGGGAAATATGCCACAAGTGGATTTATTGGCTGAGAGCTTACAAAGGTACCATATGCACTATATTTGGAAACAAAGCGGAAGATGAAGAGTGACGGGATGTGACAGAAAGAGTGACAGGATGGGGCTAGCCCTTTTTCCCCATTGTTCCCCAATGGGGTAAAAGGGCTAGCCCCATCCTGTCACTCTCTCATTCTAAGTTAACATAGGAGACAGTTTTTTTGTAAAAATCCCAGGACACCAGCAGTTTCTTAAATACTCAAACCAGCCCATTTGGCACAAACATCAATGAAGAGATTACATGTTTTTTCCATTCTGATGTTTGATGTAAACATTAATTAAAGCTCTTGACCTGTCTCTGCATTAATTTTCTGCATTGCTCTGCTGCCACATGATTGAATAATTAGATAACTGCACAAAGCTTTCTGTGGCAGCTGAAGAAGGAGTTTTATCTTCCTGCGAAGATGTTGGTGAACTACACTGCCATCATCGAATATATCCTCACATCCTCCATTATGGTCTGGTTTGCTGCAGATACAGCCAGGGACAAGGCCAAGCTGCAGCATGTCATCCATTATGCCGATTAAGTCTTCCATCCCTCCAGGAGCTGTACGTCTCCAGGACGTACAGCCAAGCTGTGACACGTCTTATCCTGGAAACAAACTCTTTCCGTCCCTCCCCTCCCCTTTCCTCATGCCACAAGAGAAACAACAGTTTCTTCCCCACTGCAGTCAGCCTGCTAAACAGTGCCCCACTTATCTGTATAAAGCTGCTTATCTGTGTAAAGCTGTTTTGAGACAATTTACATTGTAAAAATTGCTATACAAAATAAAAATTAATTGAATTCACCTTTACTTTTACATTCTGAATTGCACTACTTCTCATGCAAAGCCAATTTCTGTATACAGTAATATTAAATTTATCATAGTTTATTTAGTACACATTTTGTATCTGTGTATATGTTCGCACCCGATGCCAAGACAAAATCCTAGTACTGAAAAAGTGCTTTTTGCTGAACCTGGCAATAAAACATTTACTGATTTTGATTTTTTTCAGATTTTGATTCTGAAATGTAGAGGGGTACAGGTGATCTTAATAAAGTGATGGTGAGTAGGTACACAGTATATTAATTTTAAAATGTTGAAATATCCAATTTAATGGATGGTAATTAAAAAAAAAAAAACAGACACAAATTTTTTTTATAATGAGGAAACAAAGTATTATTATATGGTGTATTCAAATGGTTTGACAGTTAAATTGGAAACAACAATATTATGAAATACTGCAAATTCTCACATCGTCATACTTTTGACAACTATATATAGTTGTCACATTACATAGTTTGGTATAGAATTCTACAATATATAGTTAAAAACTATATATATATATATATATATATATATATATATATATATATATATATATATATATATATATATATATATATATATATATATATATATTTGGAACTACAAATCATGAAATGCTGCACAGGATGGACAGTATTATTTTGTAAATTTTTTTTTTTTTTTTAAATAACATGTTTGTACTGATTTTTGAACTGGCAACATTCTTTTTATATTTTTATCTTACCATTACCACAGATATCACTAAGGTGCTTTCAAAGGATGTGTGAAATGAGTCCATAAATGGATTTTGGAATGCTAAAATCTTTCCAATAAAGCAGTGTCATGTCTGCTTAACACTATCTTATACAAAACATTCTTCTACTTTCCCTTAATTGTACATACACATTTCTTTTCCAACTGCTGATATGTCTGGACCACATAAGTAATTGTGCAAAATACAGAAAAGAGTTAAGTGCCATAAAAATCCCCATCTCATAAATAAGAGAACTGCACATTTCAGCCTAAAAAATGTCACAGAGGCTTTGGTTAAGTTACAAAGAAATTAAAATAGTTTACATTAATATAAAAATAATAAAATAACACTGTTTAAAATAGAAACTAGAAATGCAGGTTGGGCAGTGATCCAAACTTGAGTTGTAAATAAAGCACCCCTTTGCAGCTAAAGAATTAGCAATGAGCAAAAAAATCAAATAAAAAAATGAAAAAACTTGACACCCGTAATTTGTCATCTCAGTAAATTGGACATGAACATCTATCCGTCTCCTTTTACACATGGTAAAGTGCCTGGTAAATGTGGTTAAAGCAGAGGGCATTTTATTATGAGGTTTTAGAGCCTTTTGCAGTTCTGCATTGAGAGTGTGCAGCCATTTATGCTGACCCTTCTCATGCCCTGGCTCTCCGTCACTGGTGCAAGAGTTTGAGTCAAGCTAACCTGGGCATTACTAAAGGATGCAATTCTCCCACTTCCAGCAATCTGCAGATTGACAGTTGTGGCATAACTGGTTTTTAATTGTGTCTTAGTCCCCTGTGTCGGCACATTGTCCACTTGCTTTCTATCATCTGAGGGCTGAATATAAGTGTCCTTTTCAGGTACAGACGTGGCTTGAGCCACATAGGCACAGATAAGGCTACTCCGACATGTACCCTTCCCCAGTTCTGAGTCCCCCTGTTCAGTTTCGGGACTAGATGGTGAGGGTAAAAGGTTACACTGAGAATTGTCTACTGTGTTATAAACAGGTGGCAGTTCATGCGTTTGTGGCCAGTTAAAGTTTGTTAGTTGCTTTCCAGCATCAGTGCTCTTCCCAGTAGTCTCCCTAATCAGATACTGAGGTTCTGGACTAACACACATAGGGGAACCATTACAGGAACGCATTTGAGGACTAGCTGAGTGCAACTCTGAATCCATTGTCCATTGTCCATTCTCTGCAAACGACCTATGCTCATTTCTTAATGGACTTGTTGGGCTGCATGTCAAGCTCTCAAATGACAAGTTGCTTCCTCTTGCTCTTCTCTGGCTCTGAGAGAAGAATGTCGAACATGAAGATAATCCTGACACTGGTGAAGTTATTCTGGAGCCTCTTGAAGTTGCTTCTGTTTTTGTCGGGGAGGAAGGTGTCACTAGTGGATTCCTTGGCTGAGGGCTTACAATGCACCATATATTTGTTGGAATGCCTATAGGAGGGGGAGAGGTTACCCGTGGACTTGTACATGGAGACAAAATGGAAGAGGAAGTTGTTTGAGAAAACTCTAAGGACAAAGGAATGAAAGGGCTGGATCCACTCTGTCTGGGGGTGCGTGGGGTAGGAGGTTTGGTTACTAATGGACCAGCACTATTCTGGACAAGTGGTGGGGAACAGAAACGTGTGAACAGAGATGGTGAGTTAGAGGGAGACTGGGCACGTGAGTTAGGCTCAGAGGACAGGAATGGTCGAGCAATTCTGTTATGTGAGGTCTCGCGATGTGGTTCATGGGGACCTCTGTATATTTGTGATGATGATAATGATGAGGATGATGGCTTTTTATTACTATTTGCCCAAGCATTGCTACAATGGCCATTATTGTTGTTGTTGTTATTGCTATTCAGTTCAGTATGAAGAGACTGATCAGCCATTGAATGAGTAACTGGTGAAGCAGGTGGGATAAAATGTTCGTTGCGGTTAGGAGGAGGAGATTGTACAGTTGCTGGGCTAGATCGCAAAATAGTAGAGCAGGAAGGGGATGGAGGAAATTTTAGAATTTGGCTTTCTGTCACCTTTGTGGATGAAGTGCTCGAATCTTTCTGTACATTTGAGGTCAGAGCAGCAGGTTTAGGGGATGGAGACCTTTGTCTCAAAGACGATGTTGGCAATGAACTGGAATTGGCAGGGGGGGAGGTAGCCTGCATGCGGGCATTCCTTTTGGCTATGTTTTGAGATATTGACTGACTAATACATGAAGCAGCAAGTGATTTGGCAAGGGCAGAAGAATTTGTTTGGGAGTTTGAATAGCTCATATTAGGGGAGGGCGAGCGCATCCGAAGGCTTAAATTAAAAACAGATGGCTTTGTTTCATAAAATTGTAAAGGAAAACTGGGTGACTTGTTACATAATGAGTTTTTACTTGAAGACATCACAGAAAATGATGGTGTGGTGTCTTGATCTTGTTCCATGGACCCGGTCTGTGCTTGTGACAGTCTAAAATCAAAACAGAACAAAATATCTGATCACAATCTGGCAGACTTTCTGAAGTTCCTTTCAACACACTTGAATCTATTGTATACATTTTTTGAAAGACGAATTATTATCACACATAAATGGGTTGCCTTTTGAGACAATGTCCATCATTATATAAATAGAATTGAAGTGCTGAGATGAGACCCCTTTTATTTCTTTAAAGAGAGACTGGTGAAGTCAGAACTAACCCTAACACTAACCCTACTTATAGTCTATTCTTTTTTTAATACTTTTTAATAATACGATTCTGTATCTGTATTGTGTTTTTAAATTTTGATTCTATATATGGACTTCAGTTAGTACTTGTTGATCATTTGAAAACCTATTATATTTTTGAGTTTGCACGTATTTTTCCCACATGCCTCCTCCATGCGCATGATTTAGTTTCTAGTCCCTTGGTACCACTTCAGAAGACAGAGTGAGATACTTTTTTCATGCACATACAGTCTTTTAACATTATGTAACACTGTATTTCCCGTTCATTCGATTCATGTGATCATTTCCCAGTAACATATTGCATATGTATCTTCTTTTTCTCCATAATTAATTATGTATTAGAATTCTGCACTATATCAAGTTCTATAGCTGTAATTTTATGTTAGTTTTTTTTACTTGAATTGCTCTTGTATCAGATTTACAGAGTGTATATGCTCCTTATTTTATATGGCATAATAAACAGCCTGCATTTTTAAGAGTGGACTTTTAGGGTGAAATGTGCAAAAACAAAAAAAACCTCTATAAATTACCGTTGGGAGGATATGTCTGTCCTCCAAGGAGAAATCTGGCTTCCCATCTCATTGTGGAAGTCGACGGCTCTTTGGTTGTTAGATTTTGGTAGATTATTTGTGCCAGTTTTACAGAAAGCTGATGTTTGGGAATGGTTCGACATTAATAATTTTTTGTTGCCTCCCAGAGTCTGTGGAGTTACCATCTCTTGCAAACCATGCAGAGGTGGTACATTTGTGCAGCTTGTTTCAGGGTAACATTGATATTGGAGTTGTGAAGAACATGACTGAGGAGATACATCAACATCAAGTACATTTGGTGACATTCTGGGATTTCCATCGCATGTTGTTTCTGAGACTCCATTCCCAAGGTACTGTGACAATTCTGTTGGAAGAGATGTATCTACAACATTAACAGATGATAGAGCCACTTTAGTGCAAATTATGGGATCATCAGTAGAACCTAAATTTATGGATAATCTCATTTGGCTATCACCCACTGTCTCCTCTGTAAACTGTGGGATTTCGCAAGGCGTATTCATTAAACCATGGCTCTCTTTAACAGCACTGGCTTCTACTTTTAGGGGTGAAAATTCCTTTGAACCATTTCTAGATTTAGAACAGCAGTCCATTATTGGTTTGTCTACAACTAATAATTTATGTTCATCTTTTCTGTCAGAGGTTGGATTTTGATCAACTATTGAATGGTCCTCCTTAATTGAATACAAACTGTGGTCTTGCCCAAGACAATATTTGACTTGTGATCCAGAGCTTTGAACAGCAGGTGTGTCTTGGTTTTCATCTGAAAGAATGTCTTGATCTGTGGAGCTCTCCAAATAGTTTTGAGTTCCCATATTTGTGGGCAAGTGTTCTTCCTCTTTTTCAGATGGTAACTCAGTTATAGTGGAGGATTCCAGTGAAATGATTTCTGTTGCGCTCGCTTCAAGAATGGTCACTTGCTCCTTTTGTCCAGTAATGTCATAATAGTTTTCTTGGTGACAGGCTGTAGTGAATTGCTCTTTAACAATCACATGTCCGAATGACTCAGGTGTAGAGTAAGTAACAGACTCCATGTGAATATCTGTCAAATAAAAATAAAAAAAAAAGCTCTTAAAATTTAAATAAAAAATACTCATGCATAGTTTGAGATGTCACATATAAAAAATAATGTCTTACCTGAGAGTTGATTCTGTGTGTTCTCCTCTGCCTGATTCAGCAGTATCTGAGACTTTGGAGGCGAATTTACTTTACATGATGCCTTTGTAACACGGGTTCTTTTCTGATGTAATGGTACCTTCATACTACTTGACTTGGCCATATACATTTGTGCTAACATTTGTACCTTACTCAGAATTTTATCTGAGTTCTCTACTAAACACTGATCCATAGGAGCTGATTCAAAGAATCCTATACTTGATACATCTGCAATGCCTTCATAAAGTGTCCTACTGCAGCTGACTGCCTTACCATGGCGAGACCACCGTCCCACTTTAATCTGGCTAGGCAGACTATCCAAACTGCCATTAGGGTTAGTCTTGTCTCTGGGAACAGCAGTCGACTGAGCTTCTTTGGCAGTTTTGTCTTTTGGCTCAGAGGTTTTAAAGTCTGTGCTCTCATTGTGGTCCTCTTCAGGCGAAAGCTGGTCATTGAGCACAGAAGTCCTTCTGTCAGTTGCAGGCAATAAATCTTTTGCACATACTTCTTTGTCCTTGGCAAAGCTACTTTCCTTACAGGCTTTCTCTTTCTCTTGCATACTTGAGGTGATCCTTTCCTTGTCTTTCCATAGCTCCATACAAGGTCTAAAATCACAGATCTGTTCATCATTATTAGATTTTGACTCCGTTTTACTTTGGCTGGTATGCTCAATTAGAGCATTAACACTGGTGTCATCAGGCTGACTAAAAGTCTTTAGATCTTTGTCAGGTACAGCAGGTGATATGGACGTGAGGTCATTTTCATTGCAGTCTGAACGCCCACTCTCAGAATCACATAAGCTGACTTGGTGAACAAAGAAATTATAACGTGAAACAGAATCTTTTACAAGTCCAGCAGGAATGTTAGAAAAGCTATTCCTGCGTGAAGCTTGCCCATCATCGGCCACTGCCTCCGCTGCCTCATAGTAACTGCGGATTTTTTCAATTATCTGATGATGGCTCTTTTGTTCAACTTCCCCTTTAGGCAGCAAAGGGTTATCAGCAGTTTTGTGTGTGGAAGCAGAGTTATCACACAGCTCACCAGCAGTTTTGCTAACTATTTCTTCAATTTTATTTGTTAGAGGTGATATTTTATCTTCGGCAACAGTGTCCTCATCTTCCTTCTCCATTAAATGCTCAGGCACTAGTGCTGCCATGACTACCTCTGATTCCAGTGATTCACTCATACTTTCATTTTGTTTCGGCAAGTAAGAGGATAATGATGATGAAGTATCTCCACCAAAATCTTTTGCTGTGGTTGAGTCATGGCCAATATCATCATCCTTGTTTGCTTCATTATTAATCAGTGGTTGCATATCTGGTGGTCTACTGGAAACACTATTCAGCTGATCTTTCTCTTTTATTTCTTGTGTTTTCTGATATTCTATTAAGTCCTCTGGTTCAATGCAGGCTTCTGATCTGGGCTCACTCTGTGGACAGAACAATAGTATGAAAACAGCTAATTCCTACTGCGAGCAATAGACCATAATAATCAATATACATCGTAATCATTATAATAATCAATATAAATTCAGTTGAAATGTATAAAGAACGTGACATTTTTTCACATTGATTTCCACCATAGGACTTTTTTGGCACATTGATATTGGATACAATTGGATACTCCTACCATATTAGAAGACAGCTCTGCCATGCCCTCTCGTGCACGGCTCTCATTGATAAACTGCATGATTTCTTCAGTGATGGAGAGCGTTGGCGGTGTAGGGAGAGGTGACATGTCCTCATCTTCATCCTGACCAAGACACAATTTATCCTGGCCTGAGCCAACCTCAATGACTGATGATGCAAGCGTACTGGCACTGCCTGAAGAAGCCAAGCTCTCCACCTGTGTATAGAGCTCACCTTCACTTCCAGCCTAGGAAACCACAGAGACAAAAACATACAAGAAGTGCTATCAGGTAACATACTTTATTGTTTTGCATGTTATGTGTTTTATTTAAATTGTTATAGAACTTAAAACATTTACTATGTAAAATAAACCTGCTCTCACCTTTAAAGAGGTCACTGTTAAACGGCGCATGATACAGAAAAAAAAGAACACAGAAAAATTAGAACCAAACTTTTATTTGGGTTAAATGCTAGGTCAGAATAAAATACAGCACTGTGCAAATGTGGAAGGTGTAAAAAAATGCTTTCAAAATGCCTTCAAAAATTTGAAGTTTTAACAACTTATTTATCACTTACAAAATGGAAAGTAAACGAACAAAAGCTAAATCCATATCAGATCAGTATTTTGTGTGGAAAAACACTTTAAAAACATGATTAATTCATCTAGTTACACCTGCATGCAGGAATCTGGCAAATAGATTGCTCCAAACATCTTAGAGAACTAATGACATCTGTGGATGTAGGCTGCCTCGAATCCTTTTCTCAATGCATGTGATTCCAGACAGACTCGATGATGTTGAGATCAGGGCTCTGTGGGGGCCAAACCATTACTTCCAGGACTCCTTATTTTTTTCTCCACTGAAGATAATTCTTAATGACATTAGCTGTATGTTTAGGGTCACTGTCCTGCTGCAGATTAAATTTGGCAATCAGATGCCTTCCTGATAGTATTGCATGATGTATAAGTATCTGTAAAAATTGCAAGGAACCTTTACCATGCTTCACTATTCCCTGCAGACACTCATTATTGTACCACTCTCCAGCCTTTTAACAAACAACTTGCCTCCTGCCACAGTTAAATATAAAATATATTTAAAAATAAAATTGTTCTTAAATTTCATGCATAGTGTAGTTGCTTTGCCATGTTTCCATCTCAGGGTTATGGCTTTTTGGCAACAATTCTTCCATGAAGAAAAATCCCAGACTTTGTGCAAGTGTATTAAGTGCAATTGTGAGACTCGAAAGCCGAAGGGTATTCATATTAAATATTGATTTGGTTTTTTTTTTTTTTTCTGTTCGCTCACATTGCATTTTGTAAATTAATTAAAATATTTATAACAATTGATCAAAAAGTTATAAACAATGACTATATATGACTATATATACTATATATACTATATATATATATATATATATATATATATATATATATATATATATATATATATATATATATATATATATATATATTTTTTTTTTTTTTTTTTTTTTTGTGGAATTAATTACAGGGAACACACTTACCACCCTGTTGAAATACTGCCTCTATGTCTTTGGCAGGAGCTAGAAGCACAAAATGCCAATTTATCAGTAAAATTTATTCATCGATATCTTCGGTATGTTACCTTGAACAGTGGTTCCCAGACCCCCCCCCCCCCCCACTTGGGGTCGCTAAATAATTGTAGATGGGTCACCAAGAGCGCTCTTTATTTATTAGTATTTATTTTTTATTAATGTATCTTATATTTTAAGTGAAATAAATAGATTTGTTTGATATTTACATGAACAGATTCAATTGGGCTGCTGTTATCTGTTTATCAGGTTTAAGAAACAAGTAGAACCTGTTGTTGGGAAAAAACAAATTAAATGTGTCTGCTAGTGTGCTTGACTGGGGTTAAAAATATGTTGAAAATGGTAAAATAGGGGTCTCCTGAAAATAAAGGTTGGGATCCACTGCCTTAAAAATATTCTATAATAAATTGTTTTATGTTTTAATGTAAGGTTCACCTGACTGTCTGCGCCCTCTGCGATATGGCAGGTTTCCTTCCAGTAGCAAAGGAAGACTTTTCTTGGCTTTCTCTGGGGTGTAGATAAATTCAGGAGGTTCTGAGGAATGGCATAAGCAAAGCAGCAGTGCAGAATACTTAAATTGTGAGATTACTAAAACACACCTTTCCAGCTTTCCATTTTAAAATAAAAGTGACTCAAGCATCTATAATTCACCAACTACAACTTCATTTTTAAAAAGAAATGTTACGATGCAAGTTTTCAAACTTGCTTTCAAACCTGATTGTCTTCTTCCTCTCTGAAATCCATGCGCATCATCTAATCTAGGAGAAGGAACTGGTTTTCGGGTTGGTTCCTGTTCATACTGAGGCGCTGCATGTCAAGCAAAATAAAATAGATCATTAAGCCAAGAACGCAAAAAGTAGACAAATATTACACAAACAACACACAAATACACAATACACAGATATTACAAGCAATGCAACATGCATCTTAAACCTTATTTACTAAAGTGTATAAAGTCTGCATGCATGAGATACAGACATTCAGAGCTGCCATTCTTGGCATGCCCTAAGCAGCTGTTGTTACAGTACGCTGAGCATGCTTGTGCTTTTCATACGAAGCAAAGCTCTAGCCCAACATGCTTCCATTACTTACATTGACAGAAATTATCACCAAGGACCTGCCTTGCCTGTAAAGAAACACAATATTAGGCTGTAAGTTTGCTTCAAAAAAGTAAGAGAGTCCCAATAACGAATGTCTATCACACAGGAGCTCAGAACAATGTTTGAAATAATGTTTGTATAAACTTTTTTACTTGCTTATATAACACAGCTCTTGTTTAATTCTTGAAGGGAGAAGGACATTCATTCTATATAACACATTTCTGACAAGAATCATACATTTTTTTATCACTGCTATTGTAATATCTGATTAAGAGGGGCATGGTTCATATAATGCACAGTCATGTCATTTTCAATCTAACAATGCAAATGTAGAATTTTTACTATGCTATGATAAAAACTATGTAAATAGAACATTTATTAAAGATTTATGGATTCAGAAAACACAATATTGCTTGAGGGTGATGCTGCTCTTCAAAGTGCAGATTTGTACAGTGATTTTGAAATACTACAGGTACTAACTTGTTTCAGGGGCATTCCACAAGATTGGATGAAAATTAACAGGTAGAAAAGTATGCCACACAAACGGCAAATACAAGTGTGAATCTAAACACTATGAAATGTATGTCTTGGACTATATGTTACCTTTTGAGGGAGAGATGCGGGATGGTTTTCCACTATTAGCCTCTTGAGGTAGTGAAGCCACAGTCGCTTTTCCTCTTGGTTTTTAGCCTAGAGGTCATAATTTGAAGACCACCATTACTGACTCAGAAATGTGGAATGTAAAAACAGTGAATATCTGAGTTTCAGTAGATAGTAAATAGCATTTCAGTCATGTACTGCTAAGGGATAGGGTTAGGGTTATTGGGGTTATAAGGTATTTTGTGCATTAAATTTATTCGGCTTACTTTTTCCATTTCAACGAGTGTTAAATGATGTAATTTTGCATGAGCAACATGTATTAATCATCCTCTAGTCCAGAGGTGGCCAACCACTGCAAAAAGAAGCTAATCTGGGTGCAGGTTTTCATTCCAATCAAGCAGGAGTCAACGGCTTTAACAAACTATCAGTGGTTTCTGTTTGGTTTAAATAGCAAAAATCCAACCACAATGCACTTTGATGGAAATATTGGTCCAGTGCTCTAGACCTTCATCAGCATTAGTTTGCACTATATCATTTTGATTGATAAACTACACCTTGATCTAAGAGTGCAATAAACATGGAAGTCCTTCATCTGATATACTATATTAGACACACAATCTAATCCATACATCAATTTGTAATATAAATATATACTGTCCAGTATATCTCTAAAATCTCCCATTCTCCATTTCTTACCTGAACAATGTGCTGTTGTTTTGGGATTGTTTGATCTGACACCTTAAAACAGAGAGGATCCTTCATGTTCTCTACCAGAAGCAAGTTGCAACACTAGAACATACCAAAACAGAGTATATGTAAACAGTCTTTGACATATATTCATATCCAAGCAGCTGATACAAACATTGCAACCAACACTTATTACTCACAAAAATATGTGTGCTGTAGATAAAATGCTCCATGCGCTTTTTCGCAATTAGCAGCATTTTATCAAAGAGGAAGAAGGCTCTCTCCTTTTTAACCCTCTGAACACGGAAAGAACCTTCCAGAACCAGCTCTCCAAAGCCGCTGAGGTCAGGACCGGTCCAGTTTAGCAACAGATTTTCAATCTCCTGCCAGGATGTGACAAAATATTTTAGTTTCCACTTCGATGCAAATAAGTGTAGCCTTAATTGTGTATATTTATACCAAAATGTTCTTAATTTCATACCTTATGCATATTAGTGTGTCAGAAACAAAGATACCATTTAAGATTTCTGGAAATGAATTTCCCACTAATAATAATAATAATAATAATAATAATAATAATAATAATAATAATTTATTATTATTATTATTTATAATATTTATATTATAAATTAATTATACTTTATAAATTATAATAAATTATTTATAAATTAAATTTAAATTATAAAAAATAATTATAAATAATTATTATTTATTTATTATTATTATTAATTTATTATTATTATTATTATTATTTTTATTATTATCATTTATTATTATTAATTATCATATTAGTGTTATTTTTCCCTCTGTAAAATGAAAAGAACTTCTGGATAACTTTTAAAATAAAAATGTCATTGTCTTGACTTGTAGAACCAGAAGAAATTTCTACAGAAGAATTACAGCAAGTCCCACAAGATTTACATTTCTTTATCAAATCACTGGTCACCTAGGAACACCTGCACCATTTCTCTCTTACACAATTATCAATGCAATCAGCTTCGTGACAGCAGCACAATGCATAAAATCATGTAGATACAGTTCAAGAGCTTCAGACAATGTTTTAAATGAACATCATATAAGAGTTTAAATATCTGCTGTTTCAGTAGAAAACCATGGTTCAGTGGAGGAAAACACAGATTACATAGATAAACACTACTCTTTCTAAATAATGTGTGGCTAGGTATCACAGTGCATTCATTATAGAAACATAGTAACTTCTGTTTAAAAGTGAAACTGTATCACTCATATTTCTCTCATGTTAAGACCCTTAATCGTATATTGTATGATTTTGCGTTTGCACGTAGATATACAGTATATTTAAATTGTGTAATGCTACAAAATGTGAATAAACACAATGGTGTATTCTTTTTTAATCTCAGAGTACATTAAGGTTATCATTTTGAATGAATAATTCCACTGAAATTTATTTATGATCACTAGAGGGCAGCAAAGCATAGGACCATTTTTTCTTATTTGTTAAATCTGAACATGTCCATTTCTAACAATGTTTTTTAGATAGTTAAAAAAAAAAAAAGGATCACATGAGCTTGTCACATGCTCTCTCGATTCACCTATTTTATGCTTCCCTTTCTATATAAGGTTTCTTGTCACTGACAAATATTTTCCAGACCAAACTTTTTAAAGTATATATATGTATAAATATATACAATATTTCTGGTTGCACCTGGAGTCGTACTGCATGTTCCTGTTTCCTCTTCATGTCATTAATATACCAGGCCACAGCGGTCATTGTGATGATGGCGTCTTCCACCACCTCGTATCCTGAATCGCTTTTGTCAAAGTGCTTGGACAGTTCCTGACAGAAGGGGGAGACATTAATTACACTATTGAAGCTGCTAGATGCAGACCTAAGAGATAAAACACACTGGTTTTCAATTTTTAGTATTCTGTTGCTTTCTCATTCTTTTTCATAGCATTTGTGGGGGAGTTTTCCACAGAAACTAAGGCAATAAAGTCAGATTAAAATAATGCGTCACTTTTAGGAGACTGGCACATGAACTCAAAAAAATTTATTCTATCCATACACTGACCTGCAGTAAGAGGTGGTACTTCAAGATCCTCTGCACAGGCTTTAGCAGGTAGGCCTCTAGGGGCAGTGAATGACAGAGAGTGGCCTGCCTCTCCTGGAAGAAGCGCACAAGGCTTTCGTTCTTCATGCATTCCCTGAGGACGGCCACTGAGCTGGTGTTTAAGAAGATAGGTAGACGTTCATGGTTAGGGTGGCCTATTGGGAAACATTAGATAAGAAGCACGCCTGCCAGGCATTTGATGTCACTGTCCTAATGGATTCAGCTGACGTCTCTGTAAAACTTCCTAATGACAAACCTAAACCGTTTATGAAAACACCCAGCATCTCAAAATGTAGCCTCTAAGGTGTCTGCAAACTACATCAGGAAAAAATACTGCTAGTCCTAGAGGCATAGTGGGGTCATATGGTTCAGTTTCACACTTACATCCTAGCACAGTGAAAACGGTGCACTGGAGCCTGTGTTATTTGGCTGTGTGTCTATATCAGCAAGTAAATATGACTGGTCATGAATCTGCTTGAACAGAACATCTGCTGCTGAGGCATTTTAGTGGGCCTTGGGAATGAAGTTGAAAAAACAGAAACACAACCAATACAATATATTCGTATAAACAGTTTATATGTCGCTATCAGTGAAACAATGATTGGTAGTCATGATATTAGACAGAAGAGCTAAAATTTTATCTCTATGAATAGCTGTTTATGATTATATTAGAGGATGACAAGACAGATATGTGGCAAACTACAGAAAGCCTGAAATGATCTATTGGCTTCAAGCTATACTTTAACTTTAACAATGTAAGCTTAGTCTAATTACTTTTAGTTTCTCTTTCAAGGACATTTTGGGGGGAAAGTTGTTATCCAGTTTTTCCCAGCCAACTCTGGTCACTTAAATTCACCTTAGGAACGTCCTCATTTAATTATCTAAGAACTGAACTTTAGCACTTAGGTAAGGAGCTAAATATGTAGTATATATAGTCTATTATATCCAGATCACATTTGTATCTTTCCAATTCGTTTCATTGTAGTTGCCAAATTATTTGTCCTGGTTACAAAGTAATATGCTATGAGATGTATAACTGAGCCAATAGTTGACGAGGGTCCATGATAATGTGTGGTCTTTAATAGAGTTTGTGCTCCACATGTTGGTTTGCTGTATGGGAGTTAAATGGTGAAGTAAATACAAACCATGACAGCAACTGCATGGTCGGCATGTAGTGAGTTGCTGTGTTCTGAAATAAGATACCCAAAGCATTGCATAACAAAGCACAAAAAGACATACTGCGAATAAATCTACTTACTTGGGATAGTTCATGCAGTAAATAGTGTAAATGTCAAAGGCTTCACTCTAAACCAGAGAAAAACAAAACCATTCATTTCACAAATGAAAACACAACTGTCAAACTATTTTAATATTAGTAATACAAACAACATACTTAACTAGCTACAATGAAATTCTCATAAGTCATACAAACATATACAACACTGAGGTTTTCAGAAGGGTGGATAATTGGCAATGGATATATGGGAGTCATTATAGCAACATATAGGGTTCAGCAATTAGCATAATGGAGGGGATCTTTAGCTTTAGCTCTTATGATCCATCTAGGACTCAAACCCGCAATCACGCAGCTGCTGGATTGGAGCCACGTATCAAAATGTAAACCACTGCTACCCACATACACTACTATTTTCATCATCACATCATAATTGCGCGATGTCCTTAACTAGTTTGAATACTGTGTTTCACAACTGAAACTGATGGCTGTATATTGGCTTCTGTACAGGCATGTAAACATGTCGGATTTGTGCTTAATTTGGAGCCTGATGTCCACTTTGGAAATCTTTGTTTTGGAAAAACACTGGTGTCTGTAACTGATACTATTTTTTCACTGAGATCCTGAGAAAAGCCCAAATTACTCCAAACAAGGTCTTAAAATTATCCACGACTACCAGTATGTGCACTGGGGTATAGTTTTTTTAAAAAGGTTGATCCTAAAGTGATGAATTATTCCTTTGAATATTTCCAATTCTCTGTATAGATGTTAAACTAGGCTCAGGTTCTTAACAAGGGCCTTAGAGGTCTGAGGTATAAGATGTAATGGTGCCATATTGCCACCCTGGTTTGGATATTGTGTTAGAACTGATAGAAAATCTGGCCAGATATGACATTCAAGCATTTAAGCATATATGATTTGTGCTTTATTTAGCATTTGATGTCCTGCTCAGAAACCTTTGTTTTTAAGCTGGGTAATGGCTTAATTCAATGTACTGACTAACTGAAAACTTCTTAATAAAAAAATACTCCATTCGGCAAACCAAAAAGGCTGGTGGTCAAGAACCTTAGCAAACAGTGAACACTTATTTATGGAGGCTTTGTTCTAAAATATTTTCTAAAGAAACAGATCAGTGACATACTCAACCCCCTCACTGAAAACAAAGATGGCATTGTCTGTGCACTAATGCCACCCAGGTCTGGTCATTAGTCTGTCACTGTAGTGTGGAGTGTGTCAGTAAAAGTGACTGTAAACCCCCCTTAACAGACACACATGCACATGTTCAAAGGTCAGAGCAGTTTGCTGATATGTTTGGGATTCATTCACAAAGCCCATCTGTCTTTCACACAAATACCACACAGACAATATTCCACTGTTGTGCTTCTGCTACTCTGCCAGGCATATGGCACATTCACACAGCTGTTTTTTTTAACAAGTTTTAAAAAGCTGTGTTTGAATAAGCAGTTTCACCAATTCAAGGGAAACATAAAACATTTTAAGACTATTTAAATCATAGACTTCTTTTTTCCTTCTTTGTTGTGGGAATGAAATAAAAAAAAATCGTAGCTGTTTCTAGCACACACACATCATGTGACAGGTTACAGATTTGCAATCAAATAATTGTGTACTAATGATATTTTTCTGAAAGTTCATGACCTCGCTGTTCTTTACTTACCCTCTCCACAAAGCATTCGGCTATAGCTGCTGCATCAGGGCTGCGCTCCAGATCTTCCAAAAGCTCACTGTTGATAAAGCAAAAAATTTCACATCATGATATGGTTCACAAAGTGCTGTTTCATTATTTCATACAAACACAAACATATTTCAGAAGTAAACAAGTGAAGATAAATGTTTCCAATCGATGCAGTGTCACACCAGAGAACATAAAAGCCCACTATTTTTCCTGAGCTAGGGTTTCCTGGGACTGTTTTTTGTTTGAGCAGTGTTATTCTCCATCTATGGAGACATCTGGGACTGGTGTTTCAAAAGGAAGATCCTGGCCACAGTAAACCCCGATCCCGTCTCCATTTCCACATAGCGTTCATTTGTTTCTTTTCCATCTATTCAACCCCACTATCGCTTAAGAGCACACAGATGGAATACATCTTATTTTGGCTCTGAATCTAACCCCCATCCTATTTCCCCCAGATCCCCACAGCAGACCTTACAGACATTGAACCCACTTCTCTGGATTTTCCTGTTACAAGACCCCTGGACCTGAATGCTAGATAACACTCAATATGTGCATGCCATGTCTGTACTGTCAGTTTACATTTCTTCCTTAACTAAGATGTCTACAGCTTTATCGCAACACATATGTAGATAAAATATGCTTCCTGAGAACACAGAATGCATGATTTATATCTTTTAAATGGCAATGAGCAGAAAGAAAGCAAAAGAGCAGTCCATATTGTGACTGAATCAAAACCAGCAGGCATAGATTATCTTGGACAGCATTGTTGATGAGAAAGAAAAGCACTAGAGGGATTTTCAGGTTTCAGATTTTTTTTTGTAAAACAATAACTATGGTGAGTCAGACAAAAAATAAATAAATAAATAAACTGGGAATTTTTCATTTGATCTCCAGGGGGTTTGGTGTAAATTTATAACCATTCTCTTGAAGATCTAACAAGAGCTTGTTGAGAATTTAGCTGACTAAACATATATAACTTCATTCATCAGCAAATATTGATGTATCATCACTAAAAACGGCCTCATGCTACTATACTGGTCGGTCTGTGGGAAACCCTCTCCAAGGCTCCAATGATAACAATGCGGTGCTCTGTAAGTTCTCTGATCACGCCTACATGTGGCCGAGGGGAAAGGTTCATGGGGAAAACCGCTGCACTCCAGCTTTCAGTGTCTTTCCCTCCTTCTCTGGAGACAGAGCACGTTTTGCAGCTGACCTCTGTGATGAGGGGGCTTCATTTTGGTTATAACAAAAGTAGTGGGGAATTCATGCGGGCTGTCTGCTCTAAAGCAGACCAAGGAGCTGGCTTTTTCCTAAGTACCATTTATGGTTTGTGAGGCTTGGGTACAATAGAGGGGCAGAACAAAACAATATTGTTTATGCAGCCTGGCAGTATGATTTTTTTTTTCCCCAGAACAAAGATACAATCCCATATAATAAAAGGCTAAATAATAGGTATAGGTTTGTGATCACATATGAATGCATTCGAAATCTGGTAGCCAGGATAGATGTAATAACAACTTAATTTTGGCACCAAAAAATTTGAGAAAAGCATTGGCTCATTTAAACCAAAGACTTGAGTTATGCAGGTTATATACTTGCTATTACTTTTCCATGCTGTCAATAGCAAAACACTTACATAGACTTTTAACACCATTGGGAAAAGCAAGCCAACTACTGATCAGATCTTAAATGTGTCAGAGATGTTTAATAAAGCATACAGTATAATGAATCATGGTTGCAAAAAACACATGTGTTCCAAAAGTGCTGTTATGGAATCCTTATGTGGTGAAAAAGAAGTGACCTGGGGAATTTAACACAGCCAGTATAGGAAAATCAAGATGCTGATAATCCCTATTTCTACCTCCTATTTTAACAATCAGGATCAGGAAAAGGGAGTTACCTGCTAGGGACCTTAAATTCAAAAACTTCCTTCCTTGCCTTAATTCTTTCTATGTCCACCTTAACCTTTTCCTGTAGTGTTTTTAAAACTTGGCCTCTTATTCTATTCCTTTACTCAACCTACTGTCATCTGGCTTCTTTCACACATTCTCAACATTTGTCTGCTAATGCAGTTAGTGTGGTATGTACAGGGGAAAAGGCCTACTTTATTTAAGCTTTTTTCACTGCGGTCATATATTTTATAATACTGTCAAACCTTAAGTTGCAGACACAATTCCATCTAGAGGCACTCGTTTCGGCTTCAATGCTGCATTTAGAGTGATCATTTCTCTTTAAGTGACACCAAATCTCATGAGCTAGGCAAACTTTACTAGAGAGTGTCATACTTTTCATCACTAAATGTGGCCAAGAACAGCTTACTGTTTGACTTACAATGTGAACAATGAATCACATTTAAGTGCCACTGTATTCACAAAAACTGTATTCCATTTTTTAATCCACTGACTATATTTTACTCTTAAAGGCTTATTGTGTCCTTGTGTTGAAAAGCTGTCTTGTGCATACAGGGGTGTACAAAGGTGCAGGGATTCAAACACAAAGAACCACTGAAGATTCTGACGCTTGGGCCCAGGAACATGTACAAACCTCTACGTATATGTACAAACATAATAAGAATATAATACATAAAAATGTACAAACTGCAGCTTCCAGAAGGGGTTTCTACGGTTGAATGACACCAAATTGACACCTCTGTGTTTGGCAAAATCATTTAAAACTCTACTGGTACATGTTGGATTTTGGAACTCTGTCCTAAGCAAAGGATGCCGCTTAACATTGGTCTTTTATCAAACTTGGCAAAAGTGTTACTGTTGGCATAAAATCAAAGCCAAGCAACAGATCAAGGATTCAGATGAAGGAGCACAGGAGACAGGTCAGACAGAGGTCTAGATTTCAGTCGGTTGAGGAATCTGCCTTGTTGGTTCCAATCAAAGCCCCATGTTGACCCCCAGGGTGTGAAATATTCATTTAAAGGTGGTCAATGTTCCACACGTCTATGTTAGGCCTCTTTCCCTGATACACACATAGACAGTATGTTGAGAGTTAATTATATGACTTATTCATTCACTTAGTAAAATGTAGTGACTTGATTTACAATTATCCTTACATTTAAAAAACATCACTAGACTAAGGTTTATACTAGCATTGAGGTTAACAAAAGTGATGCAAAGTGAATAATGAAAAGTTTAATAAATCTCTACAAATGCATATTGGCTTCAGACAAATAACGCGACTGTCAACTATTCATAGGGTTACAATTCAAAAGAGACTTTTAGCATGTAGTTCATTGTGTGAAATGTTTTAACTATAACGGTGCACCAACAATGCCATTTGATGAATAAGTGCCAAAAACCCAGGGAAATCACTGAGAAAAATATTTTTATCACTACCTTTCTATTTTCTCTATCTTGAGTTCAGGAATTGAAAAGGTAGTGAATATAACTTGCACTCCTACAGTCTCCAATTGAAGACTTAAACCACACTCTAGAATTTCACTTGAATAAGGTGCTGTAATGTAACAGATACAATGAGCGTGGGAAGAGACCGCAGGCTGTCTGCCGCCCCAGCATGCACCACTCCCCTGCCTTTGCTCCCTGACAGGCCATGTGTAAAATATTCACTACAGTGCAGTAGAGTGCTACCTCAGAGCCTGGCTGCTGGCTCCAGGTAACATGACATCTGTATGCACTGACTAGTGCCAAGAAAAAGATACAATAGCATTGTGAGTGAAAACAGGGACCTCATTCCACAGAAATGAGAGGATGAAATGAATAAGACAAAGAAGTGCAAGTGAAATCAAATATAAACTGTGGGAAAAAAACAAGATCGGCCTTCCACTCTAAACAATTATGGAAGAAGAATGAGGAACAAGTCTTTGCTGCAGCGGAACTGTGATTAGCTCTCATTCCTTTACACGCAAATCAAATTTAAGAGAAAGCCACAAAAAGTGCCTGAGGAGGGAACAAAAACCTGGCTCTGACACCCTGCATTTTAAAGATATTACCATACAATATGCTGCAAATACCTTCAGGAGTTTTGTAAGATTTTCTGTTACCACATAGCAAAAAAGATTTCCCAAGGGGGTTGCTGGAAATAAAGCATCATGGTAGACTTCATCATTTAGTAATGTCAGAGGAGGTCCTGTAATGAGAAAGGCCTGGAGTGGACATGATAGAGTGAGATTTGAAAACGCAGGCCCTCAGCAGGAGAGGTCTTGGGGTGATGAAAAGTAAGAAACATAAAGATGAGTCCTAGAAATATATTACAATTATCTTAAACATTACATTCAAACTGTAGCAGGATGCATGTGACAGATGGTGACTGGTGCAAGGGAAACACCCGATGAAAGGAGTTTAGAGTGAAGGCCAAAATGATAATTACCTATAAACAAAAACTACTATTAACTCTTTGGCAATACCCACAATGGATACAAAGAAACAGAAAATACATGCAAAAAATTTATCAGTCAGTGTATATTCTGTTTAATCATTTTAAATAAATAAATAATAATAATAATAATAAAAAAACAGGGAAACAGCCTTTTTTCTTTTTTTTTGTTGTTTTTCTTGGAACACTCTACAACAATAAATTATTTCACTTTGCTTGAACTTATTAAATAAAGTATACCGGCTAGTTTTGAACAGTTTCTACTCGTATTCCAGCATTACCTTGGAAGTTAAAATAGATTATTCTAGAGACTGTTCTCTGGTTAAGATGTGGGAAGTTCTGTTTTTATTATCATTAGAATGGCATCACCATATGTGGAAATATATTTCCGGTAATTAAAACTTTCTTAAGTTGCAGCACCTTTTAAAAAATCCTATGCAATCCTAACACCCTTTTACAATCACTCTACTACTTGCTACTGCTCCAGGGCAAACTAAATGAGAAAATATTGAGAACAAATAATTGGCCAGAAAATTTGTCAACAAAAAATACAAACAAATGCACTCTCAATCTTGTGCCACCATTTGCTCATTTATTCTCACTACACTGTTCACTACACTGTGAACTGTTTTGGGAAAAACTAGAAACAAGGAAGTCACTTGTATAGTCTTCTTGTACACAAAAGTAAAAATCATGATCATGATTTAAAAAAAACACAGGTCACTGGTGTACCAAAATTTCCTCCGCTGCACCTCATAACAACTGTGGGAGGTAGGACTGAAAAAGCAGGGGGAGATCTACAGTATTTGTTTAATTTTTGCTCATTTTCTGAACACTAATTATTTAATCAACAATGATTGTTATTAAGACCATTAAAATCTTCATATTTTGCCAGTTTTCCCAGCAGAGAAGTGATCCATATTAGCAGTACATTAGAAGTAATCTATCCTTTATCTGACCTGCTACCCAGTAATTGCTGATACACATCTAGGTCATTTAAGATTGTTCATTAGTTTTGGCCCAAGAATAAATTTGAAATGATGCAAAACAAGCAACGTATGATATATGAGAACTCTATAAATATTATTTTAGGTCAAAAAAGGTTTACAAAAAATTCCTTGTATGGACCCACGATGTGATGAAACATATGCTGCTTTTTGGTCCTTGTAAAAAAAAAAAAAAAAAAAAAAAGGTACAACTAGGGCTTGTTAAGAGCAGTGCAGGGTAGCAATTAAGGCTGAGTTTGAGTCTTCTGGAGATACTCAAATCTTAACCACATATCTCTTAGCTGCAGCCTGGATATTGTCTTTTTCACTGCAATTGTCTACAGTCTGGGTCAATCTATGTGTGAGTCATGTTAAAAAGATAGAAGAACCACCCAAGCAGCAGCGTCTGACCAAATCTACCTCTGACCCAGACATGACTACAAAACATAGAGGAGCAGAAAGAGGGAAAAGAGGGAACAGAGAAAGTGAGAGAAAGCAGAGCATAACAATGCTCACCTGTTGAACTCATAGATGTCTTCTATGTTGCAGAACAGTGTGCTGACCTCCTCAGGTTTGAGGGGCAGGTCTCCACAGTCAATGATGCACCCCAGATAGTCCTGATAGAAAAACAAAGCAGGAAGAAAGAATGCACTGAAACCTTGAGGCATTATTTCAGCTGTGGAGAATATGTTTCCAGCGCTATGGCAATAGTTTATCAAAAACTCATGAGCTGTATGACATTTTATTTGCCTGTAATTACCTATAATTCACTTCCATTTATATTATTTCCATTATAAGCAATTAGACATAAATCAGTTGCACATGCACATGGTATGGTGTCTTCACAAAGTCACAAAATCTTTCCACAGCAGCAAAAGTCCTGTCACCTTCAAGCAACCCAACAAACACTAATCACTGTCACAGTTTAATTTCTTCAAAGTTGTTTTCATAAGTAGAAAGGCTGACTTTAAGCCCCTAAAACCTACGATATGAACGCATCAAGAACATGAAAAATGCATTTAATTGGATGGTAAAAGACCCTCCCTTTTATAAGATTTATCGTTATTTATCTTATCTTTCTGCACCCTTGTGCCGCTGACCTGGGAAATAAAACAATCATATGATCTCATGAGAAAATTTGTCTTTTCAGTAATCACTGACATGCAGATGGAATGAAGCACATCAGGAAAACAGGTTTTTTCCAATCCTATTAGGCCTCTACTATAAACTGAGCTGATCAGCTAACAGGGTCCAAATTATACAAACATAGACAATTTTATTAACTCAAGAACTCCAAATAGCAAGTAAAAAGCACAAATAAAAGAAAGTGTGCCCAAGTGGTACGATTTCCTTTGGCTTTAGGTCTTTTCCATTCAATAGACGATTGTGCTATGAGCTAATACCTGAAGCTAATAGGGTCTTACATTTTCGGTGGACTGCTTTACTTTTCTCTCTGCTCTAACACACAATTTAGCTCTCATCAGGAAAGCTGATGAGTTGGGACAGTTGGGTTGGGAGATGGGAACATACAAAAACCTTGTGCAGCGCAAGGAGAAATGTTTAATTATAATGTGCTTGTGATCCATTTAATTTATAAACTTGATGTGGAAAACACATGCTGCAATCAAACCAGTGTCATTTATAAATACTAAATCTGCAGTATCGTTTTCAGATAAATTATACCTTACAAAGCACATTTCTTTTGTCTGGATCCGAGGTAACTTACGTACATGTTTTGCTAGTTAGCCCATTATCAGTGCTCACAGTTTGGCCTCATTATCTCTTTAATTGTCCAGCTTTTTAGAGCAAACAACATCTGACACATAAAAAAAAATGAACACTAATTGCTGATGTAATCTACCATGAGAAAAGTCACTATAGTTTTGCCACCAAGCAAAACAAACACTAAAATCAAATCTCACAAAAAAATGCCCCAGACTGGTCTGGTGCAATAAATAGCTCTAAACAAACAAACATTATGAGGCATGAAAGACATTATGGTCAAGAAATGAGCTCTGTTGCCCCCTCCTCACTTTGTCCATACAACTGCTACATTCTTGCACTGCAAAACTAGGTTATTTTTCTTGTCTTCTGTTTGTTTCCAGAGTCACTAGGGTGTTGGGGCAGGCAAACAGGACATGGTAGGTCAAAATGAGGTGCAAAATAAGGAGTCTGACACATTCATCAGCACATACAGCAAAGCCAGTGTAGGCCACTGTTATTATGCTGATTTACAGCCTGTCAAAGGTTAGAGAAAAACTCCCCAGCTGCTGTGCTGCCTACGAGCTGTGTGTGTGTGTGTGTGTGTGTGTGTGTGTGTGTGTGTGTGTGTGTGTGTGTGTGTGTGTGTGTGTGTGTGTGTGTGTGTGTGTGTGGCGGTGGTGGTGGTGGTGGTGGTGGTGGTGGTGGTGGGGGGGGGGGTTAGGTCATGAGGGGGCTACTGAGTGAAGGGGTATATGACAGTGAGACTGGGAAAAGTGCAAAGCAGGAGACAGAGAAACCTGAGAATCAGATTTGGGGAGAAAAACCACAGAGGGTTGGAATGAAGAACAAGGAAAAGAAACTTCAAAGGGGATACTTTCATTAAAAGACAAACAAAGGAATAAGAATCAGAGTAGGACGGACAAGGGGTATAACTGAGAGTTACAGGAGTTGCACATATTCTCCTTTGTCTGAGAAAGTAGGTCATAGATTATAGAAGGTTGTCCCCTTCTGTAAGTGGGCCCCTTCGCTTGTGCTCCAGAAACAGGGATAGAGCCAAGACCCCCATCCCCCGTTTCCTGTCCTTGAAAATGAAAACGGGGCTTCACTCAGTCAGTTACCCCAAACGTCCCCCAAATCACACATCTACAATCATGCAGAATAATACTAAAGGATTCACCAGCAAACAAAGAAACAAAAACTTTCTGCATATGAAGCACAGTGCACATATGTGGGAGAGGGCAGTAAAAAAAAGGTTGGCCCTTCTTTCAAGTAAGTTAGGCATCATTGTTTACTTAATTTCTATTAAAACCAGACAACTTCTGCTAATAGAGGCTCAGCTCGGCTTTGAGACATGATATGTGCAAATGCCAGAGCAAGCGTTCTGACATCATCCAATAATCACACCCCATTTCAAGGCTCCAGACTGATAAAATAGCAGTATTCCTCCACTAGAAATCTCTTCCAGCAAATCATTTATGGCCTTTTATCTTCACTGAACAGGTCACAGTTGATTATCACTTTTTTTTTAAAGGAGCTGACTTCAAAACTTCCCATCAGTGATAGGACATATTGGCACATTCTGCAACCTGCACTAAACACTAATCCCTTTTTCACTGTGTACTTAAGATCACCTGCAACACAATAAAAGGAAAAGGATTGCAGATAAAAAATAATATTAATATATATATATATATATATATATATATATATATATATATATATATATATATATATATATATATATATATATATAAATAATGGCTTCGTATTCAGAGAACATGCAACTTCATTAAGAAGTGATAAACTCCTAAGAAGCAACATTGAAATGTATTATATAGTCAATAAAAGTAACTGTAACTGTAAATTTAGATGATTGATGATTTAGACCAGTGGTCCCCAACCGCGTGGGTCAATTGGTACCGGGCCAAACAGAAAGAATAAATAACTTACATTATTTCCGTTTTATTTATTATCTGATTCTGACTAATGTTTGATTTTGGGTTTTATTTTATTTACCGGATTCTCTCCGCCACATCTGTCTATGACTCACTCTTGATGCATGTCATGATGCCTCGGTCACATGTCTTACCTCCATCCGCTACCTTCTTAAAGGGGCTGCTCTGGACGATAACATAATACATTACCACTAAATTCAAACCCCCAAGCTAGCAAAATGAACAAAAACCAACACATCCGCCACTCCTTAAAGACCGGTCCGTGAAAATATTGCCCAACATTAATCTGGTCCGTAGCGCAAAAAAGGTTGGGGACCACTGATTTAGATGACTTCTAGACTTCACTTGACTTGAATTGAAAACCAAAATGTGTCTGTGAATTACTGAATGCTCCGCTCATATAATATGATACTCATATTAAGTAAACATTTTAAAACATATGTCCCATAAACTCTGAGGAAAAGTTCCTCCAAGGTTGTATATGCATCAGTAATAAGAGATTAGCAGAACAGCGGTGGTTCTTAATGTGTGCACAAGAGCTCAACACATTTTTGCATAATTACCCTGCATTCCCTCTGTACATCTGGAACTTTAAAAGCTTTGTCCACTAAGAATCAGGTCAGAATAAAACATACCTTGGCAGCACCAGAATACTTTTATTGACCACTTCCTCTGATTCTGTGAAGATGGCTGGAGATAAGAATAATGTGTCCTTTGGAAAAACTTACATCAAAACAAATACGATTTATTCTGGCGAATATGGGCTGCTTTGTCAGATTTACTTGAACAAACAAGACCCTAGCTCTGACTTATGTTCTTTTTCGTCTTTGCCTTTCGATTGTCACTTTCTCATATTAACAATACATTGTAGTTATATTGTTATTAATATGCTTGAATGCATGCTGTGTGTGTTGACTGATCGACTCTGTTGTTGTTTTGTTTAAGTTTTAAAAAGAAATCAAAAAAACTATAAAAAGAAAAAAGAACAAAAAGAACAATGTGTACCCGGTAAAAAAATGGCAGAAAACAGTGCTTCCTGAACAAACATGATGGCATTTCAGGTCACACATCTCCTTGCAACAACAAAGAGTGTAGTTCTCTTGAAATTCATGAGAAATGAGAAGTGGCATCTTGCACTTGTGTATTGCACCACATGCATGTGTTGTGTTGTGCAAAATTACAGCATCGAATGAAAGCATATGGCAGTTATCTTGTGCACCTGTACATAGATTTAGAAGCAGGTATTACCCCTGCCTTGAGAGTAATAAAAATTTAAAATCTTCTAACAGTGCATGCTCCCTTTATTTCATCACTCTCGATAGAAGCCTGACAACCTTCTCCCAAGGTCAGTGGTTTGACTCCATGTACTATATGACCAATGTGGTGAGAGATTCAACAAAGAGTCTGTTATATTATTCACCACCATCTGATTGGTGTTTCTGTGTGTGTGTGTGTGTGTGTGTGTGTGTGTGTGTGTGTGTGTGTGTGTGTGTGTGTGTATGTGTGTGTGCGATGCCAGCTATGAACAACAACCTCCTCATTGTCCTCGGCCGCTGACCCCAGTGAGAACAATCCCAAATGTGCTTTTGAAGTAGCAGATTAAATGTACTGTTGCTTTTATCCACTGCCATGTCCTCCGACCACTTTACCTAAGAGTGTGATGAATGGTGCTACAGCATCTTGCGGTGGTCATGAGGAAATGGCCACTGGCACAGTGGAACGGACAGCTTTTTTCTTTAATCACCTACACAACCAGTTTATATTACATTTGAAGGAAACATGATAGGATTAATGTAAAGATAAAGGCCTTTGTATTAGCCTGGATTCTTATAACTGAGTAAAAATGCCTCAGGCATTTTGTACAAGTGGAAAAGAAAGAAAAGGCCTACTGACAGTATACAGCTCTAACAAGAGCATCTTATGCGATCTGAATGAACACATATGCCTTGTATTAATGTTGTACTTCAAAGAATTCAAATTTAGAAGTGTGTGATGATGTTGTGAATTAGAAAGCATACCTCAACTATACTCTTTAGATCCCTCACATAGGCCTGCTCTGTCTCAACAATCTCCAGCAACACACGTTGCAGACGTGAAAGTTTTGGCAGGGTCGTGGATGGAGAGGGGGCTGAGCCTGACAACGGCGTGAGGTCCAGACTTATGTCAGAGCCATTGCGCTGGGGTAGTGACTTGTAGGATGGAACAGCTCCCGAGGGCAGTGAAGATGAGGAGGAGGATGAGTGGCCATCTTGCAATGAGGCGGAGGAGGTGGAAGAGCTGAGACTCGCTCCCCGATCGCTGTCAGAACAAACAGTGTTGACGGAGGTGCAGCTCCCACGAGAGGTGCCACCTGAGGAGGCCATCCGGCTCACGATCCCACTCAAAGAGGAGACAGATGAAGGCCGCTTAGCACCTACACACACACAGAGAAAAAAATAAAAACACACTATATGAGCCACAAAGAGAAAGTGAATGAATCTTAGATGCAAAGTCAGATTGATGACTACTACTACATAACTTTTTTTTTTTTCTCTTGCCCTAAATACGTATGAGTACCATTAAGTTTTCAAACTCTTTTCCTAAAACCTACTAGTGACTGAGCAAAAGCACATCATTCACAATGCAGCATGAGCTTGTCACTCACACAGATTTGCTCCACAATGCTGCAACCGCACTATGAAAAGACAGGAAACAGCAATCACAACTTCCTGCCCTCAATTTCTTGGATGATCAAACTTATAAACATGTGATTTAGTCAAACAGAATGCATCCTGTGTCAGTCAGTATATCTTATATAGCACGGTATTGTTCGAACTGAAAAAAAAAATGTATTATACTAGTGTGCACAAAGCAGTCTGGTCCTCATAGAGAGCAAAAACAGGCCACTGTAGAAAAAAGATAGGTATTGTTTAGAAGGAGAATGTAAAGGCATGGCCTCTACAATGGTGGCCCTTTTGAGGAACAGAAGCCAAGTGAGACGTACAGTCCTCCATTTCCTGTGACCCAGCAGTCAACAGTTAGAAACCATACTGGCTCATTGGCCAAGTCTGTCTACTAATCATCTAACTAATCACTGGAACCGCTCATAAAGACTTCCATGGTCCCAAGTTTTCTAAGCACTTTTGGCAATATTAATTGTCCGAATATGATTTAGACTTCCTCATAAAAAGCCGGAAAAGCGAGTGTTTATCTTTTGCTGGCTGTTTTCCAAAATCAATAGCAATATAGCTGTAGTAACCAAATGAGAAAATGTGAAAAGGGGGAAAAGCAAAAGGCAAATAAGTAAGTAATGCTAAGCATAGTTAAGCATATATCATTGCATAAACCGTAGACTGGTCACCTCATCAGCTGGTCAGTGCAAGGTCAAATGAGTACAAAAGTAGGCCTGTTCCAAGGTTTTTATATTGAGTGAAAAAAAGAATGCAGGGCCAAACTATTTCAAAGCTGAACATAAATTCTGTTTGACAAGTGCATGACGTGAGATAATGTAAAGCGGATGCATCTTCTGGAACAGAGACACACACAAACTAAATCATTATTTCATTTTACAGGCAAAGGATTTGATGTGGCTCTTTAGAAATTCATCTTAGCTACAAAATAAAAGAGAATAAAAAACAAGAGGAAATGAAAGAGAGAGAAAGAGAGAGTGAAAGAGAGAAAGAAAGATAGAAAGAAAGAGAGAGGAAGGATAGGTTATGCTTCATAATTACATTTAATAATATGGAAACTAGTTCAACAAGAGCAACAAATTTGCTGTAAAATATTCCAATAAAATGTTTGAACTGGTTAGCTTCCAAGCATTCTCGCTCTATAGATTTACTTGCCTATAGCTTTGTTCAGAACATTCAAACAGTAAAACGGAAAATATATATATTAAATTGGCCTTTGTAATTCATAACACCCATGTGACCTACTGTTTTATAGATAAAAATTACTACTGCTTTCATTATATGTGTCTACAGATGTACTTTTAAGACATTTCAGTCCAAGCATAAAACCATTTTTAAAGCATGACTGTAATTTATAAAAATGTCTTGTACAACTTTCTCAAATCTAACCATTTCAGTGATGGCTAGTAAAAATCTATTTGGCCTGGATTCAGGGATTAAATAGCCACTTTATAAAAGTACTTAAAATGAAAGAGAACATACCTGATTCTTGCTGTGCACGGCCACATATTATATACAGAGAAGGCAATTGATGATGATCACTTCTGATTAGCTAACAAGAGTAACAATAAATATAAGCAATATTTGTATCTTTTTTGTAACGGGCAGATGGTAGAGCACTAATCCAAGGCGCAGTAGTCAAGTTTTTAAATTACAGTTGATTATATTTATGTAGTACTGTGGTGCCAAGCCAGCCCTCATTACAGTAAACTGTTTGTTTAACAGCACTTGCCCAGGAAAAGCAGTTTGAGGAAGAGCAGTGACAGCTAGAGACTCAAATGTGTCAAAACCACACCCCTGTCTTCCTCTCTAACACATTAGCATTCTGCCTTGCACAATCAGAAAACAACCCGATATGCAAGTTGCAATTTCCTAAAAGCTGTGTTTAAGCACATAATGCATGCTTATGATATCAGTGAAACAGCATATTAATATAAATTCACCTTAATTTGCGTTTCATTCAATTAAATTTAGAAAGCAGGTTATTTTGGCTTATCTTGCCATTTTTTTATTAGATTTAGTGTAAATATTGTAATAAGTCTACTGTTTAAAGGCTCACAGTCAGGCTGCCCTAGTGCTGTTTACCATCATGAATTTTGTTACTTCCTTTGTTAAAACATTTTTGCAAAGACGTAGAAATGTGACACTCTGCACCTGCTAATGAGGATGTGGTTAAAAAAAACCTGAGTTTGTGTGTGATGCACATCACCAGTCAGATGTGCTCACAATAACCCAAGCAATTGATACCGCACCTTTTTATGTTTGTACTGACTAGCATTATTCATTGTGCAACAATAATATTTTTTTTTTTTTATGGAGAAAGCTTATTGCAAATCATTTCTCAAGTTGCTGTCAGCTTTGGATAAACTGGTGTCTTTATGCTGCATTTTCTAAAACACCACTGCATGACACACACAAGGAATGGGTACTTTCCAGTAGGCAAATGAAAGGGTTGGACGTTGTGCTGGTGACTGATGGATATATAAATGAAGACAGTGTTAATCAAATGTAAATATACAAGTCTAATCTTTTCTACCTACCAGTGAGAAAGGAGCAGTCCTAAACAATTGCAACTGCCGGAATATTTCATAATATTGCCATGTAATATTCTAAAGAGGGAGACTACAATCTAAAAATACAAAAATCCTCAAATGCCTAAAAGTCATAAATGTAAATGTAAATATACCTAGAATCTTCTGTGACCAAAAAATCTTTTGAGCGTGTAAGCACACTTTGCAATTAAACCCTGTCTGATTCTGATTATAGTTATTATTCTTATTTTAATAATATTACTAAACAGAGGTAGATAATTTTTATTTGTGTAGCCATTACAAATTATCCACTCCTTTGTCTGAACGGTTTTCTTATGGAAGTCACATTTTATGGATTCTGACCTTGATTACTCGACTTCTTCTGGCTGTCCCGGCCCGCCCCCTCAGGCATGGTGTGAATGTGGCACAGGAAGAGCAAACCTGCAAAAGACAAGTTTTTTGATTATTAAATTGTAAAAAAATTGAGAAAATGAGCTTTGAAGTGTACTTTTTCTAACATCATTTTAAGCTGAAAGAAATTCTTTCAGTCAGTCAACAAATGGCTTTCTGAGCCCTGAAACTGTCAACGCCCCAGTCTGGTGCATGTCAAGAACTTATTCAAAATGAAAGCTTAGAAGTGGTACAGAACTGACAGTTGACTATTTCTTACCGCAAAGGCCAACAGAAATATTGGACTGTGTCATTTACAACTGCTCTTTGTTCCAGTGTGTTTTTGTAAGCAAACCTGATGAACTCACCAGCACTGATACACAGGTCAGAGAAATCAACATGGTTGTTCTCACTGATTAACTTAGAATAGGATTTTCTTTCCACAATGCTACCTTCTTTCAGTATAGTCAGAGAAAAGCAAAAGGCAAACCCGCCCTCTTTATCAGCGGTGCACTGCTTTCCGTTTCTTTCACTCAAAGAGGAAGGCTTTGGATACAAATAAAAATCACTGAGGGAAAAATACCTTCGTTCTGAGCCAAAGCAATTAAAGTGCTAAAATCCAATTGAAGTTGTTTGGGAAACAGGGGGTGGGAGAAACTTGTAGAGGCTTTCGTTGCCTATTTGATCCTCTATCTCCCTTAGAAGAGGAGAAAGCCTAACATATGTAATGGTTGGCGTGGACACAAGAATGTGCTCTTCTCTTGCTCATGCAATGTGTTGAGCATTTGTCCTGTAAATCCAACAGGAACTTGTGTTTTGCTGAGAGGAAATAACACGACCGACTGTCTGAGAAGCTCTAGGGTTTATTTATGGTGCTACGATAGACCATCTCTTAAGTGACACCTGCCCTTGGCCTTTACTCCCATCGTGCCCTCTGTCACAGAACACCACCAGCAGGAGGTCCAAGTTCCCAATGTTACCTAAATAGAGCTTTCGAAAAGATCCTCATAATTCAAACAGGGAGGTTAGAGGTTTGGCATTCCCGCTGGCTTTTTGCATTACAACCAAATGGTTAACACCATCCTTTCCTGAGATTTGATTTATGTATGTCAATAAAGAGGTGTGTATAATCTCACAGTCGCTATACTCCAAACAGACTTTGCTAGTGACTGTATAACTCCTGCTATTGAAGCACTGCTGTTTGCCTTCAAATTGTTTATGTTTAGAACTTTTGCAAACATCGCGATTTCCAAATTGCTCTGGCACAATGCCCTGTAGTGTCTTTTGGTTTGTTTCTCAGCACCCTGGGTCTTTTAGAACCTGATTTCAAATGATGCCTAATTAAAAGGCATCTCGCTTTTCCTTTAACTCTGAGCATGAAGGACTCGGATCGCTACGAGGCTCTGCGGTTAGACCCCAATGTAAACTATTTTGGCTCCAGAGCTTGTTTTTAAATTCCAGAACCAGAGTTGCAGCAAGAGGTAAATCTGTGTTTCCCCCATTTACCATTATAAAGGTTTTAATAAAGGGTAAGTGCCTCCTCTGGGGACTGGGGGTATTTTGAGGCTGAGTGGAAATGGACCAACATCTGGTTAACTGACCCAGATGTTAGAGCGACACTTACAAACTACTTGGTGCCTCGTAATGTAGAGATATGTCCTATGTGTCAAAGTGCATGCTCAGAGAGGTCTAACACGCTCCTCAGGCGAAATGCTGTCATGATGAAAAATGCAGGAGAAGAAGATTTTTACACCCTATAATTTCACATGTAACAGTCGATCCCTTATGGCATGCTTTCAGGTGCATCTGCATGCTCTCTGAGAACTGCTTCTGACAAACAGAGAAACACACACTCCCGCTGACATATGGGAGCACAGCTGTGTGTATGTCTATGTGTACGTGCATGTAAGGAAGGGAAAGCAGGGATTTTTTTTTTCTGAGTGAATGTAAGTTGTATCACTTAGAAATGACTAAGTGCATGCATTACTTCCTAATATAGCGTGTCCCAGGTGCCTCTTGCTGCTTCAGAACCATGTGTAGACATGTCATATGTCATAAGTAGGCAGAGTGTCTCGCCTCATAGCGCATTTACAATCACATAATAGTGATGTCATTACAGTGTAAATCGAAAGATTCAAACAACCTCCAGCATAGCTTGTGGTTTTAATAAAAAAAAAAGAAAAAGAAACAAAAAAACTCATTAAAAATTTTGCTCATGTTACTCATTATAAACATTTTAGTTTTTCACTGGAAACTGAATGAAGACTTGTGAGTGCATGTCTCACCCATACTAGTTTCACAAGCCTAGGCTCCAGCATTTGCTAAAGAATCTGGTATGTTTTGCTATTAAATGTGGCCAAGAACAGAAAGAGCCAGTGTGACTGACATGGCAGACAACCAGCCACAGACCTTTTCCCATAGCCCTTCGGCAGGATATTTTCATGTACTCACCACTGACTGTTTTAGACAACATTCTTTAATAACTCTTTAAAACAGAATGAAAGGGACTTTTTTTTTAATTCAGTGACCATGTCTATTCTCAAGTGATGAAACACTGAGGTCACTCAAAAAAACTTCCCACCCATGATAGCCATTTGTAGGGTTGTTTCTTACTGAAGTGATGAAAATGCATTACCAAAAAGGGGCCCTTCAAAACAGGACAACAGATGGATGTTTCTCTCCCTTGGCTCTGAAATTTAACATTGGTCATGGCAATAAAGTTCGATCACAAGGTCAAATTTAAGCACAAAGCATCTTATTTTTTAATTGCAAAATGTAATGTAATAAAAAAAAAAAAGGAGACAGATGCTGCAAATATGTTCCTAAAAGTTTCTAGGTAAGATTTGTTTGTTTAAAATTGCAATTTCTTTTTCTTAGTCTTTTTGTTCATTATTATATTATAGGTGTGGAGACGTGGTTACATAGGCTCAACGAGACAGTTTTTGTTTATTTCAAATTATCCCGGAATAAACCCTACACTATGCCTTCAGACACGCTACAAAACATCTCTAGGTTACATATGTAACCCTGGTAACCTGAGGGAAGGAGACACTGTGTCAACAACGCTTTGGGAATGCCTCCGCGTGTTCTTGACCAGGTGTGTAATCGGTCCAACGGAAAAGCGCGACGTCACTAGTGGGGTGATGTCACGACCAGGAAGGTATAAAAACACATGCCGTAGAGATGGCGCTAGCTTCGAAAGTGAAGTGAGGGAGTGTGGCCTGGGGATGCAGCGTCTCATTTCCTCAGGAAACCAGGGATACATATATAACCTAGAGTGTGTTCCCTTTCAGGAACTCAAGCTGCGTCAACAACACTTTGGGAATGAGTGTCCAATACCACCAGGCAATCCCTGCCTAATGTGGATGGGCACAGCTAGGTTAAAGGACTGAGGGGCCAGGAGTGGCACTAAGGTCAAGGCTGTAGGACCGGGTGAACCAGCCCACAGTGTTGCAAATGTCTTGGAGAGATACCTCAGAGGACAAGGCCCTGGGTGGAGTGAGCTTTGACAACGAAAGGAGTGGGGAGACCAGAGGACTCACAAGAGGAGTGAATAGCATCAACAATCCACCTGCTGAGGGTTTGTTTATCACCCTTTTATACTTACGACAGCAGACAAACAGCTTGTCCGACTTTCTCCACATGGCAACTCTGTGGAGGTTTGTGTCCTGGTTGTGGTACAGCCGAGGGACCCTTGGGAATATACCTTGGTCTGGGTAGAGGAAGGCAACAGCCATGCCTGAGGTAAACTCCAGACAGAAAGGGCTAAAAAAAAGGGGCATAAAGGTCCCCAACTCTCTATAGAGACGAGATGGCCAGTAGAGATGTCCAGTAGTCTTGACTGTTAAGAATCTCAAGGGCACTTTGGGCAGGGGTTCGAAGTAAGGCTTAGACAAGGCCTCCAGAACAACAGCCAGGTCCCACACAGACACTCTGGATCACACCTGAGGCCTCAGGCCTCGGAAGAAACGTGTCACTACTGGGTTTTTTCATAGCAACTGCTCGTCAAACGGAGCGTAATAAGCCGCAACAGCGGACACGTAAACTGGTGTCCTCTGCACAATGTAGTGAACAGGCACCACTTTGCGGCATACAACCTCCTCGTAGAGGAAGCTCTGAATTGGAGAATTGTCCTATGACCTCGGCCAAAGAACCCTCAGGGGCCACAGCCACAACCTCCACAGCTCGGTGCGGGAGTAAAGCAAAGTACCACCTGCTGAGAGAAGGTCCCTCCTGGAAGGAATCTCCCAGGGAGTGTGTTCAAGAAGGTTTATTATGTCAGCAAACCATGGCCGGCCTGTCCAGCATGGGGCTACCAGGAGGAGACGGACTCCATCCCAGCGAACTCTCTCCAAAACTCCCGGGAGCAGCACTACCGGGAAAAAAATTTTACCCGTGAAACCTTGGCTATGCCTGTACCCAAGAGGGGCTGGGTGAGTAAGGGAGAATCAAAGAAGGCCGTGCCAACGTCTCTTGATTCACAAACAGGTCCACTTGTGCTGTGTAAAATCTTCTCCATAGTTGCTCCACCACCGAGTGGAGCCTCCATTCCCGTCTCCATTTACGTGTTGTCCGTAAGGAGCAGCACATGATGGTAACTTAGGTCCACTCATGACCACCCCTCAACCCTTGAGGGAGGCGTCCGTTGTTAACGTTATGCGACAAAAAGGAGCACCCAACACAGGGCCCTTTAAAAGGGACCTGGGATCTCTCCACATGTCTAAGGCCTGTAAGGCTCACCTCATGACCTTGATTGTGCAGAGTGGGTTGCCCTTTCAGGAGAACCCTCTGTCCCTGAGCCACCACTCTAGTGGACACATAGATATGTGTATAGAAATTACACTTTTCTTGGCGTTCAGTCTTAACCCCAATTCCTTCAAATAGGGGCGAGAACGACATCTCAATGCTGGGTTGCCAAGTGCTCTGATCAAGCAATATCAGCCACCGGTGATATAGTTCAGTTTTGCGGATGCCCCGGAGTCTTAGCGGAGACAGAGCCGGATCCACACACTCTGTGAAGGTGTGGGGTGAGAGTGCTAGGTTGAACGGAAGGACCCGATATTGGTATGCTTCAGCCCCAGAAGCAAACCTTAGAAACTTCCTGTGTGAAGGAAGGATGTATACATGAAAATACACGTCCTTCAGATCCATTGTGACAAACCAGTCCTCAGACTGATTTGGGACATGACCTGTTTGCATCTGTGAGCATCTAGAACCTGAGTTTCATTAAAGAGTCTAAAATGAGACACAGCCCCCATTCTTTTTGGTAACTATGAAGTACCAGCTGTAGAACCCAGACTCTCTGTTGAATAGAAGGACCATCTTGATGGCCTGCTTGCTCAAGAAAGTTTCTACTTCTTGTTCCATAACCAGATCCAAAACGTACATCCAGCTTGCTCAAGTTTCTGCTTATTGGCTGGCCAGGCGATATCCAGCTTGGCAACAGCACAAGTCAATAGCTCCAGCAGCTCCTTGCACTGAACTGGCTATGGGGCTCCACGGAATCGCTAGCGCCCATCCCCCCCCCCTCCTAAAATGATCAGTTTAGTATATACCACAGTCTATAGGTTGCTCATTGTGCCACAGTGAACAAAAGTTTAATTTCTGACTGAAAGCAGGAGCATAAGAGTGTACAAACATGACTATAAAGATAATTAGATTTTGAGCATCAAGATTCTGAAGCTTGTGGCCAGAAAAGTGTACAAAGTATATCAAATGCTTTGTGGTATGTGCTACACACTTGCATTTTTACAAACAAAAGGGCAACACTGTGGCCATTGTATATGTTTGTGGAAGTGTGTGGAAGTGTCTGAAAGTACGAGGTTTTACAGTACTCTGGCTTTCAATATTAGTCCAGCTTACTGTGGAAGGCCACCCAATGTACCCAAACACAAAAATAAACAGTGAAGACACTACAGAGGAGAGACATCAGCACCAGCCTGCCTGTACTATTGTCCACATTCAGACAAAGAGGGGATGTCATTGTTTCTTTTCTAGCTGACCTTCATATTTCCCAGTGGACTCAACCCCCCTGTACCACCATTCATCGGCCCATGGCACCAGACTCTACGGACTCTTCCTCATTCTCGAACAAAAACAAAGGCCCTCTCTTGTAGTCTGGACAGCAACAATGAAAAGTGTTTGGTTGAAGTAGATGCCCAAATATACACAGCAAACAGGGCAGTAAAACGCATAACCATCTCATATATGGTCCTCAAACACCAGTGTTAAAAGGAACTGGAATGTTTGTTTGAATGTCCTCAATGTTCAAACAGTCCATAAAAAAAATTCTCTCATGTTTGTTGTGGTACAAGTAACAAATGCTATCATAGCTGTACTTCCTTCAACATCAATATCCTACATATCACAAATTGATACGATTTGTCTTACCCTAAATTACAGCAGATGTGGACTGTACACTTGTGTTAGCAGATGCCTTATTTATCTACCTAGCAAAAATTTCCGATTCAATTAGTTTTTTTGTGTAATCTTCTCCAACCCATATGTTATGTGAATTATGTGTACAAAACAATTCCATGAAGCTAAAATTGTGTACATTTTTCATGCATTTGGCATGCTCTAAATCAAACATTCTAAAGTTGTGCAAGAATAAACCAGACTTGGCAACTCCCTGAAGAGGCACAGCAGCTGTGTGGGTTAGTAATCTATTGCTTGTGAAAAGTACCTATTGAGGAAATAACACAAATGGATATAGGATCTGCACTATAAGCCTATAAGGCATTCCTGCAGGCAGCGTGTGGCAAGGAAAAGTCTTCTTAATGACATAATGATAAGCGGCTCGGGGCTGAAAATCCATACCTGTCTGTAAGCCATCATAATTTCATGTCAGTGTGTTTGCTGCTCTAGAAAGTGTACAGTTAGGAGAAAGGGTTTGACCAGAAGAGCTGCAACATCCAGACATTTCCAAGGCCCTATAAAAGTGTCATCGTCTGTAGTAAAGAATGAGACTGTAAAAAAATATGTCTGGAGAGCGAATGCTATCAGCTTGAGACTTTCTTACAAGGGAAAATCCCTTTTTGTCTCTGCATGTGACTAATTATAGCTAGTAAGCAATGCCAGAATAAAGTAAATACAGTCTTAAGTGTCTGAATATCAAATAAAAGGTGACAGAGAAGTAAGAACTGTTATCACTTAATCATGGGTGGGTGAATGGTAATCAGTGTCTATATATAAAGAGATTTTTCAAAAGATAAAAGAATTTAGGCGTGGCGCCTGAAAAATGCATGTCTGCAAAAATTGTAAGCCATGGATGATAATTAAAAAGGACAAAACTATAAATGTGGTAATGATTTATGCAAGGGATAGACAGGATGATGTGCTGAAAGGATGTCAGATGCCTGAGAAAGCATCCAGTGATCAGATAATCAGAAAAGGGAGGTGGGCTGGAAGATTCATAGAAGACAGTAACAGTTTATAGAGGCATACAGTGTTATTTCTGAGTCAGCAGGCACCGGACAGTCTTTATGAACCACCTCATGTTTAGAATCGTAAACGCAGCTGTACCGCCACTGCTTCCTTTCAGACTTACTCCCCTCTTTTAACTAAAGCCAACATCTATCTCTTACACAGGCCGCCTGGACTAGACAAGTCTGCCCCAAAAGGGAGATGAGTGTACAACTCTGTGTTTTATGCTTTTGTAAAGGAGAAGCTGATGTGTCGCCATTAAACCATAATCTACCGCTATCTACCATGTCAGTACATTACAGCATCTAGGCAGTATTGTTGCTCTAGTTCATGATGTAATGCAAAACTAGAGGTGGGCAGTGTGAGTATTCATACAACTTGGGACTATAATACTACTTATAACAAATTAGCTGCAATTGTTTTATTGTAGCCTTTGCAGATCATTTTTGGCGTTTGCTCTTCAAAGAACATTGTTCCAGTTTTTTAAATGCCACAAGAGAAGAGACACAGTCTAGAAAGTTGCCAGAGTGTTAATGATATATCATCCTCTTGATACAAAAAGCACAGGATGCACTACAGATGTATATAGTCTGTAGCCATGCTGTGGGATGCTGTGCAGAGAACTGGGAAGATCATCATCATTCCTCTTATTGTGGTTTAGAAAAAAAACAGAGAAATGAAGATTCAGGTTATTCCACTTACATGCTCATGAGGCTGGGTGTTGCTTTCCTGAAAAGAGAAAGGCACAGGCTACTTACAAGAGTCTCTCTACAGCAGAGGTGTCAGGGATGAGTGCTTTCAAAGTAAATGTGTAAAGGTCCAATTCAAGGCCCTAAATATAAACATCTTTGAGTTCAGTTTGCAAATTCCCATTTTTATCCGTGACTCCATTTCTTAAGACCTCACCCTTTCTCCTTAAAGACTCTCAAGTTTGCTATCCACTGAATTGATTTTCCCTGTGATACACACCAATGTTTAAGATAAACAAGTAGCTGGGAAAAGGCAAGGATCTTTTTCAGGGAAAATATTTCTCTGTTTTGCTATGACAGGGATATTAGCAGAAGTGCTAAGCCAGAATTCGTGACTATCATGTTTTGCCAAGTTCTACATATATGTATCCAACAGGTCCACACTGTGTTTACACAGAAAATAACCAGAAGTTGGGTGCTTTTCCAAGAGACAGCATTTGGCAGACAATCTGCTTTGTGTGTTTGCTAAGCTTTAGCACAGGTGCACAAGGAGCAAGCATTTCTCTGACATGAAAATTCATTTCGATAAACCAAGCCATATGTACTCAGAATTCTTTGTCTCAGTGGTAGCCTGGCATGCTTCATGTTTTGTGTACTTTAAGCATTTACAATTTAAAAACTCTCACATAAGTTGTCCACACAGACTTGTACTGCTATTCCAAGAATATATTATATGCATGTAAATAACAACACGTGCAAAGTCGATTCTTTAATTTTTTTCTGATTTTAAAATTCTAATTAATGTCCTTTGCTGGCACAAATCCTGTGCCAGTTCGTGGCATGTAAAAGCAATTGAGCAATAAAACCAATCTGACTCTGATGACTGTCATCCCTGGCAGCTAATAAAGCAATTTTTTTCCAGGCTTGAAAAGATCTGAATATAGAGCAGGCCATGTTTCATTTCTGAGCTCTGAATAGCTGGCATTCCAGTTGCTAAAGAAAATAAAGTCAAGTTGAGCAAGAGGGGCTGGAGAGCAGGACCAGTGCTCCTTGTGTCCACTTTGCATTCATCTACAAGCAGATCTGTTTCTGAGAGCTTTTCAGTAAACCTCCCTGACTCCACAGAAAAAAAAAAAAAGATTCACATCAGACTGAGCTCTACGACAAAGCTAAGAAATCAGACGGATAGGAAAGTGCTTGTGCATATGCATATTGTCTACATACAACCTTAGATTAATGTTAATGAATTAAGTTTCAAGTCAAAGCAGCAGGTTTGTGATTATATGGTACATATAATACAGTTGAACATCAATCTATGATAAAAAAGTCTGATTAATTTCACTTGATATATGTTGAAGCAGTTGTACAGTTCATAACAAATATTTTAAATGATAGAATAGTTACAATAAGCTGCTTGCCTCCATACCATACTATTTAGTAGACTGCAGGATTGCTGATGTGTACAGAAGGTTTTATCCTGAGCTGATAGAACTGCAGATCAGAGCGTGAAAAGCAGAACTGCTTGTCTTTACTGGCTCAAACCGTTTTCATAATTCTGCAATGTAAACGGTTGGACCAAATTGACTGGGGAGTTGATGCATAGCTTATTAAGAGTAGATTCAGTAGCTGAATACATTTAATAGTTAGAACAACCTGATCAAGCAACTCACCCCTAATACAATAAGATCACTAGCTTTTACTGAAACAAAGGGATTTATATCTACTCATAAATGTAAGCACACTAGTTGCTTGATAAGGAATGATGGTTAGATGGCAGGTAGTTTATTTCCCTTGTGCATGTGTATTTAACTGGCACGAAGCCGCTCGCTATTGAAGGTACGGTCTTACCTTCACAGGTGTGCAAATCCGAGTCATCAAAAGTCCCGAAGTTGATTTGAGTCCAAGTTGGGATGTTTAGTTTGCGGGAAACCCTTCGTCGATGTGCTCAGTTTGCCAGTCAGCGCGCATTAGTGGGAATCTGTGCGTACCATTGGCGCAGGAGAGGAGACGAACAGCCGCGCTGTCCGGACAGAGAGGCAGATCCACACTGCTCCGGGTTCCAGCTCCCGTTACTGAACCACTCACTAAACGCCCACTAACACGGTCACACGTCACTCCAGCTGTTATTCTGTCGGTGACGAGGACACGAGAAGCTGGAGGGTAAAGTCTTACCTATAGGCGCATATTTACCTTTTCCCCCTCTGTGCAGTTTTATAGTGAACTATGTGCCGGGTTTGAGGAGTTCAGAGCACCTCTGTACTATTAAAAAGACGAAAGCGCTCTGGAGCCTCTCGAGCTTCCTACAGGAACAACGGTATTACTGGGAGTCAGTGGGAATAAGGTTAAACCGCTGAAACATTCATAAGGACGTAATAATGGGCAGGAACAGCTCTTTTGGGGGGTGGACGGATGCATTATAGGGATCAACAGATCTGATATGATATTGTGATCCCGTGCGTGCACATCTTGCATAAATCAAGGAAGTTGAACTAATGTGCAGGCCATATAATTAGATGGGTTTTTATAATCTGCTGAGGTTTCGCCAGGGGCTGCAACTGTAGCTGTCTGTGGTCCACTGAGCATTTCAGTAATGCATCTGAAACGCAACGTGATGCAAACCAAGCATCGGTGGACGCCAATGCTGTGTGAAAGTACAAATACCATGTTTAAATATGACTCCAGTGAAAGTAAAAGTAATATTTTCTACTTGAGTAAAAACTCAAAAGCACTTCCTTTTTGAGGTGCATCAAATATAAAAGTAGTAATTAGATTAGATTAGATTCAACCTTTTTGTCATTACACATGTACAAGTACAAGGCAACGAAATGCAGTTTGGGTCTAACCAGAAGTGCAATAGCAGCAAGTGCAGGATATACAATGTTTACAAGATGTACATAAATTAAATTAAATCGTATTATAGAACTATAAACAGTAATTTACAGATGTGTATGTACTATGAGCATAATATACAGATGAATATATATATATATATATATATATATATGTATATGTATATGTACCATGAACATAATATACAGATCATATAATCTATGAAAAGGCAATATTTTAAATAGTTCAGTGCAATGCAATTCAGTGTTCCATTCTCCTGCAAATCATAGTTATTTTATTTGTATAGGCGCACAATGAGATTATGTCCTGTGACAGGTTCTCAGTTAACAGATTATGAGAATTCTTCATTTCAAAGTAGTGACGAGCAACATGTGTTTCTGAAATGTGAAAAGTAAAAAGAAAGATATTAGAATTTGTGATGCAAAAATGTCCTAAAATGAAAATTCTCTGGAAAAGTAAATATACTTGAAAATTGTACTTAAGTACAGTGATGAAGTAAGAATTTTTTGTTACTGTTCACTGTGGACCAAAGAGGAAGTTTCTAATGGAGTTACAAAACAGACAAACACAAACAAATTAAAATCAAGGTTTTTATTTATTGGCTTTATTCCCAAGTTCATTATGTGGAAACTGAAGGAGGAAGAGTGTAGTGTGAGGTTCAGGGAAGAGGTCAGACAGGGGCTTGGTGGTGGTGAAGAGGTGCCGGATGATTGGACAACTACTGCAGGAGTGATGAGGGAGGCAGCTAGAAAAGTACTTGGTGTGACATCTGGAAATAAAAAGCAAGACAAGGAGACGTGGTGGTGGAATGAGGAAGTGCAGGAGAGCATTAGGGGAAAGAGGTTGGCAAAACAGAAGTGGGATCGACAGAGTGATGAGAAAAGTAGGCAGGAGTACAAGGAGATGCGGCAGCAGGTTAAAAGGGATGTGGCGAAAGCCAAGGAAAAGGCATATGAGGAACTGTATAAGAGGTTGGACACTAAGGAAGGAGAAAAGGATTTATACCGATTGGCCAAGCAGAGGGACCGAGCTGGGAAGGATGTACTGCAAGTTAGAGCAATAAAGGATGGAGAGGGAAATGTGTTGACTAGTGAGGAGAGTGTGTTGAGAAGATGGAGGGAGTATTTTGAGCAGCTGATGAATGAGGAAAATCAGAGAGAGAGAAGGTTGGAGGATGTGGAGTTGGTGAAGCAGGATGTAGATAGGATTAGTAAGGAGGAAGTGAGAGCAGCGATTAAGAGGATGAAGAATGGAAAGTCGGTTGGACCAGATGACATATTGGTAGAAGCATGGAGATGTTTAGGAGAGATGGCAGTGGAGTTTTTAACCAGATTGTTTAACAGGATTCTGGAAGGGGAGAGGATGCCTGAGGAATGGAGAAGGAGTGTGCTGGTACTGATCTTTAAGCATAAGGGAGATGTGCAGATCTGCAGTAACTACAGGGGAATTAAGTTGATCAGTCACACCATGAAGTTATGGGAAAGAGTAGTGGAAGCCAGGCTGAGAGAAGAGGTGACCATCTGTGAGCAACAGTATGGTTTCATGCCGAGGAAGAGCACCACAGATGCCTTATTTGCTTTGAGGATGTTGATGGAGAAGTATAGAGAAGGACAGAAGGAGCTGCATTGTGTATTTGTGGATTTAGAGAAAGCGTACGACAGGGTGCCGAGAGAGGAGTTGTGGTATTGTATGAGGAAGTCAGGTGTGTCAGAGAAGTATGTGAGGGTGGTGCAGGACATGTATGAGGACAGTGTGACAGCAGTGAAGTGTGCAGTAGGTACGACAGACTGGTTCAGGGTGGAGGTTGGACTGCATCAAGGATCGGCCCTGAGCCCTTTCCTGTTTGCAGTGGTGATGGACAGGTTGACGGACGAGGTCAGACAGGAGTCTCCCTGGACTATGATGTTTGCAGATGATATTGTGATTTGTGGTGAGAGTAGAGAGCAGGTTGAGAAGAGCCTGGAGAGGTGGAGATATGCGCTGGAGAGAAGGGGAATGAAAGTCAGTAGGAGTGAGACAGAGTACATGTGTGTGAATGAGAGGGAGGGCAGTGGAGTGATGCGGTTGCAGGGAGAAGAGGTGGAGAAGGTGGAGGAGTTCAGGTACCTGGGGTCAACAGTGCAAAGTAATGGAGAGTGTGTTAGGGAAGTAAAAAAAAGAGTGCAGGCAGGGTGGAGTGGGGGGGAAGAATGACAGGAGTGATTTGTGATAGAAGAGTATCTGCAAGAATAAAAGGGAAAGTTTATAGGACTGTGGTGGGACCTGCGATGTTGTATGGATTAGAGACAGTGGCATTGAATAAAAGACAGGAGGTGGAGCTGGAGGTAGCAGAGCTGAAGATGTTGAGGTTTTCGTTGGGAGTGATGAGGATGGACAAGATTAGAAATGAGTTTATTAGAGGGACAGCACATGTAGGATGTTTTGGTGACAAGGTGAGGGAGGCGAGATTGAGATGGTTTGGACATGTGCAGAGAAGGGACATGAATTATATTGGTAGAAAAATGCTGAAGATGGAGCCACCAGGTAGGAGGAAAAGAGGAAGGCCAAGGAGGAGGTTCATGGATGTGGTGAGGGAAGACATGCAGGTAGTTGGTGTAAAAGAGGCAGATATAGAGGAGACGGATGATCCGCTGTGGCGACCCCTAATGGGAGCAGCCGAAAGAAGAAGAAGAAGAAGATTCCCAAGTTCATTATGTCTTTGTTTTCCCACACTGACACCAGTTATCTAAGGCAATCATGCTTATCCAGTATCATTAGGCCTCCATAACTCTTTAAACTGCTTACTTGACTATTGATAATAAAAAAATTATTACGCCAATGGGATTGCTGATGGCCAAGAAATGCAATCTGGAATTCTTAGTGCTTCATTTGATGCTTTATATTGGAATATTAAAACCTAACATTTTATTTAATCACTGTGCTGGCAGTCCCTGTGCTATCTTCACATACCAGAGAATAAATTGATTGGTTCAAGTCCATGTAAGTGTCAAACTTTGCTATGGAGACATAAAATTGTAAGCACAGAGAAAATAAAACCACATTTAAATTGGTCAGATTTTACAGTATTTAACTTCTTTGGATGAATTGTAGAAGGATTTAACACATAATTCCTGTGATCATTCAAGTCTCTTTTATGTCTCTGTTATGTTTTATGTTTTATATTTTCAAAAAAATGTTGGTCATATCCATAATGCTGTTAAACCGCTGTGTTTAAAACATGGAAATCGGTACATACATTTTTTATATTTGTCTGCATTGTTCTCAAAAGCTGTAATGACAATGTGTCTAGATCAGTGGTTCTTTACCTTGTTGGAGGTACTGACCCCCACCAGTTTCATATGCGCATCCACCGAACCCTTCATAATTGGAAAAATAAAATATGATTTTTTTCAAATTCAAAACATAGGTTTATATTTTACTGGTGCACAAAATGAACCGTGCATCAACATCACTGTGTTCAAAGAACAAAACCATTAAAACATGAATTTCACACAAAAACAAAAACATAATAATGAATATTTACTTCAAATCAGTGTGACTTCTGCTGTTGCCTTTCAGAGACCAGTTCAGAAATGCACGGCTTCACCTTGGCAAGTTCCACTCTCAAATCATATGAGTCGGGTGTGTGTCTTGACCTCCGCCGAACCCCTGAGACTGACTCACCGAACCCCTGGGGTTCGATCGAACCCAGGTTAAGAACCACTGGTCTAGATTGACTAATTGATCATAAACTTGTCTCAACTGTGAGTCATCCTGTTAGCTATTATGAGGTTTGTTGTCACATTCATAATGTTGGAATTGTCCATAGAGCAATATTAAGGTTATGCATGGAGCTTAGCCGTCTTACCTTTTCCTTGAAACTGGGACTTCATTCAACATCTCATAAAATGCAACAACACTTACTTGTTCTAGGTCTTATGGCATGCGTGTAACATAAAGCACTATAAATTATGTTGAAAATAAGATGTGTTACTGTACAATTATTATAAGCCTATATTTTTAACCTGTCCTAAACACAGACCCCTGCTAGCTGTGAGGCCACAAGCAGCTATTTCATTTGCTTATGAAGCAATAAGTGGCTCAGTGGTCATTTAGCCAAGAAACCACTTTTGTATTTAACTAGTATTAAACATAGCCCAATGAGACATAAATTGTACTTTCCAGCATGGCTAAAGTTTGAATTTATGAGAATATTTACATTATGCAGATTATTTATACATTTACAGTAACATTTAGATGCTTATAACCTTCATTTACATACAAGAGTTATCATACAAAACACAAATTTCTGTGTCTTTTGACCAAGAAAAAACAGGAAAACATTAAGTGTAGTAAGTTAAAATGATTAACTACAAATGAGTTTTGTTAGCCAAAGCATCATGCAGTCATACTAAGCAGTCTCAAAAGCCAAAAAATTGTTTATGAAAATTTGGATCTAGTGAAGGTGATCCAATATTACTTGTTATATTATTACAATAAATACAATATAAGATCTTTAAAAAATATGTCTGGGCATTATTAGTAGTTATTAAAGCTTTTTTATTGGCAGAGCATTATTCTTTTATCTAGAAAAGAAATGTTAACAAATGAAGCGTTATCTGCCAATAGAACAAGACTACTTCAAGCTTGAAATGTGCACAAATGCATGGCTTAAAATGGGGTTGTTCATCTTATGGAATATTACATGAACTGCTATGATGTCACTTTATGCCATGTAGGTGAGAGTAAGTGACATACTATTTTTGAAATGTTACTCAGTAAGGCAGCATCTGGTTTGACTATAACCAGAGTAGGATGACTTCATATTGTGTCACATCTCTGTATGGAACTTCTCTGTAGTTCACACAGGAAAATCCCCAGTGTTGTGTTAACTTGTATTTCACTGGTATTAAATGTAAGCAGTAGCAGTTAACTTCCAGCTCTGAGTCAGAAAATTTCAGACAGTACCAGAACCAAAAAGTAAGATAATGAAATCATCCTGTCTTTAGACCGAACAGATGTTCAGGTACATTAGATGACTAAAGAGATTACTCTTTATGTATCTTTATTTATGACTCTTCATGTTTACAGTAACTAAGGGAAAATTAAGGTATTGTAAACATACGTACAAATAACATTCATACTAAACTTAAAGCCTATAAAATATCTGTGTGCAAAAACATTTCTGAGTCTAAATGCTCTGATCAATAGATTAGATAGATTAATAAATCAGAGCATTTAGAATCAGAAATATTATTTTTGCTCAAAGATATTTTATAGTCTTTTTAAGAAAAAGAAGCACAAATATACACATAAATGGTCATTTTGTCATAGAAGTATCTAGGAGAGTTAAAAAGGTGGTGGGGGTGAAGGACATTCCAGTCACACAGTCAAATTCTACACAAACAAACAGGGGGCCCATTGTTTTTTTTGTTGCACAGGGTCATGGCACAATTGTGAAGAATGCTTACTTTCAGCTGTAGATCAACAGTTTTGACACAAAAAGAGAGAAAAACTTTTACTCCTCATCGCACATTCTGTTAGTGTGATTATCCCCAAAGGCAGCTATTATATAAAGAGGTGACTATTATCAAATAATTTCTCTCTCCGTGAAGTTTCTTGGAATGTGTTTTATGACTTATTTTATAACTGTAGCACAAAGCCTTGCTTTCATTGTTTGGAATCGTTTTTATTTTATTGGAATGACCAGGATGAATCATGCTTAATTTTGATTTATTTAGCTAATTTCAGATTGATAGCTTAGGTATACTTCATCTAATTTCATTTTGTGTCAGGACTCGTAAAAGTAGTCACAGGTCCCTGAAGGCATTCACGGCTATGATGCATACAGTAGACTATAAAGCTGAGGAAACCTCCCTATTGTGCACCAAGCACCAAGATTTAAAATGGGAACTTGGACTGTGTATGTGCAAAGTGTGCACTGGAGAGTTTTTGTTCCAAAAAACAACTCGCAACAGGAGTGTGCAAAAAAAAAAAAATCCTGCATTTCAGCACAAGTAAGACGATGAAGGCCAAACAGGAGTTGTATAGTATTTTCTTCCACACTGATGATGGCCTAAGCAGTTTGGGGTAAGACTGGTAGATAGATTTCAGAGGTCTCCAGCAGGGAAAGCTGGAAAAGTTCCTGAATATTTTACCAGGCATGTATTCTTCATTCTTGGACAGCCATGTAGCTTCTCCTTTTCCAGAGCCGGTTGTGTGAATGAATTGAAATTAGATAAATAAATAAAAACTATAGTTTTGTGAGCTGTTGTACTTATGGAATGGGTAAGTTGTGCAAAATTATTACTGCCAGCTTTGAGGACTGCTGAAATTCTTCTGGAGAAAGCCCATAAATTAGACTTTGTGTTCAGTGACCTAGATATATTGAGACAAGTTGGCCCGGGCTTCACTTTGCACTACCCACATTTCAACAGGCATGAGCTGGAGGCACAGACTTGGGTTGCTCTAATTACAGAAGTCACTGGCTCTAACCTTGAGTTGTTAAAACAGCTTGAGACAGTGGTGACTGGCACCAGCCACCTCACGCCTGCCAACTGCAGTTACCCCCATCTATTCAAATCATGACACGTGACAGCACAAAGATACCAGAGCTCCAAAGTAAAATAACCTTATAGGTTTATTCACACTTAAATATAAGTTAGTAGGACATGAGAATAACTTGACTGCCTCTATTTAAGCTCCAGGTTTCTTTCAGATGACTGGTGGTTCATATTTACAACAAGAGGGATGGAATACACATGTGAAGCCATAGTGAGGCCTCTGAATGTGGAGACCAATTACAAACGTTTGTGGGCATCAGGACCTTGTTGTCAAGAAAGAATTAATTTTGGAAGCTTGAGAAACATATTATCAGACATTGCGCATGTCTATATATTTGGTCTGTAAGGGATTTTTTTTTTTGTGGATGAGCAATGATGCAATAACACAGCTGTACAAGCACACGTTACTCGAAGCTGCACATGGGCCAGAAAGGATCAGAATACATTAGAGAGCATTTTTATATGAGAACCATCTTTCAATGGTTATTTTCAACAAATGTTGTGTCTACTTGCAATTAATAATCGGATTCTTAAAAATACCAAACTTAGAAATACCAAATCACAACGATATGTTAGAATTAAATCAGTTGCATATCAGAATTAATTAAGATTTACCAAAATCTGGCCAACAGGGTGTGTATGAAAAATTGTATTGAGCAGTTTACTGGTTTTGAGAATTTAACTTGAGAATGTGGTAGATTACACAAAGGAAAATAAATTAGTTAGATGAATTACTACCCTCCAGCAATTAAACACTGCTACACCGAACAAGATTTGCAACCATGGAACACAGTATTGCTAGGTTATTTTCTTTCAGTGTTACAATGCTTAACTATACTCATTTAAACCTTAACAATTATAGAAAGCAAATCAGCAACAACAACAAAATACAAACAAGTGACAGAGAAATCAGACAATGAAAGAATAATCAAGAAAAATATTCTTAGAGATGGTGTACCAGGCCTTTAGTTTACATGTTATTTTCTTATTGTTTTTTTTATCTTGTTGTTTTTGCCTTCGGTTTTGTCCTCCGCATTTGCTTAGTTGAATTCAGGTCATTGCTATTGGAGAACATTCCAATCCTTTGCCTAAAGTACATTTTTAAAAGTATGCTTCAGGTCATTGTCCATCTGCAGTGTGATGGACTGTCCAATGAGTTTGGCTTGCATTTGCTTAATCCTGGGGAGATAATAAAACTCTGTACATCCTCCTGCCTTTGCAGCAGTCACAATAATTAAAGGAACCATTACTTTTTTTTTACAACATATGCCCTTACCATAAGATGTGGTGATATTTTTAAGATCACAAGCAATTCCATCCTTCAGTTGTCAATAGGATTTTGTTCCAGAACTGTACAGGCTTTCTCTCAGATTTTTTTTGGTTCGCTTTAATCTAGTCTTCCTGTTGTTGAGGCTTATACTGGTTTACATCTTGTGGTATTTACTCTTGTGAAGACTTCTCTTGACTTTGACACAGAAATACCTACCTCCTGCAGAGTGTGCTTGATTTAGCCAAGTGTTATGAAGAGATTTGTCTTTACCAGATAAAGAATTCCTCTACGTTTCACCATAATTGTTTTCTCTGGTCTTTCAGGCCTGTTGGTGTTCCTGAGATCACAAGAGCATTCTTTTTTCTAAGAATGTACCAAATAGTTGACACTTAATACTATCTCACTTATAAGTGTGTTTTGATGGGTTGTTTATCTGTATTACAACATTAACATTATGTAATGTTAGTCAACGTTGTAATTTCACATAGTTTACTGATCTGCTGTGGTAAACATCTTGAATATCAATAACGTTGTCAATGCCCAAGGATTTATGGACCTGCCTATACATAGAGTACACTGTTTGAAGAAAAAAAATGCCATATTGAAAATACAAACCTAAACTACTGTAGCTTTCAATAAGATGGTAAATAAACATTCATCTTGATTCACTATTGATTGCAAATTACATAAAACTTGCAGTGCAACAAAATGTTGTTATATATTCACCTTCAATGCAATGCTAGTTACTTGATAGGTCATGCAAGTAAAAATCTATACAAACTAGTGTTCCAGCGTAGAATTTAGGTCAGACTTTACACTCTGATCTATGACTACAGAGGAAGGGGCCTTTTATTTTTTAGCCATGTCAAGGACTGTGATACATGATGGGTAAGCATACAGTAATTCATTGACTTTGCGTTCAGTGACCAATTGGCCGGCAGGAAACGAGCCTTAGGGAAGTAAACAGAAAGTTTGCATCCTGTCTCTGTCCATCTTGCACATAGCTTGTGGGACCATTTGCTGTCTGTGACTTTGCAGTTGATCCTAATGGAGTCTAGTGCTTGGTAAAATGCAGTGCCAGGCCCTCCACCTGTTCCTGTGGCAGCAGAGAAATAGGGCAGAGTTTTTCAGGATGGAATCTGTTGCCACAGCTGGTGGCAGCAGCTTTGATTTGGGTCCACTTGGTTTCTGTGCTTGTAAATGGATGCCTGGAATATTTGAGCAGTTATGGAGAAGAAAAGAGCCAGACAAATGCACACAAGTCTTTTATACAAAGTCTTTTACACAAAGAAGAAGGGTGGTTGTGTTATACTAGCACAATTTTAGCCCAAACGGTTTTCCAGAAATAAAGACACTGCTGACTTTCAGAGGCAGAAAGACGATTACACTTTGCTGGTATAAACAACTATACATTTAAATGAAATTTATGACTCATTACTCAAAACCATAGTTTTTTTGCTTATTAAATTTTTATGTAGACCATTCACACATGTCACAATACATAACATGACAAAACATTTGCGGATCAAATATATATATAAAAAAAAAATCTTTTCATTTCATTCACTTGCTTTTCAAGGTTCTTAAATGGAAAAGTAGAATCAACTAAATGTCTAACACTAAAAAGTGTTTAAATGGATTTATTCATGGAAAGTTGCTGACCAATAGTTGTATAAATATTATCATTACCATCATTATATACAGTCTACTTCTATGTGTTTCCACTTTAGAGATAGATGTTTATTTAATCAGTAGAAATGTTATTAGCGAACGAAATATTTTATGAGACATATCTGACAAGCTCCTATCTGCTATCCTCTGACATGGGCAAGATTTGAAGAAAAGTGGAGTAATGATACTTATATAATTAATCTATAATCTATAATAACCTATAATACATAATCTATAATGTAATGCACAGGACTTAATAAATATTAGATGGAGTTCACAGAATAACCCTTTGTTTTTTCATCATTTACTGTTGTTAAGTGTAGAGAGTGCACAAGGATCCTATTTTTACTTATCTCTTTGATTGTTCTCAAAGTTGTAGCATGCACATTCTTGCTTTCTCTTTTCTTTCACTTTTCCTGGCTTCCACCTTGTGTTGCAAAAAAGGTCAAAAAATCATAATTGATAACATATTTCTTTTAAACTCTTCCTCTCTTTCTCTCTTTCGCTCTCTCTCACACACACAAAAACCCTTACAGCATGTGTTTAATTTTGTAGCCACTAATCAAACACAGCAGGGGTCGAAGACTGTGTAAAAATCTGACATTCCCTAAATCTTTATCACCCCACTTCCTGGAAGGCATAATGAGTAAGTGGGAAAGTAGTAAGTCTCGCCATTTTTCTTTCTAGTTAATATATCCAATCTCGAAAATCCCACAAAAGAGTATATGTTAGGGTAATCTGATTTTGTGTGCTGCACATTACAGGTTTGTAGCCTGTGATAAAGTTGTCTGCTTTAAAGTACATTTATGCCAACAGTGTTGGCAACAGTGAGTGTTGGACATGGAAATAAATTAAACATATAGAGTGGGTTACATGTATATGTTATGTTATTGTGATACCAAACATTTCTTACTGATTTGTAACCAAATCTCACTGATACTGATATGGCCCAGTTGAACCACAATCACCAAAAATGGTAATAAGAGTTGAAACAATTAAAAGCCAAACAAAAGCATTCCATCTGGGTCTATTTGGGCCATGTGGTATGTTTTCTATGTTATACAAGGCTTCCAAATGAAATAAAAAAAGCACCCTGATTGTCCCGGTGTCCTGTGTTTTGTTTTTGGCACTGTGCGTTATTATTTTACACCATAGCATTTCACCCTAAAGCTAAAACAGCAACAAAAAAGGCATGGCCACCTAGACACAGGTATGCACAGGGAATTCTTGCCAGAACTTATAATCAGTGCTGGTAAATTACAGAGCACCTTTAGCCTCAGAGCTGCACAAATCTGAAGTCACGATATGCTGAACGCAGAACAGTTGTTAATGGTGCTTATCTGATCTCAGCCTGCTGTTATGTAACAAATCAATTCACAGCCCACTTAGGAATGAAAAATTAGAGAACATGGCTCTATTCTTTTTTTTTTTTTTTTTTTTTGCGCAGTTGACGTACAACTGCCCTTTTTTTTGTTTTCCCGACCGATTCCAAATGCTATTTACATTTTTGAATCCCCACCAAACATTCTTTCCTTCTGATTCTATCTTGCAAAAATACAATGGGGCATTATTTTTTATGGGTGAGTAGGGAGGCAAAGGAGAGAGGGATTGGAATGAGGGAAGGAGGATAAAGAGAAAAGAAATGGGAAGATGAACTGAAAAAAAATCTCCATGACCTCATATCTGACATCAAAAATGTAGCCACTCCTTGTCAACAAAGATCTGCTCGTTTAAAAATGGCATCTTTCCTGTGTCATAAATACAGCTGAAATACAGCTCGTAAAGTTTGCCACACACGTGCTTGGCTTACCTAAAGGTTATCACCCACAATTCACCTGGCTGACATCCTGGGCTCAAGATGCGCCAGAGAAAATATGCCTGTGGTCTGAAAGCATTTAGCATACACTTAATTTTATAGCTAATTTCATTTTATTTTAATAAGTTAATTATTCTCATTATTCTCTGACAAATTGTTTACAAGGTATCCTTGTGTAAATGTGAATTCATCTATTTTCCAAACCAATATTCTGCATTCAATTTATTGGACCTACTTGAAACTGAAATATGACATGTGGCCAGAGCTCAGCTTTCAATTCAGAGGGACTTCAGAAGTCCTGATCCTTTATATTTAAATATTTTAAATCAGATTTGTGTTCTGACTAGAAATATAAACTCTATAAAAATATGAATCTTGACTCATAAAAAGTATTTGTCTTCAAGATAAATACAAAGTAGTTTGTTTATATGTAACTGATGAAGAGAGTGAGGCAGTCAGCATCAGAAAAAAGAAAATGGAAAGTCTAGCCACCTAACATACTCCTGTTATCTGAACTATTTTTCCACTTCATGGCATTTTTCTATCCTTTGAAATTGCTTTTAATAAGCATGCACACAGTGACCCTGTGGTCTGTGCAGTCTTACTTTCTTTTGCCTTTTTCAGTGCAGACTGTCCTTCCAAAATGCCACCAGACTTCCCATTTATAGGCACAGAGACGTTTGATGGAGGAATGGAATAAAAACGTCAGGACAGGGAGTCAGGAAAGAGGAAAGAAGGAGGTCGGTCAGTGTCGTGGGAACCGCTAGCGGAGTCTGGATTGCAAATGCTTTGCCCTCCAGAGGATTCACAACTGCTTTCAATTTTAGATGGGGTCACTCAAATTACAGTCCCCCTTCCGCCAAGATCCCTGCCTCCCACCATCCCAGACCTGCAACTTCATCCACGCTCTGAGAGACAAAGCCATGACATCATCCTGGTCTTGGGAGGAGCATGTCTCATTTGGCAATTCAACCCCTGTGCGGTTTTCCAGCTTTATCTCTCTTTCTACATCTCTCATTTGACACAAACTATCTTCAATATTTTTTTTCTATGCCCCATCATCAACCCCAGTGTCCTTCTCTTTTTCTGTACTTTAATCTACTGGCTTCTGCTCTGGATCAGCTGGGCTGGGTGATCTGTCTGTCCTCGAAATGCTAAAGATGTGCTGACAAGGCTGAGAGGGCCAGAGGGCTGCAGGGTGAGATGGCTGACAGAGGGACTTTTCAGGGGAAACAGTGCCTCAGGGGAACATAAACACTCACAAAACAACAATACAGCTATTATCTGTAAAAGGAAATGTGATGTCTACTGTTGACCAACACATACACATGCTCTTACTGGGATGAGCAAAGAGACAGCAAATCCCTTACTCCAGCAAAATTGCCAATGCTCATCTAAACAAATACTCAAGGCTTAAAACTGACTAAAATAAAAGCCTAATTAAGAAACACAAAAGACAAATAAATCACACAGCCTACATTTGATATATAATAAGATGCTATAATAGTATGTAAAACAATTTTATTTGGATTGCTGAAGCTAAATGTGTCACCTTTACCAAAAAAAATGTGAGCAAACTTGTTTAAAATGTAGCCGCTGTATATCTCTAATTTTAAAAACTGTACAGTAACAAAGTACATTTGTACTCCATTACGTTCAATCTCAATATAATGTCTAGGATTTTACACACAACTTTTACTATATATATTAAGCTATAAATATTTACGTGAACTATTCCCTATGAAGTTTCAAATTCTCACAAGTTTATAAGTGAGTGTGTGTGTGTGTGTGTGTGTGTGTGTGTGTGTGTGTGTGTGTGTGTGTGTGTGTGTGTGTGTGTGTGTGTGTGTGTGTGTGTGCGTGTGTGTGTGTTTGAGGGCACGAGGGCATGACATACTCATGTACATGGAATGCCAAGAATCTTTGCAGTTAAAGAGGCAGCTGGTATGGAAGCTAATGCTAAGAATCCACAATTACACTAATGTAGGATGAAAAACAGATGACCATGGGCTATGGCAACATGTTAGGGTTACCATGGTCAGGGTGAACATTCCATACACACATACATAAACACGTGCAGTCTACTAGCAGTCAGCACTACGGAAACCTGTGACTTCTTTGTAAACACCATGTTTCTAACGCCGTCCTTGAAACACAAACAATGAGCTCTTGGTTAAACTTATGTCAAATCTTTCACTGAAAATATTAAGGACAGCTTGGGGAGGATTTGACATTTGTCACAAAATCCTTCATTCCAATAAATTACCCTAACTTCACACTCCTCTATCTGGACCCACACCTTAAAGTTGAGCTTTAGTGGGTGTATCATTTTGATAAGAGTCTAAAAAGTGAAGTGCATTGCACTTGGAAAGGTTGGTTGGTTGGCCATGACAAGAAAATGAGCTAATGGCTCAGTCTTTATGACCTAATTTCAGCTGCCTCAGCTTGCAGAGACAATGGCACAAATCCAGTACACTGTGCAGTTCACCGTGTCATCCTCCCAAACACACACACATAATCTCTTACACTTTTGTTTTTAATATATATAAATCGAGTTCTGGGTAAACCTGATTAATTGTTTAAGTTCTAAAGAAATTTAGCAACAGCGCCTGTTCCACACATGACTTATTCACTATATGCTCGGTTCCTGTCTGCATTTATGAGCTGCTTAAAAAAGAGTCCAGCTGTGTATAATTTTTAAGCAGGAAGGGACTCGTCATCTCAAGGAACCTGCTGGTGTCAATTCCCGACATCTTTTAAAACAGTAGGAGAAGGCAATGCAGACCACTGGCAGAATCATAACTGAGGACCTGGTCAGCAGTGCCCCCTTGTGGTACAGAGGTTTATATTTTAAATCTTCTGGGCTTTTAGTGCAAGCCCTATATAGAACTTGTTCATCAAAACCTTCAGGTCTGACAATTAAGTTCATAATGCTAGGTCTTAACAATGTGATTAGCATACTTTTGCTCTAATACATCAAACTAATACCATTACTACCATCATTACAATTGAGAGACATGCTGGTGCAATGGGTAGCACTGCCACCTCACAACTCCAAGGTTGTTGGTTTAATCCTGAACTTGGTTTGTTTCTGTGCCCGGTTGCCTGTTTTTCTTTCACTGCCCAAAATATGCAGGTAAGCAGACTGGTTATGTTAGTTTGCCTGTAGCAGGAAATGGATATGTGTGTGCATGATTTTCAACAATTCACTGATGTTCTGTCACATGTGAACTATTACACAGCATGAAATAAACATGGAAAGTGGCAGGTTAAGGCGTATTCTATTCATATGGTCCACTTTAAAAGTACTGAAATGCCACTTTGTCTGTAATACACTGAAGACATTTGCTTTGAGATTAATAAGGTGAAAATGAGCAAAAGTACAATAAATACAATAGTTTAGAAAATATTAGCTTTTATTTGTGTGTTAAACATGCCACCTTTCATGGCCCAAAGTTTATTGAGGAAAAGTATGGGAACAGATCATCTTAAAGTAAAATAAAACTTACAAATTCCTTGCTGGCAATAACTGCATGAAGCAGGCAAAATACTGACATACCAAACTATTGCTCCTTTTGACATGCTTTGGATGATTTTAAAGGGTTTCTCTCCTTAGTCTCCTCTTCAGGGAGTGAAATGCTGCTAAGACCTGGTAAATGAATTAGACAGTTGGCAACCTTCAACATTTTTCCCATGATGAAGTCCTTTGTTGTGTTGACAGTGTGTTTTTAGTCATTGTCTTGCTGAATGATGAAGGTCCTACTAATTAAAATGAAATGGATTGTGATACCCTCACACCTGCCATGTGGATTTTGCTGATGTCATAAATAGTCGTTTTTGAGGATTTTATTTCACAGCTCTCACAATGTTTGTCATCATTCTGTTTACCTCGACTGACTGGTTTGATGTCTGGTTGTTAGTACAATATACAGTGAGGAAAATAAGTATTTGAAAACCCTTCTAAGTTCCCCCACTTAGAAATCATCGAGGGGTCTGAAATTGTCATCGTAGGAGCATGTCCACTGTGAGAGACATAATCTAAAAAAATAAAAATCCAGAAATTACAATGTATGATTTTTAAACTATTTATTTGTATGATACAGCTGCAAATAAGTATTTGAACACTTGTCTATCAGCTAGAATTCTGACCCTTAAAGACCTGTTAGTCTGCCTTTAAAATGTCCACCTCCACTATATTTATTATCCTAAATTAGATGCACCTGTTTGAGGTTGTTAGCTGCATAAAGACACCTGTCACCCCATACAATCAGTAAGAATCCAACTACTAACATGGCCAAGACCAAAAAGCTGTCCAAAGACACTAGAGACAAAATTGTACACCTCCACAAGGCTGGAAAGGGCTACGGGGAAATTGCCAAGCAGCTTGGTGAAAAAAGGTCCACTGTTGGAGCAATCATTAGAAAATGGAAGAAGCTAAACATGACTGTCAATCTCCCTCGGACTGGGGCTCCATGCAAGATCTCACCTCGTGGGGTCTCAATGATGCTAAGGAAGGTGAGAAATCAGCCCAGAACTACACGGGAGGAGCTGGTCAATGACCTGAAAAGAGCTGGGACCACCGTTTCCAAGGTTACTGTTGGTAATACACTAAGACATCATGATTTGAAATCATGCATGGCACGGAAGGTTCCCCTGCTTAAACCAGCACATGTCCAGGCACGTCTTAAGTTCGCCAATGACCATTTGGATGATCCAGAGGAGTCATGGGAGAAAGTCATGTTGTCAGATGAGACCAAAATAAAACTTTTGGGTCATAATTCCACTAAACGTGTTTGGAGGAAGAAGATTGATGAGTACCATCCCTAGAACACCATCCTTACTGTGAAGCATGGGGGTGGTAGCATCATGCTTTGGGGGTGTTTTTTTTGCACATGGGACAGGGCGACTGCACTGTATTAAGGAGAGGATGACCGGGGCCATGTATTGCGAGATTTTGGGGAACAACCTCCTTCCCTCAGTTAGAGCATTGAAGATGGGTCGAGGTTGGGTCTTCCAACATGACAATGACCCGAAGCACACAGCCAGGATAACCAAGGAGTGGCTCTGTAAGAAGCATATCAAGGTTCTGGCGTGGCCTAGCCAGTCTCCAGACCTAAACCCAATAGAGAATCTTTGGAGGGAGCTCAAACTCTGTGTTTCTCAGTGACAGGCCAGAAACCTGACTGATCTAGAGAAGATCTGTGTGGAGGAGTGGGCCAAAATCCATCCTGCAGTGTGTGCAAACCTGGTGAAAAACTACAGGAAACATTTGACCTCTGTAATTGCAAACAAAGGCTACTGTACCAAATATTAACATTGACTTTCTCAGGTGTTCAAATACTTATTTGCAGCTGTATCATACAAATAAATAGTTAAAAAATCATACATAGTGTTTTTTTTTTTAGATTGTCTCTCACAGTGGACATGAACCTACGATGACAATTTCAGACCCCTCCTTGATTTCTAAGTGGGAGAACTTGCAAAATAGCAGGGTGGTCAAATACTTATTTTCCTCACTGTATGTCTGGATTGTTGTATTGGCTTTGCCTGAGGTTTGTGCAATGCCTCTGATTTTCCTTATTCCTCAACTTAAAAAATGGCTCACAACTCTCTGGTCTTTATTCCGGTTTATTAACAATAACAAATCCTGGGTGAAATTCCAGGGCTCAAAACCAAAGTAGACATTCAAAGCTATTAATTGTTTAAACAATCAAGCAGGGCACACCTTAATGACAAGAAACACTAATTGTCATGTTTCTGACCACTTGAAAAATAAATTTTTATCAAAAGGCACCATGTTGTTTAACACATCTAGATGTAAATATCAGAAAATAAAAGCTGAAATACTTTATCTGTCATTTCATTCATATTTTGATCTTAAAAACCAAAAGTCTTCAGAGTATAACACACACAAAAAAAAATAGAACTGACCCAAACCTTCCAGAGGGAACAATATACAGCTGACTGCAAACATTTGTATACCCATCAGACATTATGAAATTTATAGTTTTAATTTATAAAACTATAATTATTTATAAAACATTTAATATATAGTAACAAGACATTTATCAGTTATAAGGCTGCCTTCAGCCTTTTTTGTGCCCTCTTAAGAGCTTTAACAGACACTTCTATCTTCAAATCAAGTCTGGAGCCTGAGGGTCATGGTGAAACTTTTTTTGTGTGTATGGATTACTGAATCCATACACAAGCAATACAGTGGCTGTTAGACATTAAGAGACATTAAGATTTCCTTAAATAGCTTGTAGAATATTAAAATGAAGGAAATCATATATCTTGGCCTATCAATCACCAGAAACCAAACCAATTGAACTTATGGAAATTTCTAGACTAATATTATACATACTTCCAGCAACTAATGACACCAACTGAGGGAATGCCTTTCATCGTTCCGTACTACTTCAGATATGTAAAGAATTTATATCATTTTGCCCAATACAATTTGTTGTTCGTCACAAACACTGAATAGAAAGACCACACCCATAGTTCTGCCTTTAATAGCCAGTGGTTTTTTTTAAAGAGGACTAACTGGAAGGAGAAAAAAAAATGTACATGCTTGCTTCTAGGAACATACTATTAATAACAGTCATTTTAAAGTCAAATATTTTTATTATTAGACAGCTGATTTCAAACAGTTCCTCTTCTAGAAAGATGATCAAATATTCCTAGTAAAACAGAGCTGAAAATAACATTACATTATTAGTAGTTTTCTTCAGGCTTAGTACCAAAAAAAGATAATTTATTTATTGGTGTGTGTGTGGGGGGATTTTGTAGTATTATATATATATATTAGATACATACATACACACATCAATAAATGAAAATCATATCAGTCATGTACCAAGATTAATATTGATTATATAAAGACAGATTCAGACATATACTGAAGTTCAGCTGTTGTAGTACACCTCATATTGTGTGAGAAACATTAAATATATGAAAATGTTTTCTTACTTTCACAAAAGAAAACTGAAACATATGTGGAGTGTACAAACAAACTCATGTTTGAGATGTTCTATATAAGAAACCTTCCTAAGTTGAATCAAATATTGAACAAATCACGATATGTTTCAAAGTCATCAATAAACAATTCTGTCCCAACAAAATTTACTTTATTTAAAATGAAAAGGCACTTACTGTAAAAAAAAATAAACAATAAGAAAAAACATTAAGGATGTCACATGTAATCACCCAAAATGATTGCTCTATCAACAGACAGAATTAAAAAAAAATCCCTTCATATGTTAAAGCATTCACATCAGTATCTTAAAGATAATTAATGCATTAATTAACATTTTAATAATCTGCCCGTATGCTGAAGCTGAGAACTATTAAATTCATTTGATCCTTTGCTTTATTTTTATAGTGTAAAATGGAAAAAGAGAAAAGGCTGTTACCATCATTTTTCCCCATGACTAAAAAGAACAGCCAAGTTAATTTCACTAGAATGCTACATTAAGGTTAATTTTAAAGCTGGCGTGACAGTGTTTTGTTTATACAGGACTTTTTTGCCACATACTTATACCCACTGGGTCTAATATTTGCTTCTCTAAGCTTTCCTGAACCCAAAGTGTACAGCAAGTTATAGGCTGTGTGACTAAATCGGAGTGTAGATATATATATTTGTGCACAGTCGCAGAGAGAAGAAAGATTTATTTGGAGACATGGGGACATTCCTCTTCTTCAGGAAGACACTCCTCCTGTAGCAGCTCTTGCTTGTCATCCAGTAAAAGGAGGCGCTGATGCTTCACGCGGCGAATTGAGATCATGAGCAACCCGAAAAGCAGCACGACTGACATGATGGCCAGAGTGGCGACCAGGAAAAAGGCTGAAAAAAATTTCAGAAAAGAATAAGGAAATAAATATAAAAATGTAATCAAACCTCAGAAAGACCTGTTATGTATCAATCGCACAATCGTTTTACCTGGAGTCCAGCGAGCCTTGTGGTGAGACCCATGCTCATCAAATCCCCCTAGAGAAACATGACATAGATAAGTACACATGACCAAAACACACCCACACACACTTTAGGTTTATATAGGCTTGCTTTTAAATTCACTTTAATTGTGGGTTGTGCAGCTCTATAAATCAGTTCTGTACATCCAGGTTTTCAAAATTCTAGGCAACTGTTTGCTGTTATTAATACTAAGCAGTGAATGATAGCACTTTTTATATGCCTGACATATTGTTAAGCAGGAATTCCTACAAAAGTAAAGCCATGATTTTAAATGTTTGTGCAGTGCAGCACAAGACATTCTTTCTAAGTGCAAACACTTGCACCCCAACCACGAGCACTCCAGTCCTATAACAGTCTGGTTTAACACATCAATATAGCACTTAATCACCTCCACTGACCATAACCACTATTGCCCTGCTGTCACAAAATAGGAAGTACAAAGAAACTCAAGCACTTATTCTACAGAGATTGAGCTACTAAGTTCCAGCAGGAGTGTGAAAGTGGCCCAGGTATCTTTACAGCTGATTCTATATAACATGGACTAAATTTTTCAACTCACAATATGCTAATTTGCAGGCACCTTTTTACAGACAAAAGTTTATGGACCAAGCCTTTTTAAGATTTGAACCTTAAGCACAATCCAGGGGACAATTCCATATTTCAGTCATGAATGCTGTGATCTGTGAAATCACCTGCATAATGCAATAACTACATCTCTTTACTTGAACGGCATCAAAACACAGAATTTAATTAACGCTATATAAAATCTCCTCTTACCAGCCCTCCCTGCACAATTAGACATGCATTCCTCCGGAGTGCTGTAACGGTTCTTGTTGCCTTTGCAGCCTCCATAGATGAAACTCTGACAGGACTGAGTACTCGGGTCAAAGTAGTACATGAGGAAAGAGGCACGGCACAGCCCAGGCTCAGCAGGCACAACGCAGGCAGCTGTGGAGCACACGCCGTGTTTAATGAAGTTATGGATATAATTTGTTTCCATACAGATTACTCGTTTGATAAAAATAGAATGTTACCTTGGTAACTTTCAGAATCAGGTGTGTTCCCAGAATCCACAACTTTCACTACAAAGAGAAATTACAACATTATAAACCCAATATACATATAGGATCAGCTCCAGATGCTCCACCCACAGGCTGCTAATATCTTTTCTACAGTTTTTGGACACAACCTTCAGAATATTAATAGATACAACCTAATGGACTATCTATACCAGGGGTCACCAACCTTTTTGACACCAAAAGCTACTTCTTGAGTACCGACTAATGTGAAGGGCTACCAGTTTGATTCACACTTCTGAAATAACAAATTTGCTCAATTTACCTTTAATTATAGGTTCTTATTAATAATTAATGATATTCATCTACATCAGGGGTGTCAAACTCAATTGCACAGGGGGCCAAAACAAAGCACACTTTAGGTTGCGGGCTAAACAGGACACATTTATTGAACACACTAAAACTAAATGTTTTTTGAACATAAATATGAATAAAAACAGACAGGAATATTATTCCAGAATAAATCAACTTAAACTTTAAATAACTTAAAATATTTTGCTCTCTATAAAAATCTCCTGTCAAAATTATGAGTTAGAAATATGAACATGCTGCAAAAAAAAAAACGAAAAAAATATATAAATTGTGCTTCAGTAAATGTTAAAATAAAATCAAAACAGATTTTTGTTATGCCATTTTATAAAAAAATTATTTAACTTTAAGTAACTTCTTTAACTCTTCTCCTTTCTGTATCTTCTGCTCTGCATTCAGGTTTTTCAGCGTCTCCTGATGTTTCGTCTCGTAGTAGAGTCTTAAATTCAATTCCTTAATTACAGCCACATTCGCTCCACAAATAAGACACACGTGTTTACAGGTAGTAAACATATACTCAGAATCCCATCGTTTTTGAAAGGCTCTGTTTTCAGAATCCACTTTTCTCTTCGCCACTGTGAGGCGCTGTTTCACAATAACTGTACAATAGGGTAAAATACATCAACAGACGCTCCACTTGATTGACGCTGGAATGTTCCCAGGTCGCCTAGCGTTCGGTAAGGGAGCTGAAGCGCTGCATTATGGGATCTGTAGTTTGTGTTTATCAGCGCTTCATATAGCCGCGACATTAATAACAATAATAGATTCATATAAAATCATCTACGTACAATTATATCCGGCCCGCGAGATAATTTTATATAGATATATTATTGTTATTGAGTTTGACACCCCTGATCTAAGCAAGACACTGATCATGTTAATGATTTCTCACAATAATCATCAACAATGATTTAACAAGGTAGGAAACAGCTATATTTTAGAAAAGGCTCGCGGGCGACTCATGTGTTCCTTGCGGGCGACCTGGTGCAAGCGGGCACCACGGTGACCCCTGCTCTATAATGTTATGTATAAACGTCTATATGCCAACCTCCAACAAACTTGTAAATATAATGACCTTTTCAAAACAAAACTTGGTCACCAGACTAAAGGGGGAGAAAAAAAAAAAAAAAAAACCCACACAACTGACAAAGCAACCACAGAAAATGTCCAATGTCAGTCAAATTGGCTCTTCCTTTAATAAAAATCACCAGACTTTGGCTTGCAAGACTAAACAGTTTATTTAAAAAAAAAAAAAAAAAAAAAAAAAAAAAAAAAGGCAACTTCACTTTAAGAAAGATCATACAATAAACAGTATATACATACCTGTGCAGGTTTTCAGGCACTCCTCCTCAGTGAGATAGTTGTTCTTATTGCCACCGCATCCACCATATCTGAAACGTTTACACTCGCCATTTGTGTAGTAGTAGCGTGGCAGAGAAGCCCTGCAGTGCCCTACTTCTGCTTCTGCCTTGCACTTTGCTGAAAAGAGACAATGACATGGGGTTACTAAACAAATTAGAAACGATGAATTAGTCTCAGGAGTCTTTAATACAGTCTGCTAGCAGTCAGTGCATACGTCTTACAAGAATGTAAAGCAATAAAGAAATAATAGCTTAAAAACACACACCTGCAAAATCATCTGTCGTCATCTCAGGAGCTTTAGTCGTAGATATTGCTGGAGATGCTGACAAACAAGAGCATAATTCACCACATGTGTACATAATTATATTAGTATACCACATTTCTGGTAGTACATCATAGATTTAAAAAATATTTCAGTGGCCCATAATGAAGTATCAGTGATCACATGACCTGTACACAGAACAGAAAACACTTCAGGACTACAGTTCTACACATAAGGGCTGTATTTAGAATTCTCTGAATAAATCAACAATAAACATTAAAAATCACAAAATCGTAAAAATAGCTTCATGATTTATTCACAGCTCACATAATTGAAAGAATTTATTATTTTATGCACTTAAATGGTAACAGACATCAGCAAAAATTTCATCAAACTGCACTTAACAGCCATATCTCATCTACAATTTACATTTCCACCATCAATGTTTTATTGGCCTACAAAGTTAATGACTGACTGCACAGGCGGTACAATAAATGAGCAAAAGAAGAAGTGTGTTTTACTCAGAAAATGCCGTATGGAAAACCAGCTGAAATCATTTATTCTGGAACAGATAGTTCCCAGCACATAAACTTGTTTATTAACAAAGCCCTACTCAGAGACAGGTGTTTTTGGGTCTACGCTGTTATCCTGGATGTCTACAACAGTGTGGGATGTTGTTTCAGGCTGGCAGTGCTTCATTTATCCTCTACCTCACTACTGCACCCCCACCCCTTCCCCCAGTTGTAACTAGTGGATGTCACAGAACCCATTCTAAATGCATTTGTCAAACAGGTTTCTTGAGAAAAGTAAATCAACCCACAACAAAGGTCACTCAACCAGTTACTCAACAACTAGGCATAATGAAATCCGAAACCTTCTGTGCCAAACACTTCCTGCACTGTGACTAACAACTCAGCAATAGCTTTGCTGATACATGAACAAGAAAGTATTGAGCAAAGCAGGAAACAGATCAGACTTCTCGTTTTCCTAGTCTGGGATTAACTTTGATAGATATTTTGCATTCCACAGACTAAACAGAACTGCACTTATATGCAAATCTACATTTTTCTTACACAAACACAACAAAATTAGAAAGGCTACTAAAACGTGAGTGTAAAATTCACACAACATAAATAGAGTCTCAAAATCTTACACGTCTCTCAAATGAATTGAGCAAGGAACTGAATTATACAACTCGCATTCAAACATTTATACTGATGAAATGATCTTAAAAAAGGAGAAGACATGAGTCTGACTATTAAAGTATATATCTTTATATTGATGTGTGCTCTGTTTTCTTAGTTGGTTTGGATTTCGGATTAATTGTCTTTCCTCATAAATAAGAGCATCAAAACACTTAGCAAGTCAGCTTTTTAACAGCTACCCAGCAGAATATAACTAAGCATTAAGTTATACTTACAATACTTACAAAAAAAACAATAATAAAAAAAAAATAATAATAAGTTGTAAACAAAAAAGATGTATACAAACGTGTAAAACTTGCTACTGTCCACTATGGCAACTCCGAGGTCTGACCAGTACTGATATTTTTAAGTTGAGATGTTAGTCATGTTCATTACTGTTGTTTGGAAGATGGTTTTTAGGTTCCCCTCCTTTAAAAAGATCTCAATCATTATATGGAGAAGTTGGTCTTGAAAGGGCAAGCAAAATCCTTAAACTGCACACCCAAGACACTGCTTAGCTAAAACACCGAATTAGCAGCACGTTATTACATTCATTTACCTTTTACACCATTACAAGCATTCTGGCACTCCTCCTGAGTTTTGAAGTTGTTCTGGTTTCCTCCACATCCCCCATACACAAACCTTTTACAGGTCTGGTCAGTGACATCGTAGTAGAAACGGGGCATGGATGCCCGGCAAAGACCGACTTCTTTTCCGGCACGACAATAATCTGTCACACCAAACAAAGAAAACAAAGAAAAGCAGTTTTTTATGCAGTCATATTTTTCCCCCCATACAACACTGTGCTAGTGGTAAATAGACAATTAAAAAATAAATCTCAATTAAATACTTTTTTTTAAACAGGTGGTGAACAGTCAAATTTTCTGGGAGAGTTTTTTTTGTATGTTTTGTTTTATTTAGTCAAGTATAATCCCCCCACACCTTGCAATCAGGTGCTTATACATGAATACTGGTTTGTCAAGTACAGGTAGTTAAAGTGGGAATGAAGAAACACAATGAGAAAAGTCAGGGGGGGGGGGGGGTTCTGCTGTTCAACATTTCTTTTGCTTGTGTATGTACATGTATCAGTCAGTGATGGACTTAATAGAGAATAATAACATACTAGTAAATTATTTTACTTGAAATGGTGACTTGGATTCTAATAATAAAACCATTTATGTTCATTAATCCTTGTGAAAATCCCTTACACAAACCCATGTAACACCAATGAAAATACACTAAGCTGTAGCACCTGCTTTAACAGTCTGTCGCTAAACAAAAACAACTTTTCGTACCCTTATTACACTTTCGCCAGTATTTCTATCTGTATCTCTTTCAGCAAACCAAAAGTACACCATATCATGCAAAAACATATTTTCATTCTTAGTCATTTTTAGCTTTTAATAATTGTTTAAACCACCCTTAGTTTCAATCGTTTTGAACGTACAATTTCAACCCGCAGTTTGAAAAACGCAGATTCGCATGCACCGATAATCATAACAGATTGTGCCATTTTATTTTATTTCATAAAAATAGAAAAAAAGTTTTCTCTGGGTTTGAAAACCCAAATAATGACCCGGAAGCCGTGTCTTTTCAGGTGTTTACCTTCTGTCTTGGTGAGAGTCTTGAGGAAGGCTTTGGAGTTGTCACTTTCTTCCAAAACACACACATTTTCCCCGTTTTTCATACAGTTGACGAGTAAGCATTGTGGAAAACCATCACCCAGTTTCTGAATCAAAGCCAGGTGGCAATCTTCTCTACTACAGCAAAGATCTCGGCATTGAAGCTCGTTGTCAAAGCCGACCAGCTGAGCGGAATAGTTCGCTCCTGCCTCCAAGGACTTTGGGTTCAAACTCCGGTTCAGTTCAGTGAACATGCATGTGTCCTCACCGAGAACCAAACCTGAACCAAAAAGACAGAGAGAAGCCAAAAGAAACAGCCGAGACATGTTGTTTTTTTGTCTTTCTGCTCGACAAAAAGTAAGAGCGGCTTTTGTCGCAGCTGAAACCAATATGTCCCCAGGTGAGTCTTCCGCCACCAGTACGCAATTTACTTCCTGATTACCTGATTACAGGAAGTCATTGTCTTTCTTACGTCACAGAATGTGCCATAGCTTTCTTGTTTTCTTTTCAAAACATTGAGAGTTTTTAACATACACACACGCACACATCTACAATCAGAGTGACATACAAAAGTGCTTTAAAACTTTATTTGTATTGTTTAACAGTTATATCCCAGATCATTCTTATTCTGTCTAGCTATTGCTCTGTCTATTCCTCCATCTATCTACAGCATTAGTCTTCTGTTTCCCTTGGCAAATATCCTTACAAATTCATTGATGTCTAAAGTATTTGTTATGAATTTCCCATGGGCCAAGATCACTTAATTTCCTCTTTCTTTTATGTAACATGGTGCGATGATAGGGGATGAGGATTCTTAAAAGTGTGGAGAAGGAACTCTTACATGATGCTGAAGACACACCAGGGCTGCACCAGGGCTATTACATGCAATTTATTTAACTCAGGAAAAGCTTTCTTGTACTCCTGCAGATATTTACACACACAATGGACAGGAAGGATTAAATGAGCGGTATATATATCTGAATGCACGCTTTGGGTAATTAGCTAATATTGGCTGGAATGGGGGAGTGGTGGCTCCAGCGGTTAAGGCGCTGGGTTACCGATCGGAAGGTCGGGGGTTCAAGCCCCGGTATCGCCAAGCTGCCACTCTTGGGCCCTTGAGCAAGGCCCTTAACCCTCTATGCTCCAGGGGACCCTTACGAGAAAAATAAATCAAGGACCGTGACGTCGGAGCGACGTGGGGCTGTCTTCCCGTGGGCTCACCACCTGCAGGAGGGACCGTAAGGGACCGGTGCTGAGAGGATTGGGCAGCAGTCGAAGGCGGGGGCCTTGACAGCCAGATCCCTGGACACGGAGAAGTGTCTGGGGAATCTGCTTAGACTGCTGCCCCCGCGACCCGAATTACGGATAAGCGGGAGAAGATGAATGGCTGGAGTGGTGCATCGTTATTGAAATTTTTAACCGCTTAAACTGTGGCTGAAACAGCCAGGAGATGGGTCTGCTTTGAAGCTTTGTTGAGGACTAAGGAGGTGCTTGTAAACACCGAATGTCCTTTTGTTATAGTTTCCTTATTGATGATATTATCAAGTGTTTACTGATGGATGTCCATCATACTAATCATAGTTCAAAGTCTTCTTCATGGTTCCTATGTGAAAGCATTCAAATTAGTCTCTTGTATCTTTAGGTTGTTTAGGTTTCTTAACTCTATCTAGAAAAATGGTATTAGGTCCAGAGAGCAAAGGGGATGACCTCATTGATGAGGGCTGACTGGTGCTCATTGGTATTTCAGGAGCTCGACAAGTAAAAAGAGTGGAAGAGTGCATAACATATTCTTTATATAACATTGTTGTTCTGTAACTTTCTATGTACTATAATAAAAATAAAAAAAGGAGGTGTCATTTGTGACACTAAATAGCACGGAGAACTTGAGCTCTTAGATTTAGAAAAGCTTAATCACAATTTCAAGATAAAAAGATTTAATGAAGTTTATAAAGGATAAGCAAAGTACAGTACTTGGAGCATATTTCCTGTTGATATCTTTAATACTCTTTGGGCTGTATAATTATTGTTGAAGTGAAAATCATCTGTTGACAAAATTCCTGTTAAATTGGGCAATTACCACAAATAAGCCATTCCAGTGTAGAGGTTAATCCACAAGCACTGTATCACCACACAGTGTTTTCTTTATGGAACAGCAAACATACTATTTAAAAGTGAATCAATGTTGTGTCATACTAAAATGAATGGATTTGTTTCATAAGGTAAGTCATTCTATCAAATGTCTATTTTTTGGCATATAATGGTCTTTGTACATATAAACATTTTATACAAAAATGAAACCAACATTATAAATTAGCAGGTAAACCAAGAGACTTTACTTTTGTTCTTGACACAGTTCCAAAAGGTGCCCGGTTACTTTAATGGAGCTCTACTTCAGTGGAGATCAACATAAAAAACATTTTGTAAGCAGTAGTAATAATGTTTTCAAAGGTCATAAGAAATGCTATTGTTTTTGCTTTATTTCCTGTGGCAATATGGCTTCTATATTCAGTGATATTTGTTGAGCAAAAGTGGAAAAACAAAATCAAATTTGTGACAATAACAAACATACATTTTTCTTGTTTTATCACGAAATTTCCTCAAGTTTATTTAGGAAGGATTAAATAGAAATTGTAAATGTGTGATAGAAATGTGTGTAGTTGATGAATACATGTTTATTTTTTGTTTGTTAGTTTTTTTAACGCCATTTTGGAATTGAAACAACAATTCCATTTGATTTGAATGATTATTTTTGTAAACCACATCTACATATTGAAATGAATATGAATTATATGTTAAGCTTTTGGGGGAAAAAAGTACTGAAAACTTGTGTTTAAATTTTGTGTTAAAAATGGTGTCTAGGATCACAAATATTGTAAATGATCTAACTGTGTTTAATATCTTTTTCTTGTTGCTTTGAATATTAAAAATATTTTTCATAAACCAAAAAAAACACTGACTCGAAATTCTCTACATTGTTTTGTATGTTTTGTTCTAACATAATAAAACAATGTGGAGAATTTCACAAATATATACATTTAATAGTATTAATATTAGTAATAATTATTTAGCAAAATATATTCATTCATGTAAATTAAAATCAAAGACATTTGTTTGGGGTATACAGCTGTAAAATATCATTTAAAAATAAGAAAGTTATACAAATTGTGGACTTGTGCTGTTTCCCATTCAAGTGCTATATTTGTTCAGCATGTTATATTCTGTTTTCTGCTGTCTGTTGTAATCTGCACTGTTTTCCAGGTTTAAAGTGTAATAGAGGAAAAATCATTTAAAAAAGAGATTGATGTCTCACACATTCATGCAAAGTGTCTTCCTCTAGTCTAATATGCATATTTACATTAAAAAAACATCATTTTTATTTATTTTTAACATTTTTATTGCAACATAGAGACACATTTGAAGTAAATATCACTTCATATTTTGGCTTTGAATTTGATATTAAAAAATATGATTGTAATAAAACTGTTTTTAGAAATACAATGTGTTTCAATGCATTTCTGTTGTAGTTTTATTCTTTTTAAAGTTCATAACAGCATGACCACCTGAGAGGCTAAAAGGGGTCTGGTAATTTACCAGAAATGTCTGAAAAAAGAATCATAGAGACACTAAATTATGGTTTTTGTTATAGTACTTTTACTATGTAAGAGTCAGCAGAAATGTTGACTGTATTTTGAAAAACCTGATCTTTGGCAAGCCATTCCCACTCACATTGTGAAGATTGCCCACTAGAGGGAACCAAAGTATCCTCAACACACTACACAGCAATGCTTTTCCTTCAAATGAGAGAAGTAACAGGTGCATGCATAAACTGAAAACAAAACCAATTTCTTTCTTAATTCTTTTGGCTATTATCTTGAATGGTTTTTTTTTTTCCTAAATAGGTTTCTTTTGTTATTGCAGATTGTTTATATCAAATATGAACCTGTTGTGTTGTATAAAATGCACACTTTTGTTGAATCTTCAGTCTATTGTTAAAACATTTTCTGCCCCCAGAACTATTACACAATTTTCAGACCCCTAAATTTAAGACACTGTTTTACACAGGAAAATTAAGCAGCTAATAATATTCTAAAACTTTTGAAAAGTGCAATGTTGAAGATAAATTATTCATTTGAAATGACCATCTTATTAATTTAAATTTTTAAACAGTGTAAAAAGCCATTATAAACAGTATAACCATTTGGAAATGCATTTTTTTATTCAGTGAATAATAAAAGTTTCAAGGATGCAGAATAGGTTATACTTTTTCAGAAAATAAATGTTTTTATTTTCGTTTCTAATTGACACTTTTTTTTTTACCTAGTGAGCAGTCTAATATCAACCATTTTATACAGTTATTTTAATTAGCACTGCAACAATTGAAATAGTATTTTTGGTCATGTTTGGCTAGGCTGAGGACAAATTATTATTATTATTTTTTTTTATATGCTCATGATGTTTAAAACCCTTTGAATAATCATGTGATATTAGAAAGGAAGAAAAGCAGTTTATTATCAAAACTAACACGTTCAAGTTAAAATGCCATGCAAAAGAAACAACCAAGTTTAGGCTCCCATGTTGTGGTTTCAAAGAACAAGGACTTTATTCAGCAAAAACAAAGTCAGTCTGTTCAACCCCCCAAAAAAATCCTCATATACCATCTAGAGCAACCTGTATTACAGGAATCTTTTCTGTTGTCCAACTATTACCTCACCCACCACCAACATCCAAATACCTAGGTCCTTTCCAATTCAATAAAATAATTGTGGCAAAACCCATACATCACCCTTTTTTTTTTAAAGTATTATGTGATTTATTCATAGTCCAAGATGTGGCCTGTTTATGACCCTTATATTCCTCTGACACCTTTATTAATCTTGACGAATCCAATCCTTAGAAGTTAAGAGCAAGTGGGTACATTGTGCTCACTGATGCTTCAACCACATGGTAATTACTTGCTGTGGATATACTGATTTGTAATAAATGGTCAAAAACACTAGTGGGCTGTCAGAGCCAGACATGCCTTCTCTGCTGGCCTAAACACTTTCATAACCACTGACTTAATTTTATTATATTTTTTTCTATGGGAATGTACTAAATTGTTCCCAATAGACTTTTCTTATCATTTCATAGCTTTTCTCTCAGTTGCATTGCTTCTAGGAATGTTTATTAATAGTAGAGTTTCGATCCAATCATATTAAACCGTTATTATATATTCAACCGTGCAGGACTTGTAGCTCAGAATACATGGGAATGAAGCTGTCAGATTTCGAGTTGGCGACACCATGTAGCAATTGGACAATAACATCAGCATTTTCATGCCCTTTGATTGGAAGGTCAGAGTTTACACTTGCCAGAGCCAGAGAATCAAATATATTGTGTAGACTTAATAGCTGTTTTTTTTTATATATACCACAGTGCTGATAGAAGAGAAGAAATTGATTTGGTCACAAGGCAATGGACATTTTAAGAAAAGGTGGACATCAAGAGGAGAAGTAATCCAAACCAGTTCAAAACAACTGTTAAGCTTTTTCATGAACTAATTATACTTTTGTATTTTTTTCCCATAGAATTTGCAAACAATTTGCCTTCATTTTAAATTGTCAGGCAAACTGTAATGCGCTAATAAAAATAAAAAAATGCGCAAAAATGTACGGAAAAACTGGGCTCTTTTTGGTGGGTTCATATTGAAATTTCTGCTAGAGATGATGTATGTAGGCGGTGCAGCTGTGGCTACAGTGAAACGAGACTTGCTGAACTGTGTTCATTCGGTTTCTTGCTTTATTAATGGCATTCCCTCTCACTGCATGTGAAATCTGTCTGTGATTCAGCGCTCTGTTATATCTCTGTTATATTTCTGTCATATCTCTATATCTCTGTTATATCTCTATAGTATTCTCGGTTTCTTTATAGTATCGATGGATGGCCGCAGCATCATAATGATAGTATTAAGAGGTGTATTGATTCAGGTAGGACACCACTAAAGGTCTAGGTGTGAAACTGGTAAAAACACATAATAATGCAAAGGTTAAAAAGGTTAAAAAGCACAATAGCCTCCCCTGTAGCCACCGCCCTTTAAGGTAAAATAAAGAATCGAGCTGGTAAACCGGCAGCGTTAAGACCCAGCGACTTCACCTCAGCAGTACGCTGACGGTCTGTGTACACGCGCGTGCTGCTGTAGTCCACGCGCTCGCGCCACACAGCTAAAGTCGCGCCTGTCATCCGAGTGCAATCCGAGCCATGGCTGCGAACCGGGTGGGTAGACGGTATAACAATAAAGGGCACTCACCGAGCAGAGGGTCTGGCCGGGAGTCAGGACTGACTGTACAGAAGAGACAAGCCCGAGTTACTGTGAAATATAACAGAAAGGAGCTGCAGAGGCGCCTGGATGTGGAGAAGTGGATAGACGCGGGGCTAGACGAGCTCTATCTGGGCAGGGTGAGTCCTGCGTGGGGGAGAAATTACTCATAGCCTTGGATCTTTAGTCCATTGTAATTTGTGTGTATTCTCAATTCATGTGATTTAATACAAGTTCCAAGAATGATAAGTGACCTGTCAAGAACCTGAGGATCAGTCTGATCTGTTTTTTCATCTAGACTCATTATGTCTCACCTGCCTCTATAGTGTATGGCTTATTGATAACTCATCATCCAGGTGTGTGTGTGTGTGTGTGTGTGTGTGTGTGTGTGTGTGTGTGTGTGTATGACTCCCAGTATAATAATAATCCACGAAGAAATTAATATAGGCGTATCTACCAATAATCAAGGTGTGGACCTTTTATTCATTTGCTCATATAGATATAGAGATCATTACTGAGATTCAACATGTCTACAGGGGTATGTTTAATGATGTAGTAAATGTACAGTGTGTAGGAGTGTATGAAGCAGGTTTTTTTGACAGTGTGACCCATTTGGTTGAAAAAAGCCGGTTTACGTAATGCAAAGTGACAAAACACAGTGACAGCTTGGGTGTTGACTTGATTTTATTGATTACATGAGCAATGCAGTTGGACAGGCTTTTCATAGCAGCTTCATGTTTTGTTTTTTTTGTAGACTATTCATAAAATGATTTAATGATTAAAAAGAGTTTTTGCTCCAGTGATAAACACTATCTACGAACAGCAAATACACAGTCACCAAGTGTAGTGTACTGTAGTTTCAACTAGAGATAGAGAACCTGACGTGAGCCTAAGAGCAAAAGAAAGGTGAAGCCCAGTGTTTCTATAGTTATTACTGGAAATGTGGACTGACTGCATAGTAATGCTATTGATGTTTAATTATTTCAGAATATAAAATGTAAATCTGTCCACACGCTGTACCTGGTTTTTATCACCTGTTTAAATGTATGTAAAAGGATGTTTTCCCTTTGCATACTGATTGGTTTTATTGATAGTTTTGATAGTTATAGAAGAGCACATGGCATTAAAATACAGATAGTTACACATGCTACACATGTTCACATGTAAAAAAAAGCTCAGTGCCCATGTAAGACAAATGTATATTTATTAAGCATCCAATAAAAGCCCAAAAGCGCACATGTGTCCCCCTGCAAGCTCAGCATTTATTACAGTGTAATTAAACAGAGCCTTGCCTATTTCAGTTGAATCACTGGTGCAAAACAATAACGGCCATGGGGCCACACCTGCTCTGCAGTGACCTTAATACAGATTCACATTTGTTATACCGATGCCTTTGGCATATCAGCATTAATGTAATCTGATCGTTGCTATGCACTGTACACTGTAAAGTTAGTTGAAAAAATAAAAAAAATGCGCCACGGCATAGTCATGTCTAAATTACCATATTTTTTGGTCTGCAATAATAAAAAGTGAACAGAGACTGTAATCAGACTCTCCCTTTGCAACCCCCTTTCATTTCCGGAAAGACCATAACCTCGACACTACCGGAGCTGGATAGCCTGGTCTCAATGCTAATGATTCTGAGATTGATTGATTTGTATCTCCTGGGGTGTTCCTCACGAGTAATGTGTTGGGGGCTGGGGTATGTAAAGGCCCCATATGTCAGTGTAGCTCACAAAGAAAGCCCTGGTGAATCAACATCCCCCCTCTGTCCCACTACACCACTTCCCCTCAGTTTAAAATCTAAGCATCACATGCTCCATTAATTAGACCCATTAGACTTCAGCTGCTCCATTGAGAGACTCATTGAGAGTCCAGATTAGCAATCCAAATTGTTTTATTAGGTTGATTCACATGTGCTGGGTTCCCTTAATTTTAATCCCACAATACATGAAATATACAATGAGAAAGGAAATGAAAAGAGTTTGAATAAAATATAATAGAAGTCAGAAAGCAAGTGTTTTATTGATGGGAGGATTTGGAACTGACAAAAAAACAAGCATTTTGTTTGGAGATTTGAAGAAAAACATTTATTTTTTCATTTGATGTAAAAAAAAATGCATCTAAAGGAAATACAGATTTTACTCATCATAATTAAACTAGTTAAGAAAAAAGGTTACTTAGCAATAACTAAAAAATGCTGAGTCAACTAGTCCGCTAAATATGTTTTAATAAATTACAGAATAGTGAGCGTTTATTGAGTTTGTATGTAATATTTTGGAATAAAGCATGTGTAGCTTTTGTTGTTTTGATAAATAATGACCTTAGTCTGGCCAGATGTCTGTCTGACAAAATGGTTCAGCCAGTCCCTTGGGTATATGAAGTGAAAATGGCTTTTTCAAAGCATGTTGCCCTTTGTGTAGAGCAACAGTAATAAAGTGCTCTGTGTTCATGTTGAGGGGGTAAGAAATAAAAAAACAAGCAATACAGACGGTAAAAGTAAGATACAGACAACATGTGTGTGTGAGAGAGAGAGAGAGAGAGAGAGAGAGAGAGAGAGAGAGAGAGAGAGAGAGAGAATATCTTATTCATCTTACTGTTTAAATATTCAAGCACTGGCTCCACACTAGATATAAAATATTACATTGGGAGAGACCATGATGACCACAAAGTAGGCCAAAGCACCTACTGTATATAGTGGGACGATGAATGTAGTGGTCATGATGCATACTTTTGAAAGGCATGGTGCATTACTAGCAATGCTTGGGGTGGAGTCATAGTAATTTGACATGATGATGTGATGACGGCTGATGATGATTAAAGGGTTTGACATTTCTCTCTGATTGGACAGAGTTTAAGCGAACGTCTCTGAAACGCTCAAGCATTCTCGTTCACAAATCAGTCTGACTGTGATGTAACATAGGTGTGTAATTGTACTTCAGTTGATGGAGAGAGAAAAAAAACACTTTTACACATTCTCTCAAATCACTGTCTTGGCATTTATGATGACTAAATTGCTGCTGTGGAGGGTCCACTGTTTCTCTTCCATTCTCTTCAGAAAGTGACATACACTGTACACAATGTGTAATGTAGTGTGAAAACTTTTGACCCCTTTATGTGACAATATGTGTATGGACATGGCCTTAAATTCTGCACAGAGCATTTTCAGTAGCATTTAGAGTTAAAAGAAAGGTCACTGACACCCCAGTGGTGGATTCTGCTTGGATCTTTTCTATGACCGACCTTTCAATGGTGACATTAGTTTCAAAATAGTTTAAGTAGTGTCTCAGCACCCCTGTGGCTCTCAGTAACCTTATTATAAACCTGAGAGGCGGCCCGTTCTGCACTACAGTGCTTACTTAGCTAACCAGTGCTTATTAACAAATCAAGCAGTCGGAAAGGGGAAATCGTTGATTTAAGATTGAAATGTTTACTGTAATAGAATAATAGAAAGATGCTTTTGAACCATAATCAGTCAGAATCATAGTTGTTACATGAGCTACACATGTGTAACAAGTATTTTGATGGCAACTCATTTTAGTAATTTTTTGATAATTATATATTCCTACAGTTTGAGTAGCAGAGTTAAAATAATCACTTGTAGTGACTTCATGGAAAGTGTAACTTAGAGCTAGGCAGTATAAATATATGTTGATGTTGATTTTGGTACAAATGATGTCATAGTATATTGTTCTGTAATATTGTAAACTCTTTTTCTTTCTAAAAAAACTTTTTCGAAAATATCAGTCGCCAGCTCTGATCAGAAGCAGCTTATCTGATGCTATAATTGTTATAATACAAATACTTTAAATACTTTAAATGTACTTTTTCTAGGTTTAAAGTTACTTATATTTGTAGACATTTAAAAACTAAAGTTTGTTACCAAGCACATGTACAGTGAGACATACTGTCTATTAAAAAAATTACTTTACAGTTCATGCTATGATATTTTCTCATTTCTCACACTTCTAGTGTCACTCAAAAATAAAAATGTCCAGTTTCATTAAATTTTGTTGTGGCATCAAGCAGTGCTTATGGTGTTTATTATGTTCCTCAGTACCAAGAGTTTTGGTTCAGGAAAGTGCTTCCTCGTGTGATGTCAATACTCTGAACCACTTCGTTACAATTGGCTGGCTTTTTTTATTTTGCTGTGTAAATGGAACCCGGAGAAAAGAGATGTCGATTTGACATACATGAATGATTTTGAGGAAAGTATTTCAAAGCGAATCACATTTGGCCTACTTCTGAGTTACACAGTTGTGGAGCAGCCATTGTATGAGTAAGATTTTTAACCAAACAGAGGTGTGTGTGCACAATGTCAATCACATGCCTAAGTGCATTCAAATGCAATATGTTATTATTGCTTAAAAACTAAACAACCTTGACATCAGTCAGCTTCTCGGTTGACCTTTCAGCAGACCTTGCGATATTTAGCTTAGTAAATCTTCATGTGTTTATGTATGCCTTCATTAGCCTTTTGAGTGAGTAGAGCTGTGGTTATGTGGTACAGCTGTAGGAATGAGCAGGAAGGTAATGCTGTTCTGCATGCATTTTTAAAGCTCAGTCACTGGTTTTTGCAATGTCTGCCCTGCTTATGTAACTTAATGTCTTTATGCTCTGAGGCTGGCTAACCTTCCTAGACAGCTTTAGAAGTCACTCATGGCATTGATGTGATGGCTAGTAATAGGAGATTATTCTTACTTTTTATTAAACTTCATTGAGAGTGACTTAGAAATAAGAGAACACTAATTACCCAATACATTTCTAGTCACATTACAAAGGCAATAAGGCTCCATAATTAATCTATTTATAGTGTATATTTATAATGCATAATTATATTAATTATAATTATATATACTTCTGTTATTAGACTGATCTTATGTCGAGTCTGCTGTATGTATTATTTACATACAATTACAGTATAAAGACAGAATTCACTCCTTCAAAACAAGCTGTTACCTATATTCATTCTTGCATTAATGTTTTTATAACTAATAGTAATTGCTTAACATGTAATTTACTGGATATTTGTTCAGGACTTTGCGTCATTTTGACTGCCGATGTGCACTTTATACTGACCATGAACGTGAGAATATAATTAAAGGGAATTGTGTTTAGCTGTGAATGAGACAGAGTGACAATAAAGAAAAGTGCCACAACCACTGTGGCAACAGAAATCTCCTGAGTAATATTGAAGTGTCAGTGTGAATCCTTGTCTCTCACTGCTGCAGGAAGAGCACATGCCAGAGGAGGTGAATATTGATGAGCTTTTGGACCTACAGAGTGATGAGGAAAGAACCAAAAGGCTCCAGGTAACAACCTCGTGCAACTGATTTGGAAAATTCGATTAAAATAAATGAGTTTGAAAATTCACCTTATACTTCTCTGGCTTTTTTTTTTACAGGATATTCTCCACTCTTGTAATACCAACACAGAAGTAAGCAACTGTTTTTTCTTGTTTTTTTTTGTTTTGTTTTTTCTATTCGATCAGTATGGCAGTAACAGACACTTCCCATTACGATGGCCTGCTGTAGATAATAAAGCAGGCTTGTGTTCTGCTGTACAGAGCCATTGGTACACAATATGTCCTACTGTTAAATACTCTCTCTCTCTCTCTCTCTCTCTCTCTCTCTCTCTCTCTCTCTCTCTCTCTCTCTCTCTCTCTCTCTTTCTTTTTCTCACACACATACAGAATCTCACAAAAGTGAGTACGCCCCTCAGATTTTAGCAAACATTTTAGTATTTTTATTTTCTTTTTTTATTCTCTTTGCAATACTATAGAAATGAAACTTATTTCATTAAGAAAAAAGTAGTAGTCAATGTCCATCTTGTATAGCAGTACAGATTTACTGTCTTATAAAAATAACTTAACATACAGCCATTATTGTCACAATACTGGCAATAAAACACCGGGTGCTCAAATGGATTCTGGTCTGGAGACATACTTCGTCACTCCATCACCTTCACCTCCAGCTTCCTCAGCAAGGCAGTTGTGTGTTTGGGGTGATTATTATGTTGGAAAACTGCACTTCGGCCAAGTTTCTGAATGAAGGGCATCATGTTCTGTTTCAGAATGTCACAGTACACATAGTACTGGCAGCACTCATGCAACCCCAGACCATGCTGTTACCACCACCATGCTTGACTGTAGGTAAGGCACAATTTTCTTGGTACTCCTCACCAGGGCGTCGCCACACATGCTGGACAACATCTTAGCAAAACAAGTTTATCTTGTACTCATCAGACCACAGGACATGGTTCCAGTAATTTATGCTCTTGGACAGGATGTCTTCAGCAAACTGTTTGCAGGTTTTCTTGCGAGCCAGCTTCAGAAAAGGCTTCCTTCTGGGACGACAACCATGCAAACCGATTTGTTGACCTACACTTCTGCAACCTCTTAATTAATGCTGGCAGCACCCATGGGTCTGTTTTTTTTTTTTAACCTGACACAAAGCATGAGGAACCAACTTCTTTGATGGAACCTTGCAAGGCCTGCACTGTAACTCAGTTTCTGGGTTATCGATCTTCTAATAGCCAAGGCCTTTGCTATCTTTGTGGAGAGCAACAACTCTAATTCTCAAATCCTCAGAGAGTTCTTTGTCATAAGGGGGCCATGTTGAACATCCAGTGGTCAGTATGAGAGAATTGTACACAAAGCACTACATTTTAACCGCTCAAATACAAAATACATAAATTTGTATGGTCCTTTCAAGCTGACAAAAACAAGAACATTAATAGAACATGTGGCTTTGCATGGTTACACGACATACAGCTGTAATCACTTAGGGTGTACTTACTTATGTTGCCAGCTATTTTGACAATAATGGCTGCATGTTGAGGTATTTTCAGAGCACAGTAAATCTGTACTGCTGTACAAATTGCACAGTGACTACTCTTAAATATATCCAAGTTTAATTTCTATAGGATTGTCCCCTGCGAAGATAGAGAGAGAGAGAGAGAGAGAGAGAGAGAGAGAGAGAGAGAGAGAGAGAGAGAGAGAGAGAAAGAGAGACTTAGTATACTTTGTTGGAGGTATTTTCCTCTTTTGTATTCAGAAATGACAACTTCGTGTGTCAGTGTTTGGCAGATAACTTGACATTTTATGTCTGTTTTGTTATTGCCCGTGTCCAATAACATGAAGACTAACATTCACTGGGTTAAAGCACACTTAATACACTAGCATGTTAGCCAATAAAATGCTTTCTTGAGACAGACAAACCTCAAGATTTATAGCTTTGTATGTAAAAAAGCCACTGACTTTACCTATATGTTATTTATGCAGCCAGAATTAAATGTGTTTATAAAATAAATCAACTTTTTCCACACTGGCTATATAAAGGGTCAAAGAAGATCAGAGAGAAGAATCCCATTTTATTGTCATTTTCTGATATTTTTTTATTTAGTCACATCAATATCTGACAGGTTTTCCCAAACTTATGACATCTATTTTCTTAAGACAGTTCCATTTCTGTTTAGACTGTTGCCTTTCACTGCTTGAGAAGTGAAAAGAGGAGTCATGAAATAATGACTATAATCATTGCCCTCAGTGTAAGCTTAAACTTTTAAAGGGTTGAAATATATTTAGGTGGGATAGAGTTGTTTTTGCACATGACCATAATTTTTAGGTAAAACAAGGGCATGAATGAATCAAATCACAGCTGATACATGCTTTTAGGCTACTGATAAGTGCATTATTAGAGTAACCTTGTAAAAGGGTTTTAACTGGGTTTCATACAGCAGGTGTGTTTTCCATCATAGTGTGTGAGGCTCACCAGAAACAAGGTTGTTAGCTTTTACAAGAGTTTTAGCTCAACTAGTTTTAAAACCACTAAAACTTTTCAGCCACCAGAAAACAAGGTCACTTTGGTTCACATTTTAATTTATAATCCATCTTAAAGCTCCTCTTTCTCTTTCCCAGTTTTTGCAACCTAGCTTCACTACTACATAAACACACTGTAGGTACAGGGCATTTTTAAAAATTGATATTAATAGCATGAGCATGGGGGGGTGGCAACGTGATTTCTGCCTTGATGGGCCTCTATTGGCACCTGTGGCGGTTCTACATGTCCATATGGTGTACTATGGCAGTGTAAATCGGTGGAACATTGCCTTAAATCTGTTGAATAGCAATATTTATTGATTAATTGGTTACACAGTCAAAAGAGTGTAAATAAAACTTGACCTGTAATCCAAAAATTGCTCCTCAGTGATCAGCTGACTGATTCTGAAAACCTTTATCTTAACCAGTTCTGTTAGCATTACATTGTTCTGTTTTTTTACCATCTCAGGCATTTATTAAAGAGATGGTCCTGAAGCTTCACGGGCTCCAGAAACAGGAAGATCTCCACAATGACGGAATAGAACATCCTCAGCTGCACATCTTCCCCAATCGCCAAAACTCTACCAATTCTGAGATACTTTAAGATGCACTAACAGCGCCCCCTGCTTGTACTGACAGGAATTTATCCGTTTAATCCTACCACTGACCCACCTCTGTTTAGTTTGGTTGTGATTTTAACCAAGACTGCAAATGAAATGCATGCAGAGAATTCAGACGGAACAAATACAGCGCCATATAAAACCAACACACACACACACACACACACACACACACACACACAGACACAGACACCTATTTATTGTTAATGACTTTTAATATGAACATTAAAGTCTAGTTGTATAAACCAAGTTTTACAACTAGATAAGACTGACATTTTCTTTATTTGTGAGTTTTCAGATGTTTTTTACTAAATGGAGGAGGTTTAAATGGCTTGTAAATTGTCTTCACATGGTCCTTGTATGAATTGTGTGACTTTTCTGCTTTCTGTTTTTTTTGTAGTAACCGCATTAATTTCTATGCTGTGTTGAATCTTTGGTTTTGTAGACTTAAACTATGTAACTTGAGACCTTGGAATTATAAGTGTTTAATTTTTATATATATATATATATATATATATATATATATATATATATATATATATATATATATATATATATATATATATATATATTAGAAGATTACATCCAGAAAACAGAGACATTTGTGCACAAATTTCAGATTGTAGACTATTTTTTGCCAGCAACACAGCAATAAATTTACATCACAACAGAATACTGTTTTTCAGTCATGACAGTTAAAAATAAAAATAACAAACATAATAATAGTAAAATCATAACATTATAGTAAAAACATAACATAAAAAATACGAATAAATAATTGGTCATAAAATGGGAGTTTTTAGCTTAACTGTCTAAAGAGACAACAATACGTTATACAAAACTGTCAGCCTTATCAAATGTCTTTAAGGAGCCTATGAGTAAGCATCTTTACACATTTATTATTTAACATTTATTCCACATATATTAGAGAAAGGTGGTGAAACCTTTTTAGTTACTGTTTATAGTTGTGCTGGACAGACAATTGATATGAACAGAAAGTAGATTTGGATAAAAGGATGTGCTGAAGGCAGCCTTTGTCTCTTATTTTAATGCATAAATGAGTTATAAATATATACTTATTTATGATAACATATTTATCATTTATAAATGCAAAAATGCAAACAAATGTACAGCATGTAAGGAGGATCCACACAAATATATTAGTGAATTAATACGTTTAACATTTTTTATAATCTAAACTTTACATCTCATTTTAAATATAGATTAGACCCTTTTAATTCCAAGCTCTTGCACAGCTCTTGTCATAAATACTTCACTGTTTCAAGCTCAACAACCCACAAGCACAAACTTTTCAAGTAACTCTGTGCTCACCTGAGCTGTTGAAGTGCTGGTTTGATCATGGTCATTTTACTGTGCAGAACCAAAGATTTGTTTCATGTTTTTTGTGTATTTAAAGTATTCATGACTACTTTGTTTGTCCTGATTGTTTTATCGTTATTACAATTTTATTCTTCTTTGACAATGGACACGAGGTAGAGTTTGAAGTGGGAGGAAACTAAAGAATCCAGAGGAAAAACATGAAGGAGAGAACATGTGATCATCCATACAGACAATAAACTGAAGCTGTGAACCAGCAGTGCTATCCACTGGTTTAACATTTCTGTATAACTATTATTATTTTGTAAAGAAAAGGCAAAAGAAATTATAGTTTTGTTCAGTTTAAAATGCATTATAATAAGATCAATGCCAATCAGTGTAAAATTTTAAATCACATAAACATACAACGTTTTTTTTTTTAATTCATGTATACTTACACAAAGCTGATGAAGATTTGCTTTCTTAATGAAGTCCTAAGGTATAAATCTTTTGGCCGCTGCTACTTTATTGCGATAAGCTGCTCAAGATCACACTAATGCCAACATATTTACGCTCACTGGATACCTTATCAGATACCTGTTGATTCATGCAAGAACTGTAAATACTGAGATAAACATTGCCTGGTCTGTTTAAATGTAGTCTCACATTTCAGTTATTGGCTAACAAAAGTTGTCTTCATTCTGACATACTTTGGTTGTAAGCATTGATTATTTGAGTTACCATATCCCTTCTGTCAGCTTCAATCATTCTGGTGATTCTGCTTTGAGCGCTCTAATCAACAAGTCTTTTGGGCTCACGGAACGGCAACTACTCAGTATAACCTGTTTGGCACCAAAAACCAGATGGTTGCTGGTGCCATGTTTAAGGTATCATTCCATTCCTCAATCTTATAGCAGGTTCATTATTAGTGTTTCCCACCTAACATTCACAGGATTCTACCCACTTTATTCAGCTTTTTTCCAAGGTGTATTTTTTGATAATATTGTAAATTTGGTACATGTATTTCAAAGTCAAAATTGTTTAGTGTTTCTCTTTTAAATACAAGCGCTTGAATCTCTTTTTGTAGAATGTCTTTAAAAAAATGTATATGAATAATTTTTGACAGACTTCTTTCATACTTCCTTTGTTTTAGTGAGATTTAACAAAGATAATCATTAAAAAAAAAACGTGCTATTTTATAAAGGTGTAGATTTGCAATATGGCTGCTGTAAATATGAATACGAATAATGTTCCTATTGTCCTGCATTGCCTTAGAGCATCAACAGAGGGCAGCAAAGGTACAAATTGCCCAGAAATGAGCTCTCCCGTCTATATATTGTATTACACATATTGTGACACGTGTATCCCTTTATGAAAGTCCAATTTCACTCTAACTGCTCACTAAATGTACTGTGAATGTCCCATGCAGACTCATCGCTGATACTTGGGCATCACTGTACTGTTTCTAAATGATTAAGACTCTTAACATTGGGGTAAATGTTGCTGTTATCTCTAAACCGCATTCCAGTCAGACCTAAGGTGTGCTGATTTAAGTACAGCATTGCATATGTAAGCTCTTTTTTTTAAATTAGACAATACAGCACTTAGTCAGTATTCAATTGTGACTCTATAAACATTGTATGTCCATCAGGTGTCCCTGCCATTTGGAACCAGTGGCAATCTAGCAGGAATCAAAAGATAGCCATAGGTATCTATTGAACATACCAAGTCTTTTGGTCACTTCATATGTTTTAGCACACGTGCATATGAAAATATACAAGTAATAATATTCACCAACATACAGTGGCTTGGGAAATTATTCTGACCTTTTAGTTTTTGTATAGATTATTGTGTAATTTGTATATATTGTTGTGTAAGGTACCATGGTATTCACAACTTTATAGAAGCACCCTTAGCAGCAACAACAGCATGAAGTCTTCTTGGGTAAATCTCTACAAGCTTTATACATGTAAATTTGGTCAGTTTCTTCTATTCTTTTAACCAAATCCTCCAAGAAGCTAGGTGTGCCTCAGGTGTGGATGGCAGGGCCTTGGCTCTTAAAAATTCCACAGACAGTAAACCCGTGGATTAAGACAATGGACCTTTGAGAGAGCAATGCTAAACTTTGTCTCACCAGTATTTCTGTTACACTGAGGTATAATCTATAACTACTTTTTAAAGTCAAATTAAAAATCAAATTTGAAATAAAATCATGTTTGGAGGTGAACCCTATCCAATGAACCAACATTAACCATTAACATTACCCATCATGAAGAAGCCCAAACCTATAATTAAAACTATTTCAAACAAAATGCTATATTTATTTATCTGAGCTCATGAATAAAAATAACTCCCTGACAATCAGAGCACTGGATCTGTACATAGACCTGTGGATCGAATACACTAATGTGTCTTACTGTGAAAAAACAAACAAAAGACCTCCTGTAAAGAAAGCTCAGGTGCACCCAATGACCCTGGCTTTTAACCCACCACCCAGTATTACTGTAGTCCAGTGGCTCATGTCAGGCCTGTGTTGCCAGTGGAACAGTGGGAAAGCACCTTCAGACACAGGAGGCTTGCTTTGGGGACAAGCGTCAACAAACACTTGGGCAAACAAAAGGGGCCTGAAACAGGCCAGAGGACTCCGAAACAATCTCCAGCATTGCCTCCATTCAACTCTACTTCCCTCCACTGTATCACATTTAGGTTGGTAGTCGTCTTTAATGCAAACTTTCCTTATCCATCAGGGCCACTGGTGAGAGACAGTATAAACAAAATAACATACAGCACTTTTAATAACCATTTTATGCACTTTTCCCTGTATTCCCAGACTAATCAGTAGTATCAGAGTGCCTATGCTGTCAGCACCCTGGGGAGAAGGGGGGTGGGGGGCTGTGGTGGAGGGAGGGGGACTTGTTGGTTGGTAAGAAGGAAAGGGGATGGCCGGCTTCCTGAGGAAAAAGCATCAGCTTTGCGCTGCAAAACAGCTCAGGAAGTGACCACAGCCACCCCCATGCTCCCGTGCCTTTGCTTGAAAGAGACACACTCATATTGTTCGTCACTCTGGTATTAACCACCACACATGGTATACTGACACACACTCAGAGAGATCCCCAGGCTCCGGAATGTTGCAACTTTGAGACTATTACAAACAAACCACCACTGTACCACAGCTGAACAAGGTAAGAGGAAAATGTTGGGGACTTTCTGCTATTATGGTATGGTCACTGACTTTCACAGATGACAATGTGAAACATTGTTCTGTGTCTGGATTCCAGTTGTATTAGAGTTATAATTTTAGTTAGATGTAAGTAATAGAAGTTTGTGTGTCCGTTAAATAGAATAGTTTATTGTTTTCAGGCACCGAGATGACTGACATAGACATGGATCTGCAAGAAGCTTTCTTTCACACTGATGTTTGGGTAGGCTGATTTGATCAGAAACACTGTCTAGACAGCGAGGATCACCGTGAGGATTAATGCTAGTTGATTTAGTTGTGGTCTGTGATTTAAAAGAAAACTTGTAACTGATATGACTACTTGCCCTGCGTCTACTGAGTCAACTTGCCTTATGATTGGATGAGTCATAATGGTCCATTTGTAGCTACTTTCCACATGCTCACGCAAGCATGGTTATGATAATGATGTTGTTGTTGTTGATGATGATGATGATGATGATGATGATGATGATGATTATGCACATGGATAGCTGGATAGACACCTGCATATGGAAGATACCTTAGCCAATGTAGTAGTTACAAAAAGACATTCACAAATACACAAATATCATACTCTCAGATTTTATTTTTCATAAACTACCCTTGTATTGTGAAGGGTAGTAAAAAATAAGATGAATGTGTACTATATATCAATTGCAAACATTGAAAAGTTCTTTGTTTTTAATCAAAAGACAATTTTAGAAAAATGTAAATAAATTTAAGAGGTCTTAAAAAAGGAAAACAGTGTTCAAAAGTGTAATGAAAGTAATGTAATAAAATTGCAAATATAGTGATTTAAAGTAATCATGTGATACATGAAAATGCAGGGTAGGGCATAATTTGATAACAAATAAATAATTTAATTTCAGTATATACATTTGCTATTTGTGCATGAAAAATAGTACATAAATGTGCATAAATAATAGTTCGGTGACTGAAATTAAGACATGCCGTAGGTACTGAAGCAATCAATCACATTGCTGTAGTTCCTTTATCTGAAATCAGTTGACTTTCAGTAATGTTCTAATGAGTGTAGTGTCATATAACATGTGTGATTTTTAAATCTCATGAGCAGATTGTCATAAATGCAATGCAAAAGAAATGCTTTTAAGTTTTAAGTATAAAGAAAACAAATGAACTCAATGTAATTGTCACCCATTGTAGCATCATTTTGTACATAAACCAAATGTAAAATTATTAAACTATAGTTTTAATTTGTCATGTATTTTTTTTTACTTCTTTTTTATTGAATTTATTTATTAAATTTTAATTTAATTAACTAGTTTGAATTTATTTTGTTTTATTGGCACAATTATTTGCTAACAGAATAAGACAACAATAATAAGATTGGTTATTATTATATTATAGTAATATTATAAAAAGAATGAATTAGATTTCATGTATTAAATAATTAATATAATAATTAAAATAATACATGATATAATTGATTATATTTCTAAACAAGAACATTTCAGTAACCCTACCAAAGACTGGTGTCAAAGTAATATATTTATAGCTTTATAATAGCATCAGTGTAATGTTCAAAAGACTGTGTTGAAAAAAAAGTAACACAAAAGTAAAAAGATATACCACAAAGCAAAATCACTGCCAAATTCTAATCCATAATAAGAATTGTGGGACAGCAGAGGGATGTGCAATAATATCCCCTTCCTGAAAACCACAAATTAAGTTTGTATTGAGTGACAATTTCCGCTACAAGCGTTAAAAATTACCTATGACCTGCACCTCTGACTGCAGAAGGTCAACTCTATGACGTCAAACCAGTGTCCTCCTTCCAGTTATGAGAGATGCCCTCAATGCATCCAACAGCACCAGCTCTAGTCAGCATGAATAAAGGATTACACTTTTATTCCTTCACTGCTGGTCATCACTAGGCTGATTGAGTAGATTAACGAAAGACTACTCTATCAGCTCCGCCAGGCCTTGTGCTCTTAGGGCACTTAATATTGCCCTTATTTCAGCAAGGGGTGATGGCACGATTAGAGGGCATTTCCTTTGGCTCATGGAAAGGATTTTGGCTGGCTATAATTGAAGCATCCACTGCTGTCCACCACACAGTGGTGCAAAGGGGTAGGTTTACTCTTACAACATCAAATAGGGACAAAGTAAAATATCTTAAAATATTGCTTCTGTATACTTTAACCCTTACTGGAGGTCATTTTTCTATTAATTTGCATACAAAACAATGTATAACACTGTGAACTTCAGAGAGTGATGTTCCCAGTATACTACCCTAATATGTTGTACTTATAAACAAACACTTGTGGCATGGTATTTAATAAAGAGGTGCAGAAAAAGTGCTTTCTTGCATAGTGTAGAACTTTCATTCCATTTCCGCATTGCCTTGTATGTGTTTTTTCCCAAAATTCCAGATATCAAACTCTGGTGTGTAGCCTGTCACTAATGTTTTACCCAGGACTTAAACCTGTTACCTCACTGATCAAATTCCTAAGTTGTAAATCAACTTCTATCGAAACACTCTGATTGTGTAACCGAATCGCAAATTACGAATTCAATCTGTATAAACAAACACAAATTTGGCTAGTAAATCAAACATACACCAGCATGCTGTCCTGCTCAGTGAAGTGCTGGAAAATATTTTGAGGCAACGCCAAGGTGACCTTCGCTTCCAGCAAGAGGGAAAGGACACGAGGACCCTGAGTGCACATAACAATGAAAAATCGCATTGTTATGCAGTGCACAGTGTTATTTCCTGAAATAATAGACTCCTCTTCAGGCGTTTACGGTGCAATTCTACATCTTTATCACCTGCTAGTCTTAGATATGACACCAGCTCCTGTTCTCTGGCGTGTTCTTTTCACCCCATGACAAGTAACAGGAACATGAGTGTGATGCCCTTGCTCTGTTTCCACCCTGGCAGGTTAAGGTCTGTAACTCATTATCAAGAAAAAGACGGAACGAAGGGACTTATATTGTCCTCGAGCACTGAGCTGGTAAAGTACGAAAAAAATTCATATGGGAATGGCCATTGTAAAGGGGACTTTTGACTGCTCATACATGATATCATAGATGCAAAGGAATTACTATTTAAGGCACATTGCATATGGAAGAGACATCATTACACAACCAGGAAACATAAACACAGTTTTCTTTCTTGTGTGAGCTCAGAAAACACACGTTAATGTGTGCATAAACACACTATCTAAGAGCAAATTGGGAATCTATGCAAAAAGTAACATCTACAGTCTATTCAGCTTAACACTGTTGATTTTGCTCTGTTAACATGAGTCCAACTATTTTTCCTAGGACAAAAATGTGACCCCTGTCTGCTAACAGAACAGCGAAGGCAGCCATTTGAGTCCATCTATTGTTTATAAATCATGCAGCTGAGCTTTCCTCAAGTGTTTACCCTATCACAAAAGGAAAAGTCATTTTCCTCATACTCATATTGGCTACCACGATTCAAGGGGGAAGCGACTGTTTGGAGAAACACACATACTCCTCCAACGTGGTCACAAAACAATGTCATTTTTCAGGCTGATGTGATTGAAATGTAGCTGTTGTGACGCACTGCACAGTAATCTCTATTGTGTTTCGTGACCAGTTGATGCACAGTCTGACTTCCTACGGGCACATGTCCAGACCGACTGTCACATGCAACACCATAAACACGTAAAGACAGTAATAGGTGTGAGGACTCACAGATTCCGAAGAATTACAATCACACTTAGTCCTTTGTGATTTAGTCTGGGGCAGCACAACCGCTTTCTGCTTTACTGGGGACAAAAAAATTACAGAACCTGCTGTGAAGCATTTTTACATCAGAGTTAATTCATATCTACTGCTACATTAGGTAAATTGGGACAATTTAATGTTTAAACAGCATTTATTTTTTCATCGGAATGCTTACTAAGCCTTTGCTGTTAAACTGCTTTATAGAAAAAACTATTATTAGCAGGAAGGACACAAATATATGGGTGTGGTCAGCATCAAATGGGAAGTTGATGCTAAAATTTTGAGGAAAATGTAAAAAACACTGCCATGATTATTTAATTAAATTTATGACCTTTGTTCATAAATTGGTATTGGTTCTTGTTGGTATTGTTATTTATTCTGTTATATATTCAAGTGGGTCAAAAGTCTTCATGCACATGGGGGTATATATGTCAGCACCACATTGGTTGTTCCTTCATCTGTGGATGTTAGTCCACAACACTTTTTGTCTTTTTGACCACGTTCTGGTCGTGCCATGTAAATACTGTACTGGTCGAGCCACGAGAATCTTTTCTTTTCTTCTTATGTCAAAGGCATTCTTAAAGAGTAAATCAAACAAGCTTAAATATGTATTATTATACAATTTTAGAAGACATTTTGCTAAAATATTGTAGTGTGTAGAGAAGGACCCATCACTGAACAGCACACCTCAACAATGATGGAACTATAATTAATGGACATTCTGTGTCAGCCAGATCAGAAATGGTTCTTTTTTTAATCTGGTTTCTTTAAATGTTTCTAACTCATACCATCTCAGGGAGTTTTTCCTTGCCACTGTCACCACTGGTTGGCCCATTAGGGATAAACTTATAGCCACTAACATATACATTCCTATTTTATAACCTATATATCTGTGTAAAGCTTTGGGACAATATCTAGTGTAAAAAGTGCTATCAAAAATAAAACTGAATTGAACAGAGTTAATTGTCACACCCTAAATATCACAAAGACCTTCACTTTTTACATTTTAATACTAGGCCTGTTGTGTCTATACATTATTACATTTTTAGATTATGTTGATGAATTCGGGGAAGATTTTGTTACTTATATCTGATTTGATGCCACGTGTGCGACAAATTACTTATATTTTTAGGCTGTTTGTATGTACAAAGCTAAAGACCTACAGAAATGAAGATTCATGAATAATTTGCATTTTGCCTGACCAGAAGTGTAGGCCAAACTATATATATAGTGTTGGACAAAGTACACAAATCATGTACTTGGGTTAAAGAAGAGATATATGAGGTAAAATATTTCTCCAGTAAAAGTAAATTTGCTCTCTTTAAATTTTCATTTGATTAAAAGTACAAAAGTATTTGCCTTCAAATTTACTTAAGTGTCCAAAATTCTATGATTTATTATGGCTATAATGTTCATGTTATTATTTTTTGTCACAAGACTCTTTGCCTAATCAACTCAGTTTATGTAAAAAAGACTGTTACTCTTAGCACTACAATATATTAATATAATGATATTAATGAGTCAAACACTGAATGATTTCTAATAAAAAATTTTATGAGCCCAAAACCTTTTTTCAGCTACTTCAAAAAAGGAACATACCAAAAAGGCTACGGAGGTTTTGGCAAGTTAGAATCAGAAGTCCATCATTTATTTCTCTTAAAATGTTCTGCTTGCTTTTAAACTGACACTGAATTGCATGTTATTGTAAGTAGATACCAAAAAGCACCTTTTAAAACAAGTTTAAAACAGAGCACGAGCTCGACCCTGCTTGCGACTGATTTCGCAAAATGTATTTGAGTAAAAAGTAAGATATTTGACTATGAAATGCAATGGAAGGAATGACTGTTCTCAGTTATGTTTACATCGCTGACTCCCTCTGTCTGCTAAATGCAATAAATGTAAATGTAAATGTCTCATCCACATTAGCCCCATACTTCTTGTTGCCTTCTGCCTTGCTCGTTGTTAGCTTCGTAGTCTCGACTATTCTGTAGTGATAGCCAGGAAATGATACACCAGTGATAGGTGGAAAAAAGCTACCACTGGTGGCAAGAACCACTACCAATGGCAAGAAATAGGTTGATGGGCTGAAAATGCGTGCAATGAGAAGAAATAATATTAATCATGTCACCAAATAGATTAAAACTAAAGTAACGAGCCTGGTTTGAAAATGGAAGAAGTAGAAAGTACAGATATTTATGTAAAAGATTTATGAGTGAAAGTAAAAAGTTGTCTGAAAAATAAATAGTAAGATACCAGAAGATAGATTCTACTTAACTACAGTAACAAAGTATTTGGACTTCATTACTTTCCATATCTCTCTCTCTCTCTCTCTCTCTCTCTCTCTCTCTCTCTCTTCTCTCTCTCTCTCTCTTTCTCTCTCATATAAATAAAAATGATGTTTTACGTATCAAGTTTTATGTAGCAAGTTTTTATTTCTTTCATGGCAAGAATGTTTAGCCATAGTGGAAATGGCAAAAGTATCCCAATATAACCGAATTCACCATACATTATTCTTATACTATCGCTTTAGAACTATCTACATAAAACGACTCGTGAATCGACTCGAAAGAGAAAACGAAATTAACACAAAAAATAAATATATATTCTAACTAAAATACACCATGTCGTTCCCTTCGTGTCTTTCAGTTACTTATATGATAATTTTAGATGTCCATATGCGGGGGAAAAACAACTCGTTAGGGTTTCAGTCGTTTGAAAGAGTCGTTTGACTCTGAATCGGTTCAGTTAGTCAGGGCCAACCCACCAAATGAAAAGCCAGCGGTTTGACGGAGAGGCTTGCCAGTTTTGCTGCACAGCATTTCTCCAAGTAATAAAGAATAAAAAAACAAGCAAAACCGCCTGATACTCGTGGTTTGCATTCTTCGAGTTACTAGTATGGAAAATGAACAGGATGGATTGTGTAAGTATACAATTTCTTATAGAAACTTATAAGAATGATCTGAATTTTCTTAATATGTGAGTCAGAATAGATAATAATGAAGGATGAATGAGCTTGGGTTAAAAATAAAACTAATAAATCATAATAGACATCAATTTTATTTAGAATTGCTGTATTATTGGAGGAATTTAATTTCAGCTGTTTCAAGTTGTAAGGGTTTTTAATCACAAATATAATTTTCACTAGATGTATTTTTATTCCAAAGAATAAAGGTTTAAATTGTATCAATTGTATGTTAATTAAATGAAGTAATGCATTAATGTCAAAATAAATAAATATAATATACAAAAGACACCAGGATTAGATTGCTCAGCAGTTCTCAAGTACAACCAAGGTCAAGGTTCTTTTGTTTTAACACAGTCAGTATTCTAGTATTCAGTCTGTAGTAATGCTTGTTTAAAGAAAACACATCATAACAGTTTACACTTGATTCATGACCAACAGAACAGTTTCACCTTTCTTTAAACCCTCAAGACTTTTGTTGGTAGTTTCCTATAAAAATTATTATTATTATTATTATTATTATTATTATTATTATTATTATTACTCTCATGGCAGTTTGCATTAGGAACTTTAACCCTAGATCATAAACTTTGACATAATTCGCGGAATTGAAATGAAAAATTAGCTGACCAAGACATTTTTGTTCCTTTTTCAGAGAAAGGAAACATACAACCCCTCTTGCATTTTAGACGTAATCTACTGGGGTTAAAGATTTACTTCCATAATAACCTTGCAATAAACTTTGTAGTGGAAAAACACATTTATGGCAGGGCATAATCCAGTGTTGAGACTGTAAGCAAGGTTATGGTCAGGGAAATGATCTCATTGACCTACGTCTGTTAGTCAATGTTCATGTGCTAATCAAACTTTGCTGTATTTTCAGTAATTCATTGGCATCCACTGCTCAGAAACAAACTTTTTAAAATAAATGAGTGTTATGCAAACTTGGATGGGAACACAAAGATACAGGCTGTTCTGAATGCTGTAATTAGGTCATTGCTGGGCTGAACAGGATTAAACTGTGGCATATGTGATCCAAGTGATTTTTTATATTTTCAATATTAAAATGCACTAAACAGTCATAATTGAATCTTAATGTACTGGATATGTGCCTGGTGATATGCTTCTGTGGCTGGGGTGCATTTAAACCTTCCCTCAGGGAAAGTCACGCTGAGCCTTTCTTGGGATACCTCCAACATTCCTGGTCTTCCTAGTCCTGTAGTTCGATGCCAGAACCATGGTCACTGCACACTTCTGAGGCACATCTTGAAACCAGACCCAAATTAGACATAGATAAAAAATAATATTAATTTATACCCTTAAAGAATTAGCTTAATCAGAAAATGAAGCAAAGACAACATGTGTAGAGATGTGTAAGAGAACGCCTATCTAATCTAACATTGAGGTGCCACCTACAAATTACATATAATGCTCATAAAATGATCTGTGAGCAATAAAAGTCTGGCTAGTTCTTACTAAAACATGACAATAAATCAGGTCAACAGGACACTCCTACCAACCTACTAATAAATCATAACAATGTTCACATATTAATTCAAAGTATAATGTTAAAAAACGATAGTGTAGGAAAGTGGAAAGTTATCTCTTCAATAATTCTTCATTATTAAACTGCAGTACATGAAAAGTTACAAGTGTTTGATTAATCAAATTAATCAAACACTTTTATTAAACATTGTTGTTGTAAATGGCTTATATTTAGCTTTTTATAAAAAAAAAAAAAGCAGTGACTACTTGTTTTCAAGCAGGAGGTAATATGCTACCTGTGCAGTACAGGAAATAGACTTAGCCTGGGAAGGCGCTCTTATAGTCTTTGTATCTCAGACAAAAATCTAACCCGACATTCCAAAGGGGCTCTGCTGTAAAGTTTATAATTAGAGCTAGACAGGTTATAGATGATGACTTGAAGCATTGCAATACAAGAAGGAAATGAGGTACATAACTACAACTCATTGGAAGGTTGTGAGTTCAAATTCCATCACTTCCCCCGATCAAGTCTTGAGCAAGTCTCTTAACCATCAATTGCTCAGTTCTAAATAGGTAGCGGCTTATCATTAATCCATCCATAAGACCAGTGGGCTTTTGGACTCACGCAATATAAAATGTTTTGGTCCCATTCTGTCATTGTTGCTGAATGTTCTTGACTCACTACATTTTCCATCTTAATCCATTTAGGTTTTTGGAGTTGCAGATAAATTAGGCATTTCATTCAATTTCCCTATTTTCACAAAAGCAGCTGCACCCACTTCCCTCTTAACTCATGCAAAAGATATTGTTTCATTCCGATCACACTAGACTGCTACAAATGTCATGGGTGTACTTTCGTACAAAATGAACTAAGTACTAGACTAAAAATGCTAATCAATACAAATGATTTGTACCGGAATTATCCAAGAATTTAGCTGTTATATAATTTTCCCTTCTGTGGACCTTCCTTCAATTTTTGTCGATTACTGATGGGTCCATTGACCACCAGGTTAAATATTAGTCATGAAAACTAAACGTTAGCAATTAGTTTGAATACTAAAGGTCTTACTGACCGTGTCCTATATTCTCCAGCTCTTCTAATAGTTCTGTTGTTACATACTACTATGTTGTATGTAAAAATTATACATGCATTATTATCATTACATTTGGGAAAATTCCTTTAGGAATTAAAAGCTCACTGATAATGGCTTTTTAACAGCTTATTATGATTTCATTCAATCCAAGCTTCTATAGAATGCTTCTATATCCAGTTTTCAGCAACTCACTTGTGAGTTCAAGTAACAACAAAAAATTTGGTCAATTATCTTAAGCTTAAGAAAAGTGTTTTATCTGGTCGAGGCAAGGCGTTGATCACCTCCTATCCCATGTTTTATAAACAAATATACAAATTCACCAACAGGAAGTGATTCAGCACTGTTTCCTTCATGTTTGTCACCAGCCAAGTACAATTATGGTAATATAACAGGATGTCTGTAGAAATTATATGAAAGATTAAAACAATATAATAATCACCAGTCACACTAAAGTTAGAAATGGTTAATATATTAGAGCAATAAATTGAACAGAGTATGATTGAAGGCAGGTCTGATTAAAATATTTATTTCCCCAATAAACTGTGACACAACAGAATAATTTTATCTTATAATTTATTACCAATGTTCATGTTAGGGAGGAGGATTTGGAGAACAAGATAGACATGTGTGTGAAGCTTAGTTATGTTAAGCAAGAACAGAACTCATCTGTCTAATGATTTATTGTTGTTCCTCAGTGTTTATTCTCCAGGCCGAAGAATGCCCGTTCTTAAGAACCTCCCAGCTCGGCTGAAGGGGACCAAGGGGAATTTGGAGTTGGAGAACACTCACAGTGAGCTGATTCTCCGCAAGATGAGCCTTAACCACAACCCGTTTGAGGAGAACGGCTTAGATGAGGAGTGGCCCAGGCACAATGGTGGCTCACTCCTAGATGGGGGCGCTCCACGGGACCGTAACCCATTTGAGGATGAGGAGGATGAGAACGAGGCAAATGAAGTGAGGCGTGGGGGCTCAGGAAAGGGTGGTTCTATTAAAGGGACACTTGACCGCATCAAAGGTGTGTCACCACTCAAGACCCTGGGCAAGCTTGGCAAAGGCCTGCGCATGTCAGGTAGGAGTAAGGGTAGTGCCACCCCTTCTCCGCAAGGCTCCATTGGTATGCCCTCACCCATGGAGAAAAAGAAGAAGGGCCGTCGGAGTTCAGAGGGGAGTCTTCTAAGGTACAGATAAACCAGATTGTTTTTATAAAGCTTAAATTACTTGTTGGCACAGCCACTGATGAGACCTTTACATAGGTTATGAAACAGCAAACGATTCAGTTTCCCCTCTTGATCTTGTTCTTTCTTCTCCACCTCCACAGAATGGCAGGGAGATGCAGAGAGAGCCTTCGTAAAGAGAGCTTGCCTAATGGAGACCTTTGCTCAGAGAGCGATGCCGATTCAACCAGCCGCAGACTATCCCTCTTAAAGATTGTTGGTAGGGGCAAAAAGAGGGAATCATTGATTGACCGATCAGCATCCCCTGGCCCTGAAGAAGAGCCTGTAGAGGAAGTACCAGTAGTCAAACCCAGAGAGCCTCTCTCAGGTAAGCTGAGGTGCTGGACAAAAGACTTATGAGGACCAATTAGGAATCGCAGTATGTTTTATCATCTAGGATGTAGTCCTGCCTCATGTGTAGTAATCATTTCATTGCAATTGAACAACAACTCTCACATGGCTACTGAAGTCTGCAAAAAAGGAAAAACTATTAATACATGTTTTAAAATTTATTGTTGCTAAATACTATTCAGACTTAAATGAAATGTAAACTGTATGACGATGAGTTTGATGGCATTTATCTAAATGCTTATTTGTACACACATGCACTTCATTTACAAATTTCACTCAAATAGACAGGCAGCAGAATGTACAGAGAGTAATTGCTTAGCTGGACCTGCATGTGTATAGTACATCATTGGCACATATTTGTGCAGTTTTGCATGCTGAGATCAGATAACAGGCTTTTAATGGGCTTGTATGGGCAGGATGTAAAATGGTCATGACCCAACATCTGAATGCCTTATTTTATTAATTTACATAATATTGTATTAGTTTATTTACTGAGGGTGTAATTTTGATGATTTTACATTCAAGGTGACTTTTTAACTTTTGTTATGTACAGTAAACATACACTGTATGCATCTGAACCTTTTTGCTGAATAGGTCATTTAAAAAACTGCCGACCGAGAGTAGATAGTGGTGACATGCATTGCAAGTTTTAATCAAAGCATTTTTGGTGTACAAAAGTGTAATCACCTGTACTGCCGCTGAAGTGAAACACCAACATATCACCTTTCCATATCTCTAAAGCACAATATGGGCTGTCAAAATGAAAAGATTTGAAAGATCATAATTTAAGTAGTAAAGGAATGAAAGGAAAGAGGAATTTGTATAAAAGGGAACTGGGTATTCATCTCTTAGTCTCAGCTTTCTTTCAGTTGGGGTGGGAGGGTAACAAGCTGAAGCTGCTGCTTTTCATTCCCCAGCTGACACAGCACAAAGTGCCCTTTTATTTGTATGTTTAGCCACATTTATGTTGATGTGAAAGCCTTCTACTGACCTTACGATCATGTTGGTTTACACACTCATAGAATTTCTGTACTTCACCATACTGTGCAAAAGAGACCACAGGACTCTTTAAGCTTCATCTGGTTTCAGTGAAAAAATTGTCACTTGTTTATACATAATTTAAAAGTCATTTGTAACTCTTAAAAGCTCTCTACAACGACTGCTTCACAGATGTAAGCCTTGTAATAATACAAAAAAAACCAAGTGGTAATTGTTCTCGAATGACAGCCCATTTTTTAGGGTTTTGTTAAGAGTGTTTCTCAAAGCATTACTGGCATTTGTATAACAAGGAATATAGACTTGACATGTTTTACCAATTAAGCAAATTAATGTTTTACCACTCACTGGAATCAATGCTCTCAACAATAGTAAAACCAACAACATGGTTCTAAGATGCTCTTTTGATTAAAATGCTTGTGCTTAAGTCTGTTCAGATTAAATCTGTATTTGTAAATGTCCTGAGCGAAGGATGATAAGGTCTGATTAATTATTTCAAATGTTATGTATTAGTAAAGCTTTGAAAAGTTTTTGACCTTGAATTTGGGTTTTTCAATTAATGCTTGTTTTTTTAATAGACACATGACTTTGTCAGTACTCTATAGTAATGAAAAAAGAGAAGGCCATTGCCTTTCGACAAGTAATTAGAAAAACAACCACAAAAACAGGATCTCACAGATTTATAAGCTGGTAGCTATAGGTAGATAATTTTTTATAGGTGAATAATTTCTCTCTTCTCTTTGCACATGTCCCCAATGTCATGTTTTATTGTAAATATATAAGGCATGACAATGTAATTAGAGTACTGACCTGTTCTTGTTCACTGGGATGGGCGCTGTTTGATAAATAGACCGTTTACTGAGTTGGTTACACCAGAGAGTAGTAAATGATTTCCAGACATCCAGTTATAGCCAAAGACCATTAACCATAAAACTATAACTGTAGCTTTGAGCCATAGATCAGTGGCCACCATTGAAACAGTGTCAAAACACAACTTTGGTAACCATTATATTTATAAGTGTGTGATAGCGTGACTGGTTACACCCCACTTGCAGTCACCTACCTCATGCTTAAGAGGACAAAAATCCCATTACTAACCTATGCTTTCAGACACATTTAAATCACTTCCATTTATCAGAAATAAAGCAATGATTAAATATAACAAGGGTAAAAGTGTAAGGTGGGGCCGATGTCGACTTATTGGACACTGTACATGTCCTCAGTAATCAAACTTTGGAGCAAGACCAATGTGTCCTGATCTGGGTTCAAGTTTGCAACCAGCCAAAAGCTCTCCAGTGACAGGAGTGTCTGGTGTTTATTTAATCCAACAGCCGGGCCACAGCCAAATGGCTGAATCTACACAAGAGCTTAAGCTTCAGTGGTATTCTGACAGGCTCAGTCTCGCCCAGGGACATTAGACACTTCAGCCAAGCAGGTCTGATCCAGCTGTGCCAGTGGGGGGTTTTAAGAATGGGGGAGCAATGAAAAAACACTAGCCTGCTCATTTTGTAAGAAAAATATTTATCCATTCTGCATACCCCTGTGATGGAGGTGGGAAGTGGGAGTTGAAAAAATACATGGAGTCTCATATATTTTTTTTTTTCTTTGAGGCATGCCAGCTAAAAAGTTAGTGAATATGCAGTACGGATGGATAATGTCTGGTTTATGGGATTATTGTCCTGTATTTTTGGCCACAGGGTATGTGTGCAAGTGGCAAGGATTTTTTGAGCTATGTTACTGGATATTCTGATTAGTCATTACTTTGGTCATACTTCACAAATACTAATAAAAAATCAGTTTTCCAAAAATTACCTGTTTCCTTCATGGAATATCTAGTACATTTCTGTTACTTTTTTTTTTTTATTCGAAGTATGATCATATATCAATTCATGAAAATACATACCTGCTTTTTCAGCTGTGTCAGTGGCCAAATGTTTTTGCAAAACAAAGCCATAGTATTCTTCTAAAAATACAGAACTTAGCTTCACCCTATCTTGGCAGTTTTCCAAATTTGAATGACTCCTGGATAAACCAAGAACTCTCTCAACATCTGGCAATTGAGCCACAATTTCATTTCAAGGACAGATTTTACAGGTTTCAGCTTAGAGGTGACTTAAAAAAAAAAAAAAAAAAAAAAAAAGATGTTCAAAGTGGTGCCCATTCATTAAGCTACTCCAGCCCCTGAGTGGCGTTTTTGTCCTTGGGTGGAGGACTTTGGCCCGGATGGGTTTACCAGAGGAAGTGGCTCCTACTTTCTTACACAAGAACAGGGAGCACACTCATTTTCCCTGCCCTCCTCCTGTGTGATAGCAGTAGAACTGTCAGCATTGTCTTATATATTTAGACCTCCTTCCGATGGGTTGGCGAATTAACTCAGGCCATCACGATTTGCAGTAGTGGTTCTGGAGGGGTTACAGCATTCGGTGGAATGGTTTGACACTGTTTCCTCAAATGGGACAGGGACGGATAAGCTGGGCTCCCCAGCATCCTCTTCTGTAAAATAAACTTTTTTTTTAGGAAATGAATTCAGCAACTTAGCTGTAAGAGGACATTTCTAAGCAAATCTGTGACTCACGTTTATTTTGAAATGCTTATTTGATGGACTTCTCTAAATATGAACAATCATATCGTTTAATCATATCATCAAAGATCCATATGTTCTGTTAAAGAGGCTTAGAAGTAAGTGGTAAAAATTTGCAGTTAAAGAGTTCCCAAGAAGCAAGTCGTTGCAAAATAACCAGACGGTTGCCTGAGTTTATATAAGCAGAACAGCAGGAGCAATGAGACATCAGACATGATACATTAGGCATTCCATAAGTCATTCATTTACATATGGCAGAAGTACTAGTGAAGGTTATTTAGTTTTTTTATGACTGCAATAATATTGCAATAGAGTTTCCTGATCTTACTTGTACATGTAGTTGTATATCCTGGAGGACAGTCTGATAATTCACTGTTAGTGGTGAGCTTTATCTGGATATCTGAACATATTTTATTTGCTCTAATTGATGTCTGGATTCCTTGATTAACATATGTGTTTTATTAGGGAAATAAATTATTACTGGACAAGAAGAGTAAATGAAAAGCTTTAGTCTCATTTTATTTTTTATTAGAGAAAGTTAATGATTGTGCCAGATTCTGTTACCACCTGTCAGTATGTATTGATTGAGCTAGATTAAGGAAATTCCCTTATTCCAAATGAGAGTATAATGGATGATGTAATGGGTGTGGACATAGATCTTACTAAGATCTGGTCTAATTCATAACTAATTTTATTACAAATGTGAAAAATTCATATTTGACCACATCACAGGCACTAGTGAGATCACACTGAGGGTCATGTCTTTGTAGTATCAACAGTCAGTAGCCTGCCAAACTGGACTTTCAAACTATTATGTTCAAGCTGTCAAAATAAAAATCTAAAGAAGTGATGAGGGCATAAAATGCATTGGAAAAGCCAAAAACCTGTCTGCATCTTTAAGGTCATTTCCATAAGGGACAGAGAGAAACCCAGTTGAATGCTTATTCTGCATCTGGCAGAGTTGTCTGGCACCAAAGGTAATGAGAATAAGTCCTTAAGAAATAGGTAGAAATAGGTTGGTAGGGTGTGTTGAACTAAAAAATATATTAGTGAAAGAGGCAAACAGAAGATATTGTTGTATGCTAAATACTATTAACCACAAACTGGATATCTTATGGAGGAGATCCGAATTTAAGATGTCAAAAAGAGCTGGTGATAAGTACATGGACATGGCTTTTCTCTGTCATGGTCCAATTAAGCAATGGTTGTATAGCTTAAAGTATGATAAAAGCAGGAGAATGCAAAAATAAATTTTCTGTACATTTTATCTCTTGGTATGTACTATAAAGAATAAAACCTAACAACATCTAAATTGTGCTTTCTGTCCCCTGATCTTCTGTTTCAGTGTTGGAGATTCTACAGTTGGTGACCAAGCGAGACTTGTTCCTGGCAGACACCCACATACTAGAGTTAGAACAGGAGTGTATGGAGGTGTCCACAACACCTCTAGTTGGTGTGGAAGATCTCACCAGCCCCAGCAGCAAAGACAGTGGCCGGCGTAAGGCTAAAGACGTGGAGCTACTGTACGAGGCTCTGCAAAAAGAACTGTGGGATGTGGTCCGGGAATCACTGCGCTCTCCCACTGCTGGACCCAACCTAGGCCTGGTGGTACAGGTCCTTCAACAGGAAGAACAGGCTGATAGGGACTGGATCACAAGTGAGGGTGCTGTCCCAGGTGGACCACGGCCCAGGGAGCTGAAAAAGCGATGGAAGGAGGCTGTGACTGAGGCTGCTAATGAGAACTTGCCAAAGTCTGATGTGGTCCTGCCAGGTGAGCTGGCAGCATACCTGGATAGACTGCGAATTCGCATGGTGGAGGATCTAGGAGCTGCTCGCCGGAATGTTGTGTCTGTGTACCCTGAGGAGTATGATGCCTTTCAGGTGTATGTACATAGTTACCATCAAGCGATCACATGCCGATTACAGAATATCACTAATGGAGAACTGCAAATTACCGACATGTACTCCCTTCTAGACTGGCTGTACAACATATATGACAGGTAAATAAAATTTATGGTTAGCTCCAGTAGTCCAAAATAGTCCAATGACTATTTTTGGTCAGCTGTTTTTATTGCTTGTCAGGTGTCATGCTGGTTGAATAATATTTCCTGGGCCACTTGATGTAAGGCACATCCTACAACAGGAATTGTAGTAAATAGCATTATTGGTAAGCTTTTGTTGATAAGAGTCTGGAAACATGTGCCTACGCCTATCCCGTCAAATTTCAAAGTGTCCACACAAGTGTTGTTCAAAATGTCTGAGTAATTCTTCCGGTTGTTGCTGCAGGGACGTTATTGGAACAGTGAGCATAACATTACCCATCAACCGCTCTCAGCTCAACCCACTGCTGCCAGCAGAGATGGTGGACAAGCTGGAGCTGGACTGCCTCAATTATGTCAGGGTAAGAGAGAAAATCCCCCAAACACCTCATATGTTTCCCTCTTCTCAGATCCCTTGGGGCAGAGTCCTCATCCCAGTAGACGGAAAAGGGTGCATCTACAGCACGTCCTGTTCAGTCCAAAGGTTGACTGGTCGTCGCGACCTGTATGGCCAATTACAGTGCGGCATTTCAGGGTCAAGCTCAAGTTTTCCTGTTCTCAACAAGCAACACACAATAGGAGTGTTACAACAAGACCTTTCCCCCTAATTAGGCTATTTGAATGAGAGTCAGTGCAGGTGTTCTACAGTCTGTGTCACAAAGTCTGTGTCTACTTCACTGTCTGTAGACAAAATATTCCACAGGCATGTCCTAGAAAGAAGGGGAATAAGTGAGTGTACTCGAGAGGTTATTTATAAGTCATTGTTTACCTCAAAGATAATATCACACTCTCACCCATACACACACAAAATGTATTCAAGATAATCTTTGTTAATGGTAATATTATTTACTTATACAATTTATCACCTATTTAAACATTACAAACATAAATGTATTTAACCTGCTATTGTATTTTAGGGGAAAGTAACCACTGAGCTGTCCCAGGTGTTGGATGAGGAAGAAAAAAGATGGATGGAAACGCTGCACATTGAGGAGTATCAGATCTCACTCTCTAATACAGTAATTCAGGTTAGCAGCATAAAATGTACAAATGTTTTTTCCCAAAAATAAATTAAACATTCCATCGATTCGAGTTTCCATTACATTGTTTTGGAGGTTTTGCACTTGCCTCTAGTGGCCACACAGGACAATACTAACTGCTATTGTCATGATAACACTGTGTATAGTATATCGGTACTCATTATTGCTTATTTCTATCGGTTCTGCAAGTTTCTATATAGTACGTACCATTATTGACAAACATTTTAGACACCACTATCATCATAACAACAATCTGAGAATATCTTTTGACTGGTGTTTATTACTTTGGAGTTCCTGAAACTTTATAAATGTTTTATATGTCAAGATGAATAAAAGCTGTTCTGTCAGTCAGAATTTGGGATGCTTCGTGTTGATTTGTGCACATCAAAGTATTCTTTATACATACAAAGTTTTTTTAAACAGACACCAAATGAGCCTTAAGGCTTTTAATTGATATTCTGTTAGCGAACTAATAATAAATGAACTTCCCAAATACATCTGTGGAATTTTCATGTTCACCCTGATTTTGCATGAAATGCCTAAAGAATGAATTTACATATTTTGTTAAAACCGAACATGCATGTATTTCCAGAGACTACAGGGAGATCTTGAACGATCTGCAGCAATTAACCGAGGTCTGGCCTCACGAGTAGCACAATGCAGTCTTAATGGCCTTGCAGATTTTCTATATAGGTGAGCAGGTTTTTTTTTTTTTTTACAACTGTACCAGATGTCATTTACAAATTTTCATTAATAATATCTGGTCAATGAGAGGGTCATAACAAAACCTAAACTTTAAAAAATATTTCTGTTCATATTACTTGATGTTTACGTTTGATCTATGTCCATAAATTGTATTTAAAATTGTATTTGAAGTTTTCACCCTGAACTCCAGTTCCATTGTAACCATCATCATAACTGAACATATTTGTGCCTTTTGTTGTCACAGCTTCCAAAGGAAGGTGGAAATGTTCCACGAAGGACTTGTTAATGTATTTGGGGAACATGAAGATGGTTATGTTGCCAAAACAATCGCCTTAGGCAACTGCTGTCCACCATTCAGGTACATTTAAGCTAAATTTGAATTTTGCTTTTTATTTATTTATGTTTAGATCAAGTTATTGGAAAAGGTGTATATGTGCACTGTGTACAGGAGCTTTGTTGAGCGATGCATACACAGTGATCCTGCCGTCAGTGAAGACTCCGGCCGCAGAGCCAACACCGCCCTAGACAAGATAGTAAACCTGAGTGTGAGAGTGCTGAATGACAGGATATTTGAGCACATCAGGGTGAGTAGGTCTCACACGTGCATGCTCATTGCTATGTTTATTAGAGAACACACATGTACAAAATCTGCTGTTTACAAGCACATTGTTTCCTGACATGTAATTTTACGAGTCGTACAAGATAAATAAATAGATAATTTTGTGAATTTTAAGTAAATACTATTGTTTTTATACAGTTATTTGCTTCTTGGAGGAACACTTTGTTTCTACTAAAAGTACATACACACCCATAAACACATACATTATGAACTGGTTCCATGTTAGTTACATGACTCGTTCCAAGAATATAAAGAATATCTTATCAGCGCTTCCTTTGTGGTTTGTTCTCAGGGATGTTGGCTCACAAACAGGTCAGGGATAAAACATAAAAATAACTTGTTTTGACAAACACAGCCAAACAAGATGTTTTTGGCCAAGCGCCACATAGTATATTCAGAGACCGCAGTAGAACTGGGCACTGCCAGGCGTTATGGGCCACAAAGGCTCATCATGTATCCTGGCTGCCTAAGAATGGAAATTTTCTAGGGGCTGTTGTTTTGTCAGGAAGTCTTTTCTGCTCTCTGGAATTCCACATTCAAAAACTCACCCCTAAAGAAAGTGAGCGAAAGTGAAAAGTTATTTGGTTGCTTGTTTTATCACTTCTGATACACACATTCTCTTTTGTAGCCTTTCTTTGATAAACTGGTGAAAAGGAAATGGCTGAGCAACACGGAGGCATTTGAGCAGATCGTATCTCTTATCAGGGAGCACTTCGAGAAGTTTAAAAGGATGGAAGCCCCACCATACCAGGTGCATAAGCAGTGCCACTATCTTAAATCTTATGTAAAATGGTTGTAAAAATCAAATGATGAATTTGCTCAATTAACAGTATCACACCGAGAGCAAAGCTGGAAAGTAGATGGTGTAATTAATATTCAGCAGACATTATTATAATATTATTTCATATTTTATTGTAGTTTAATCTACTGTTTTAACTCTTATAACCACATATAATTTATAGATAAATTCAGTCAAAAATTCTAACTCAGGTATTATGTTCTAGGAGCTTTTTTGAGAATCTAGCAAAAAAAGATAATCTAGCTAAATGTTCACAAGTGCTAGCTATTAGGAAGCTAAGCTAATTATACTTAGCCTGATGTTGTACTTGATCATACTCTGGGTGCAAACTGTAACATCTATTTTAATTATTTCTCAGATAATGAACAGTTTTAGATTTATAGAGTTATATTTTGCAGCTACCACCAGCTATATTCAATACCTGTTAAACTAGTAGTAGGTAATGTGATAGGTAGCAAGCAATGATTATTTAGATTGGAAGAACTAGCTAGACATAGATTTAACCATGTTTAACACCTATTCTGACTGGTTTGGTTTATTAACTGTATTATTTTAAGTTAGTGTAATATAAGACTGAATATATATATAATCAGTATATGATTTTATATATATAAAATCATATACTGATTCAGTCTCTATTTGTACAGTACTTATGTACTGTAACTGTGTACCCCAGTGCTAAAGTAGGTATACAAAATATAGTCTAAATATTTTACCAGAACACCACACAGACAGCTGTTTTTAGCTGTTAAATTATTTAAAGTGCTATACTGCTTACAACACATTATTTAATTGATTTACACTCAATTATTCTAAAACAAAATTTTCATGATGTGTCCATCAAACCATATCATTTTAGTGTTCATTTTAGTCACAAGTGATTAGTGTTTGTTTAATTTAAGTTCAGTTTCATTCATGTTGTCATTGCAGGTCTTGGTGGGAGAAGTCCATCGGCGGGTGATGACTGAGTACCTCCGTGCGATCATGAGAGGGCGAATTATCTGCACGTCACTGAAGATGAGGAAAAGGATGGCTGGCCGTCTTCGAGAAGAGGGAAAGAACCTTAAAACACTCTTCAAAGAGTTGGTAAGTAGCACACTTGGGTTTATATTGTCATGTGGAAAATGTGAACGTTGCAGGACATGATGTAATTTCCCACAAAACATAAGAACGTCCCAATCAATAAAAATATTAACAGGCATTTCCCAGATAGCCAAACATTTATAAACATGCATCATTTATTATAATGGTGCTCAGCTAAGTGATATGATTGATTATACATGACTCATCGGCTGTTGCTGTAAGATTTGCAGTTCCTTTGAAAAATTAGGGACTGTAATCACTGAGGCATGGTGCAACTACCTAGCCATAAAATGCCCTGATATTTAAAGGTCATTTCCCTGACCTCTCATAGTCGCTGCTTCTCCTGCATAGCCTTTTCTTTGCTCTAGTAAAAACATCCATTTGTCACCTATGTGGACAACAGGATGGCTTTGTTTATGGAAGAGTGTCCTGCCTTGATACTTTTAAGAGATGGCTGACCTCAAGGGTCAAGCTGAGAGTCAGGAAAAACTCTTAAACTGATCATAGATATTTAACCTTAGTTAAAATAGCATGTTCTTCAGGACTAGTAATGTTTCCCAGACTATGTATAAACAATAGATTATTCTGATGCTCAGACCTCCTCATTCAGGACTTATTGAGAGTGAAACAGATTGATATTGCTGAAACTTTGGTTGAAATCTTTGAGTATGAATACACCATTATGAATTTAGTTTTTAAAATATATATATATATATATATATATATATATATATATATATATATATATATATATATATATATATATATATATATATATATATATATACAGTGAGGAAAATAAGTATTTGAACACCCTGCTATTTTGCATGTTCTCCCACTTAGAAATCATGAAGGGGTCTGAAATTGTCATCGTAGGTGCATGTCCACTGTGAGAGACATAATCTAAAAAAAAAATCCAGAAATCACAATATATGATTTTTAAACTATTTATTTGTATGATACAGCTGCAAATAAGTATTTGAACACCTGAGAAAGTCAATGTTAATATTCACCCCATACAATCAGTAAGAATCCAACTACTAACATGGCTAAGACCAAAGAGCTGTCCAAAGACACTAGAGACAAAATTGTACACCTCCACAAGGCTGGAAAGGGCTACGGGGAAATTGCCAAGCAGCTTGGTGAAAAAAGGTCCACTGTTGGAGCAATCATTAGAAAATGGAAAAAGCTAAACATGACTGTCAATCTCCCTCGGACTGGGGCTCCATGCAAGATCTCACCTCGTGGGGTCTCAATGATGCTAAGGAAGGTGAGAAATCAGCCCAGAACTACACGGGAGGAGCTGGTCAATAACCTGAAAAGAGCTGGGACCACCGTTTCCAAGGTTACCGTTGGTAATACACTAAGACGTCATGGTTTGAAATCATGCATGGCACGGAAGGTTCCCCTGCTTAAACCAGCACATGTCCAGGCACGTCTTAAGTTTGCCAATGACCATTTGGATGATCCAGAGGAGTCATGGGAGAAAGTCATGTGGTCAGATGAGACCAAAATAGAACTTTTGGGTCATAATTCCACTAAACATGTTTGGAGGAGACGATTGATGAGTATCATCCCAAGAACACCATCCCTACTGTGAAGCATGGGGGTGGTAGCATCATGCTTTGGGGGTGTTTTTCTGCACATGGGACAGGGCGACTGCACTGTATTAAGGAGAGGATGACCGGGGCCATGTATTGCGAGATTTTGGGGAACAACCTCCTTCCCTCAGTTAGAGCATTGAAGATGGGTCAAGGCTGGGTCTTCCAACATGACAATGACCCAAAGCACACAGCCAGGATAACCAAGGAGTGGCTCTGTAAGAAGCATATCAAGGTTCTGGCATGGCCTAGCCAGTCTCCAGACCTAAACCCAATAGAGAATCTTTGGAGGGAGCTTAAACTCCGTGTTTCTCAGCGACAGGCCAGAAACCTGACTGATCTAGAGAAGATCTGTGTGGAGGAGTGGGCCAAAATCCCTCCTGCAGTGTGTGCAAACCTGGTGAAAAACTACAGGAAACGTTTGACCTCTGTAATTGCAAACAAAGGCTTCTGTACCAAATATTAACATTGACTTTCTCAAGTGTTCAAATACTTATTTGCAGCTGTATCATACAAATAAATAGTTAAAAAATCATACATTGTGATTTCTGGATTTTTTTTTTTGGATTATGTCTCTCACAGTGGACATGCACCTACGATGACAATTTCAGACTCCTCCCTGATTTCTGAATGGGAGAACTTGTATATTTACTTGTATATATATTTATTTATTTATTTATTTATTTATTTATTTATTTATTTAATTTTTTTTGTACCTAAGGAGTCAACAGCCTCATGGCTAGACAGTGCCATTCCTCACATATCAGAGATCATCCTGCTGGAGGACACACCCTCGATCCAAATAGAGGTCGGCGTACTAGTTCGGGAATTCCCTGACGTACGGTAAGTGTCAAGTGTCAAGCTGCCTTTTGCAGCCTCTTTGATATGATAAAGGTCTGTGCTCAGGGACCTCAGGTCATCTTGCAGAACATAACTGTCCAGCCTGATGATGAATGAGGGGCTTATGAAAGCAAACAAGTTCTCGGTGGCTTCCTGATTTTTTTTTTTTTATGAGAGTCTGTTTGGTTAGCCCAGATTCACTTAAATTCCAAGGAGTTGCCCATCGCTTAGTAGCAACAAAGACAAAGCAAAAATATCAGCATCCTGCCAAGGACTGTGGCTTAACCTGTTTAAAAGTCCCATAGGATTGCAGAGGACTGGAATTTGTGCACAGTCCACCTTTTTTCCGACAGCTACATTTTCCCAGGATTCATGTCCAAAGGTGTTTTTGTATTTCCAGTCATGGTGCTGCTTTCATAGACAGTGCTGTTTGTTTGGGGTTTTTTTAACAGAAAATAACATGAAATGGCAAAAAATTAGACATGGATGCATACTGGTGAATTTGGTAGTACGCCATCTCTAAAAACTTACCATCTGTGTAGATAACCAGTGTCCACAGTCATTTTCACTTTCATAGGATATTGCGGAAATGTTCGATTTCATACAGACCTGGGTTTTTGGGGTTTTTTTTGGCTCTGTAAACCCTAACTATTCTTGACAGTTAAAATTGAAAAACAATTCAAATAGAAAAACATTGCACGTCTTGCAAAGACAGTACTTCATAAAATGCATTACATAAAATAACTGGAACATACTTCATACACACTTCATTAGTGTGTATTAGGGTTCTTGTGAAGGTCTAGTCATGCTGAAAAGTATCAGCGTTAAATGCATGCATTCCCTGACATGGCAAAATATCAGAATAAATTCAGAAAAATAGCGATGATATTGCGGACATGAATAGTTTTGTTGTCAAAGTAACACTGAGATCCAAAATCTATAATATAGTTTTCGAAATTAAATCTAAAAGTCAAAATCAAAGAAATGTTTAAATAAATGTTTTAATCTGATAGATTAAAATCCGAAATGTTGAATTCTAAAGAATATACTTCTGACTTTAAATTCTTAGTTACTGTATTAATCAACTGCTGATATCACTTATGTTTGTCTTATGATTTTTATTCATGTGTTTATTGATAACAATGTATGTTGCAGTGTCCAGTGCCTGTAATAAGTTGTTTATACAGTGTATATAAAGTATATAATTATATTTGTATTTTATACTGCCATTTTGGGTTTCCCTTTTGAGTCTGGTTCCTCTCAGGGTTTCTTCCTCATTACATCTAAGGGAGATTTTCTTTTCCACAGTCGCCATGGCTGCTCATCAGGGATAAATGCACATCATTCACCTTAACTGTTAAATTCTGTAAAGCTGCTTTGAGACAATGTCTGTTGTGAAAAGCGCTATAGAAATAAACTTGACTTGACATGTATTGTGTGCCAAGAAAAAGAAATGAGACACTCGTTATATTGAGTAAGAATTGTGCTACATTCTCCAGATATGAAAACTTGATTAAAAAAATATGTTTTGCATTTGTTGCAACAAAATAACTATAATGAAGACAAAAGGTAACATCATTTTTCTTGCTTGTTAGATAATCAGATTAGCTTCATTGATCACCAGGTGTAATTTTAAACTTATTATAAAGGTATAATACATTTTTGTATCATTTTATAGAAAGAAGCACGTGTCTGCCATCTTGAATATCCGGGGGATGACTCGGCAGATGGAGAGACAGGAGATTCTCAACATTGTGAAAGACATCGAAAATAGTGACAGCCTCTCTCAGATGCCACGAGAGCGTGCTCTGTTTGCAGAGGTGCCGGTGACATCGGAGGTGCACTGTCTAAATATGGGCCTGAGCCGCATCGCCCTCACCGCCTCCTCCTGTTTCTACAGCTTACGGGGTCGTCAGCAGAGGAGAATCCCATCCAGGGAGACCCATGACGACATGCTGTAACTATCCTAACAACATGTGATTCATTTCAATATAGACCAAAGATGCTGAGTTTTCTTTCTGGCTCAATAGTGGGACATGGAAACTAGAGCGGAGCGATAAGCAGTGTTTGGGGTGTTTGTAATACACAGCTCGTGTCATACAAAAGGACTTATAAATTGCTGGTAAAGACTAAAGTTGTTAGCAATGGTGAAACTGGGACCATTTCAGAAACTTGTTAGTTGCAAATTTTTTTATTTGCATTAAAATTTTATATTATTTGGATCCCAAAAGTGTTTAAAAGATATCTGAACATCTCGCACAAAACACAGCCCACTTTAAAACAAATAGACTTGTCGTAATAAATGAGATGGTCTTTAATTTTGGCTTCGTACTGATGAGTGTTATTTTTACATGGTGATTTAATACTTGATCTAAGGTACTACATAATGATCTAGGATCTCTGATAGATTTTTTTGCTTGTATTTAAAGTCATTTCATGCTGCAGTTATTGTAGTGCTGATAATATCCAAATCTGGAGAAAGAAATCAAGGGTTACTGTTGATGTAACAAATGCTAGACATACTTTATTTATTGTATTAAGGTATGTCATGGTTTTGTCCTACTAAATAATGCAATAAGAATAACAAAAATACCCATATAATTTTTTGTTGAAATATCTGTTATAAAGTATGAAGACCGGCATTGTAATGGCCCTCTTGTGCATAACAGACCAAAAGATAGCACTTTTTCTTCACAGATGTCTTGTTTTTTTCCTCATTACAACTTCATTCCATGACTGAGGAAGCTGTCCTTAACAGATTTTTTGAACAGCATTTAAAATTCATCAACAATCATTTTCATTGTGCTTTAGGGTACTTTGTATATTAAAAGCTCTAAGTTTTTATTCTTTTGGACAAACTTCTGTATATTAGTCAAATCATATATGAATAAAGGATAAGATATATTGATACATTTGTGTGTTTTTTCTTTTGCTTTTACACACACTAATGATAAGTTTATGGAACTATTTTGTAATCTGTTTTCTGCTTAGTACTTAGCACTGGACTTTTTAAAGTTGGAGTAGTGGCATATATGAAACATACTCTAGATTAATATTACTACTGGGTATGTGGTCTTCTGCTGCTGTTTACCTACCTCAAGCTTCGGCATATAGTGCATTCGGTAACACCTTTCTGCTCATTCTTTATCAAAAATTGTTTGAGTTATGATAAACCTATAACAGCATTCCAGTTCATCCAATAATTCGTACACAGTAAAAACAGCACAACGTTCCTCCAGAACCCTGGTGCTACACTAAACAACATAGAGCTGCAACACAACACAAAGCTACATAAAGTGCATCGAGTGCAAATGAGTGCAAAAGGTGCAGACGACAAACAGTACAGACAGACAGTACAAACAGACAGACAACAGTACAGACAGACAGACAACACAAGACAATACACATAACACAAGATAGCGCTGACCAGTAAACCAACTGTGTACTTTAAATATACAGTACTGTGCAAAGAGAAACTATAAAAACTATAACCAAGATTAAACAACACAATGCAGTGCAAAAACAGCAGTAGCAGCAGTCTAGAGGTGCAAAAAACAGCATGAAAACAGTGTATTATGGTTAAGTATAAATAGTAAATAAATAAATGGTGGTGGAATAGATTGAGTTGAGTAATGAGTGTGTGTTAAGTTCAGGTTGTACAGTTCGGTAACACAGTTGAGTGAATGTGTGTGTGTGTGTGTGTGTGTGTGTGTGTGTGTGTGTGTGTGTGTGTGTGTGTGTGTGTGTGTGTGTGTGTGTGTGTGTGTGTGTGAGAGAGAGTTCCATTTCAGTTTTGTGTACTGAGAAGTCTGATGCGGGCTGTTAAGAAAAGCTGTTAAGAGAGTGTGTGTGTGTGAGGAACAAATTTTACTATTAAGACTTAAAAGTATACAGTAAAATAATTAAATATATAATCCCTCATTATTGCAAGTTTAAAATTTTTTATAGAAAGGTATATTACACAAAACGAAAATCTCAAGGGCAAATGGTAGGAAAACACCTCTGGGCAGGACACTTGTATTATTTTACACCAACTTTGGCAAAACATGTTTTCATGTGCGTCATGTTGGACCAACAGGACACCCAAGTTCTTTTGTACCAAATTTGGCAAAACATGTCTTCATGTGCATCACTTTGTGAATCAGGGCCATTGTTATGTTTGAACTAGTTTGTGTCTGTTACTTCCAGTGAAGGGAAATTGCGGTGCTGCAGTATGAAAATACACTATACATTTCCAACTTGTGGAAACAGTTGAATATATATATATATACACACACACACACACACACACACACACACACACACACACACACACACACACACACACACATATATATATATATATATATATATATATATATATATATATATATAACATTTTCCTCCATGTTACACAAACTTGAGCTGCGCTGCTGATATTTTGAAATGGATGTGACGTATGAAATCTTTAGTCGTTTGACCATGTATCACTCACAACTGCTAGCAAAGTCTCTTGTATCAGCCTGCAAATGTTCAAGAATAAACTCGTAGTATTTTATCATTTATGTTGAGGCACAATGTCGTACAAACTATTTCATAGCCAAACAATGTCGATAATGAAGCTGTTAGCCGACACAGCTCGTGCTGAGATCTGCACGGTGTATCGTGTTCACCCAGATACAGAGCAATAACTCAAGCTGTTAAATTATAACGGAATAATGTAATCAAATAAATCATGTTTAACATCATAGCCATCTAGTAAAAACGTGTAGCTGACAGACAACTCCATGCTAACTGTCAGCTAATGTTGGGACTGGAGACTGTGCGCTTCCGCCCCTTCAAGCTCCAGCTACAGTACAGTCGCGATGTGTCGACTCTTTGATACATGACTCATGCATATGACTCGTTATATATTTATTTATTTATTTATTTTCAGAATTGATCGGCAAGAAAATCTGTTTTTAACATTTCAAGGTTTTTAACTGACAGCTGCACGTGTTCATTAAAGCGATCTGTAATCTGAATCAATTGAAATGGATGCATCTTAATCACTGGCACTGCAAGCATTAATGTTTAGATTCCCATTGCATTTCACAATCAGTGCATGCACCTTAAACCCTTCACTGATGTACTACGTCAATCCACCTTTTAATACTATCATTATGACGCCAAGTCTATAGAAACCATAGATATTATAGGAAAACAAAGTACAACAAAGCGCTGCATCACAGACAGGTATCGTAAACCCAATTAACAGCAAGAAACCCAACAAACAAAATGTAACAAGTCTTCTTTAACTGCAGCCACATCTGTTCTGTATACATCTCTAACATAAGCATTAGAATTATCTTAATGACCCCATGTTTTTCGTGCATTTTTGTGCATTTTGTTCAGTGCATTACAGTTTTCTTGGGGATTTGAAATGAAGGCAAATTGTGTGTTTTTGTGCAAATTCTACAGGAAAGAAAACACAAAAGTATAAATAGTTCATTAAAAAGCTTAGCAATTGTTTTTAACTGTTTTGGCTGACATTTCCTCATGATGTTTATATTGTTAATAAATGTAAATGTCCTTGTATGTTTATCTGCAAAACAAATACATTTTATCTCCACCTGTCAGCCATTGTGAAATGGAAAAAACAAACAGCTATTAAATGCACACAAATATATTTGTGCTTGTACAGTTTGCTACAGATGTGGTTTGAGAGCTGTGACTAGTGCGCTCTCTGACCATCCTATCATCATGCCCGAAAGTTTTGAGTTCAAATCCCAGCACCATCCGGCTGTCACTGCTAGGCACTACATTCTTCAACTGCTTTGTTGCATAAATGAGATAATTGTAAGTCACTCTGTATAAGGGCGCCATAAATGTAAAACACAAACACTAAAATCACTTGCCTAATGTTATGTGATCATTCGAAATGTGTATAGCACTACAGGAAAATTAATCCATGCCATAATATGTAACAAGTTACAGAATTTTAACACAACTTTATATAAAGCAGACTCTAACAGCACCACTTTGGAGGCCTATTATACTGGCCTATTATACTTGCTTCCCTCTTACATTTATTGCATTTGATAAAAGCCCCTACCCCACAAGTCACTTAGAATTATTGCATTTATACAACTGAGCAGTTGATTGATAACGGCCTTGTACTCAACCAATACAACATCTTAAGCACTGAGCTACCAATTCCCTTTCTGTGGCTGTGTAATATTTTACTCTGAATTAGAATGACAGTATGCAATATGAATAAATAAATCAGAACTTGAATTTGAATTCAGTGAAAATAAACAACTGAACATTCATCATTTTTTCATTCATTCATTTTCTCCCGCTTATCCGTAATTCGGGTCGCGGGGGCAGCAGTCTAAGCAGGCCGTCGCCTTCGACTGCTGCCCAATCCTCACAGCACCGTCCCTTACGGTCCCTCCTGCAGGTGGTGAGCCCACGGGAAGGCGGCCCCACATCACTCCGACGTCACGGACCTTGATATTTCCCTCGTAAGGGACCCCCGGAGCATAGAGGGTTAAGGGCCTTGCTCAAGGGCCCAAGAGTGGCAGCCTGGCGATACCGGGGCTCGAACCCCAGACCTAACTGAACATAATAACCTTATTACATTTTTTTTTAAGTTTTTCCATTTCATTGATTGAGCATAAAATTAAACATTTTAAACTTAAAATTAAACATTTGTTGACCTAAGCAATCATATTAGCTGCATGTGCTATAAACACTATTGTTGGAGTACACACATAAAAATAGAGGTATTGTTTCTGTACCTAAATGTACATTTGCCCCGAAAGTACCCTGTAAGGCAGTGGCCCCCAACCTTTTTTGCGCCACGGACCGGATTAATGTCAGACAATATTTTCACGGACCGGCCTTTAAGGTGTGGCGGATAAATACAACAAAATAAAATGATACAACCGGCATAAAAAAGGTATTTTCTAAAAATAATAATAAAAGTGAATCCTTTAGCTTGGGGGGTCTCAATTTATCGGTAATGTATTATGTTATCAGCCAGAGCAGCCCCTTTAAGAAGGTAGCGGATGTAGGTGAGACATGTGACTGAGGCATTTAATAATAAATCAAAGGAAATAATGTAAGTTATGTATTCTTTCTGTGCAGCTCGGTACCAATTGACCCACGGACCGGTGCCGGTCCAAGGCCCGGAGGTTGGGGACCACTGCTGTAGGGTACAGTAAATGGTCCTTAAGGTGACAACTGTGGTCCTTTGATTTAATTTAAAGGTACAACTTTAGTTCTTACCGATGTTTAGAGGAACATTATAGGGTACAGCTGGAGCAACAAAGCATTTGTACTCTTTAGGTACATTCATGTACCTTGATTCTTCTGTGTGTAGAAGCCTTTCCGTAGACAGCTCTGTAACTATTTTGTCAATAACAGGCACGCCTTAATGCAGTCAAGGAATACAGAAAATCTGCCTCCTGTTCAAGTTATGCAGTGTAGAGAACGAGTGTAATGCGGAAGGTTTGGCCAGTGCAACTGAAAGATCAGGACATGCACAGAGTGCGTTTTTATTTTAACCATGTGCATTGTATGAATGTTTTATATATATATATATATATATATCATAGTATATCATATTTTTGACACGTTTTGCTGTTTTTGTATCACATTGTTTCTGATGTTCCAGGAGGAACTGTATATCTCATAGAGAAGAACTGCCTGCTTTAACAAAAAAATGGGAATTCATGGCAAGATGTCAAGGTCTGTTCAAACAAGAAACAAGATGTGGAATTTGTTTGATATACTATATGGACAAAAGTATTGGGACACCTTTTTTTTCCAGCCATATGTGGTTCTTCCTGGAACTTTTACCACAAAGTTGAAGGCACACAATTGCATAGAACATTTATTAATGTGGTAACATTACATTTTACCTTCACTTGAGAGTTGGTTTATATAGTTGTTGGTGGAGTGACATATGTTCCTAATGTTTGCTGCTCATCCTTAAATCTTATTTTTGCAACTATAATTATATAAACTATTATCGTTTGTTAGATAACATACTCTCTGACTTCTTCATTATGAACACCTGTACACATAGTTATTCATGCACTTACCAGCCAAACAGGTGGCAGTAGCACAATGGTAAAAAGCTCAAGAGCATGATTTAATGTTCAGATTAAATGTTAAATAGGGGAAAGGTGTGTTCATAGTGACTTAATCATGGCATGATTGCTAAAAAGGCTTAAATTATAATATTTCAGAAACTGAACTCTGAAACTGATCTCCTAGGTTTTTTTTACACTCACCACACTTTATAATTATACTGGGCAGATACTTTCAGTCCTGACAAAAAGTCTGAGTGGTATCTCAGCTAGCCACTCTGTACATTTGTGTTCAAAATTAAACCATGGACAACCTACCTTGTCAGCAGGTAAAGCTGGTGGAGGTGGTGTAATAGTGTGAGAAATGTAATAGGGTGAGAAATATAATGGTGTAAGAAATGTTTTCTTGCCACATTTTGGGAAACTTTTATACCAAGTGAACATTGGTAAATGCCACAGCCATGAGTATTGTACCTGACCATGTGCATCACCTTGTGGCTACAATGTTTTAATGGCTTTATTAGGTTTGATAATGCACCGTGTCATAAAGACCTCTCCAGTCACTTTGTTAGAATGCAGTAACGCACCATTGGGATGTTTTAGAACAGGGGATTCACAGAAAGTGCAGCTGTACAAATCTACAACAATTATGTTAAATGGAATAGTCAGTGTGGACCAGAATCTTTCAAAACAACATCTGGTAGCACACCATGAAGAATTCTGGCTCTGGTGCTACTCAGTATTATGTATGGTTTTTCTCATAAAGTGGGTAGTGAGTGAATATTCACACATGACTGTAATTATGTACTTAACTAGTTCATTATTAAAAACAATTTGTCTCGTTCAATTTTTTTATCGTAAGCAGTGTTCCTAGATAGGTCATGTGCTTTTAAATGTCAAACGAATGCCTACGCACTTACACAACTTTTTAGTTAGTACAGGAAGTAAAGAAGCCACAAACATTTGGTTTTTTTTCCCGATCAGAAGCTGAGCACAACAAGCAAGCAGGCAAGCACGTTGGAGCATTTACACGTCTCTTGGCTAGCTAATAAATGTATAAATAATTTGCTCGAGGGTTTAAACTTTTTGTTTACAGAGGTGGCCTTACATTCACGTTCCTTACGTTCCTTGATATGTTTCATCTAAACTATTGTACAGCATTTTCAACATGTTAGTTCAATTAATGGTAGTATCATCCAGCAGTATTGCATTTAAAATACTTTAAATGTTAAAATACAATCATGTCATATGAGCGAGAGTGCTGAATATTATGTGATTATGAAAACTACAGCAGGTCATCACAACTATGTTGATTGAACCATGTTGACCATGTAGTACAGCATGATTGTGACTGATATTGCATTAGATCTCAATTCTATAAACAAGAAATGATTATTAAGGAACTTGGATTTCAGTCAGTTAGAACTGTTTTATAATAATGCCTTCATTACAGTAAGATTATTTTGCCCTAAGTTGTGTTTTGAATATGAAGTGAATGGTTCAAACATTTGTCTATTTTTCTATGCATGTAAATAGCTATTGGTAAAGAATAGCATCAATTATGCAGCGCTTTTCTACCAGGGAGTGTGGCACAAATCCAAACCCTGGAATGACTGTAACTTGACTGAAATCATATTACATGTAAAGTCGTAAAGCATTTGGGGGGAAAAAAATCTTGTTAGTAAAGTATTTTATCAAAATGTCTTTTCAATATACAATGTCTAAGGTATGTAATGTAAAAGGTATACAATGTCTTTGAGTCAAACTGTGCCATTCTGTTCAGTCAAAGTGTGTTGCAGGTGATTTCTATCACTAAGAGATGCAAACTACACATCTGTGCTATTTGATTTTGCTACAGGTGCAAGCTCTTTTGCTGTCGAAGCTAAAAACCCGGTAAATGCTCCAACCCTACAAACCACCATTCAACCACATGAGCTAAAGAACATAACGTCCTCTAAATGCGACGTGTGAAAAGTTTTACAATAAAGCATTACCTAATGTGACACAAGCAAGTCCACTCCAGAGCAGCCCATCACACCTGCACCATTTGTGGGAATAAATACTGATTTTTTATAGTGCTCATCTCATGGCAAAAATAAGAAGCAGAAAAAAACCTGCGGAAAAAGCTTTGTAAATCTGGACAAACACGAGTTGACCGTCAAACCATATCTCAGTGGTGTGTGTGGAAAAGGCTTCACACTAGAGTTATACAGGAGAAAAGCCTTTTTAGTGTTAGACCTGTGGGAGAAGCTTCACACAGTTCAGCACACTTCACATTCACAAAAGGTTTCACTCTGAAAGGAAGGCCTGGAAATGCAACCTGTGTGACAAGAGTTTCAAGAGGCAGTCCATCTTAAAAAAGCACAGTATAATCCACATAGGGGAAATCTGGAAAAAAAACATTTGGGCATTAAGCTATATGCGTGCAAGGTCTGCAGTGAGCACTACAGTCATATGATGCACCACAAAATTCCTAGTCTGATATAAGAATAAAAATAACGAGAACAAAAAAATGCATCTTTTACATCTTTGATGGTTTTGTGATTTGGCATTTTGGCCGGGCAAAATTTTATTTGCATCTGGCCTGACCACTTCTTCTTCTTCTTCTTTCAGCTGCTCCCATTAGGGGTCGCCACAGTGGATCATCCATCTCCACACCCCCCCTGTCCTCTACATCTGCCTCTTTCAAACCAATTACCTTCATGTCTTCCCTCACCACATCAATTAACCTCCTCTTTGGTCTTCCTGTTTTCCTCCTTCCTGGTGGCTGTTTCCTCAGAATTCTTCTACTGATATACCCCATGTCCCTCCTCTGCACATGTCCAAACCTTCTCAATTTCGCCTCCCTCACCTTGTCTCCAAAACGTCCTACATGCGCTGTTTCTCTAATAAACTCGTTTTTAAGCCTGTCCATCCTCGTCACTCCCAATGAAAACCTCAACAACTTCAGCTCTGCTACCTCCAGCCCCACCGCCTGTCTTTTACTCAATGCCACTGTCTCTAAACCAGGGGTCGGCAACCTTCACCACTCAAAGAGCCATTTGGACCTGTTTCCCACAGAAAAGAAAACACTGGGAGCCACAAAACCCTTTTCACATTTAAATTGAAATAACACTACATGTAACGTTTTTTTTTTTTTTTGCCTTTATGCTATGTATAATCAAACCATAATGTGTTGCATTTATGAAATCAATGAACTGCAGAGAGAATGAAATTACATTTCTGCATGCAACAAAAAAAATTTTGAACTCCTTAAAAAAAGACATTGGGTTGAAGGTTACTTTCAAGTAAAATACTCAATGTCTATTTGAGTCCTTCTTGTATTTATGAAAAGAACGCCGAACATAAATTATCCACCGGCAGCAAACCAAAAATGCCATCCTCTTCTGTGTGCCGTCAACCAAAGTTTAAGAAGTCGCGTGCCGGTGGGTGTCGCACATTAGCGGTTGTGACGCATATGAAGAGCGAAAATAAATTTTAACACGTTTCATTTAGATTTTACAAGATCACCAAAATCTTCAAATTTAGTATTACATTTTAAAAACTAACGAACTAAAATAAAATACATTTTAATTAAATACTCATTATTTATTTTCAAACAGGGAGCCGCAGAAGAGGGATGAAAGAGCCGCATGCGGCCCTGGAGCCGTGGGTTGCCGACCCCTGCTCTAAACCATACAACATAACAGGTCTCACCACAGTCCTAAAAAAATTCCCTTTTACTCTTGCATATACCCTTCTATAATAAAAAACACCCTGCCTGCACTCTTTTCTTCACTTCTATCACACACATCTACTTTGCACAGTTGACCCCAGGTACCTAAACTCATCCACCTTCACTACCTCTTCTCCCTGCAACTGCACCCCTCCACTGCCCTTCCTCTCATTCACACACATGTACTCTGTCTTACTCCTACTGACTTTCACTCCCCTTCTCTCCACCGCGTACCTCCAGCTCTCCAGGCTCTTTACAAACTGCTCCCTACTCTCAAACACATGTACTATGTCTTACTCCTACTCACTTTTACACCTCTCCAGGCTCTTCTCCACCTACTCTCACCACAAATCACAAAATCATCCTCAAACATCATAGTCCAGGGAGACTCCTATCTGACCTCGTCCGTCAACCTGTCCATCACCACTGCAAACAGGAAAAGGCTCAGAGCCGAGCTTTGATGCAGTCCAAAACCAGTCTGTCATTCCTACTGCACACTTCACTGCTGTCACACTGTCCTGCATACATGTCCTGCACCACCCTCACATACTTCTCTGACACACCCGACTTCCTCATACAGTACCACAACTCCTCTTTTAGCACCCTATTGTACATTTTCTCTAAATCCACAAACACACAATGCAACACCTTCTGACCTTCTCTATACTTCTCCATCAACATTCTCAAAGAAAATAATCCATCTGTGGTGCTCTACCTAGGCATGAAACCATACTGTTGCTCACAGATGGTCAACTCTTCTCTCAGTCTGGCTTCCACGTCTCTTTTCCATAACTTCATTGTGTGACTGATCAACTTTATTCCCCTGTAGTTACTGCAGGTCTGCACATCTCCCTTATTCTAAAAAACCGGTACCAGCACACTCCTTCTCCATTCCTCAGGCATCCTCTCACCTTACAAAATTTTGTTGAACAATCTGAATAAAAACTCCACTGCCATCTCTCCTAAACATCTCCATGCTTCTACTAGTATGCCATCTGGTCCAACTGACTTTTCACTCTTCATCCTCTTAATAGCTGCTCTCACTTCCTCCTTACTAATACTATCCACTTCCTGCTTCATCATCATCATCATCCAACCTTCTCTCTCTCTGATTTTCCTCATTCATCAGCTGCTCAAAATACTCCCTGCACCTTCTCAACACACTCTCCTCGCTAGTCAACACATTTCCATCTGCATCCTTTATTGCTTTAACTTGCAGCACATCCTTCCCAGCTCGGTCCCTCTGCCTCGCCAATCGGTACAAAATCCGGTCTGACCACTGATTTAGCCAAAACAGCAGAAAACAGAAAAACTTTTTTTTTAAAGGATTTGTATATATCCTTTGTAAAGGATATATACAAAATATGGGCATTTACTTAGATTTCAAATAAATTTTATATATAAATGTAAATTACTTGAGTTTTTAATTCAACAGGGTAGATTCATTCAAATAAGAGTTGATATTAATTCTTCACTGAAGAATTAATATCAACTCTTATTTGAATGAATCTACCCTGTTGAATGAAAACTCAAGTATTGATGTTTTATTCGTGATTATGCCAAATAATAAGAAAAAAATTGATATTTATGCATAGTTTTATAAATGTATGTATATATAAATTCCTATTAGGGGTTTCTAATCGTGTCCATCCTCTTCACTCCTAATAAAACACCTAACACCTGACTTTCTTATACAATATCACAACTCCTCTCTCGTACTCTGTCGTACGCTTTTTCTAAATCCACAAACACACAATGCAACTCCTTCTGACCTTCTCTATATTTCTCTATCAACATTCTCAAAGCAAATAAAAGTATTACATATTACATTATTATTATTTATACATTTATTCATTTAAAAAGATTATGTACATTTACATAAAATTATATACATTTTATAATTTCTTTACACAAAAATGGTACATATGCCAGATTTTTTGCACACTGAGCATACAAATGAAAACATATGAATACAAATGCTTGTGTGTGCATGTGGGGGTGGATAGAATAGCATTTGGGGTGCCTGTATGTATGTGTGGTTGTGGTTAACATATTCTGATTCTAATCCTTTGCACCACTGACATTTACACAGTAGTCTTCGAAAAGACAAATTTAAAGCAAAGTTTTATTTTGGAAATTATCACAGAAGTATTATATATGTATAGCTTGTACTACTAATGTATAGATTTATAGAATCAGCTTGGCAGCAAGAACTTTTTAAAGTTATATAAGATGTTTTGCATGTTTGAAGCTAAACAAATAATTGATAGAGTTCCTTTTTTTAATATGGTGTTTTACAAATTACATTTGCACACTTTCTGAGGTTTTTTTTTTTTTTTTTACTCTAGCAAAGGCAAACAAAACTGGGTTAGCACAAAAACATTTCAGAGAATACAAGCATACACTATAAAGAGCCAAGTCTCATGGCATTTTGTGATATATTCACAAAATTGGATCTATTGATTCGTGTTTATGGACACAAATTGCCCTCTTTTTTCGTGTCACTGAGCACGACTTTCTATTTAATGTATTTCAATAGGAAGGATTATTGGTGTCTCTAGTAATTTTTTATTGTTTTTTTTCATTTGTTATAGATTTTTTTTTATCTTTAAGCAGTATTACTCAACATTTAATTTAAGATTTTATCCTCGTTTTTATTGCATTATATTGTGTACACTACTCGCTATTATAAACCATCATCAGTAGTTCCTTCCAGTCAATATATATTCTCTCGGTTATATTACGAGACTGTGTTAATTCGAGACACACACATTTATTGCAGTATAAGCATAACCCTAAACCTTTATTTTCAGCCTTATTCTCTGATAAAATGGGAAAAATCAGCATTACCCATGATCCTCAGCCTCCATTGCAGTCTTGTTAGGTGACACGAAAAAAGAGGGAAATTCATGTCCATGAACACAAATCAATAGTTTAAATTTCGTGACTATATCACAAAATGCCTTGAGGCTGTGTTGCAATGAAAGCTGACAGAATCATTATTATCTGCTTGTGTGTTTTACATGCAAAGAAATGTGCAGCACTGGCGCAATGCTTTAAATCATGAAGAGATCGATTTCTAGAGCAGGTGAAGGTATCCTTTACTAACTGACTATTTCTGACATGCAAATTAGAAGCACAAGAGCAGTCCCATGGATTATCACCGATATAAATGGATTTCAGTGCTGTCATTTCCTCCAGGGTCCCTTCATCCATCGACTGTAATTGGTTGGATTTGAGATGTAGTTGTCTCAAGTTCTTCAGTCCCTGAAATTGGGAAATGGGAAGATGCTGCAGTTTGTTCTTATCCAAATCAAGTTCTTGCAAAAATCCCAGCGGGGAGAACACAGTTGGAGGTAAGTCAGACAGGTGGTTATTTTGCAAGAAGAGCTTCTGCAGCCTGCCCTGAGCCCTGAAAATGTGATGTGGTAGTTTACTGAGTTTATTGAAACTCAAGTGTAATTCTCTCAAGGCTGTCAAGTCTTTGAAATCATCAGTGGACAGGGAACGCAAATCATTGTTGGCCAAGTCAAGTATCCTCAAGTTTTGAAGCCCTGAGAAAAACCCAACTGGAAGCCTCTCTATGTAGTTAACATTTAACTCGAGCTCCCGTAAGTCATCAAGACCAGTCAGCATTTCGGAATGGAGAACAGAAATGGCGTTGTTGCTTAGTCTTAGATAGCGGAGTCTGTTGAGGCCCTTGAAAGCGAACTGTGAAACAAAGTCAATTTGATTGTTCCCCAGATTTAGAACTTTCAGATGTTGTGCTTTCGGTAGAAAATGCTTGGGAATTTTCATAATAGCATTGTTGTTTAAATAGATTTCCTGCAGCTTTGTCAGAGGTCTAAATACAGACGAGTTAAGCTTGAAGATGTGATTGTTACCCAGCTGTAATTCTCGGAGTTCGGTCAGTGGGCTGAATAGATCTTGTACAATGACAGATATATTATTTCTTTCAAGCACCAACTCCTTCAGTTTGGTAAGATTGTTGAAGAAGCCACTTGGAAGGGATGCCAGAGCATTGTGGTACAAATTAAGAACTTCTAGTTTGCCCAAGTCTTGAAACACCTTTGAGGGAAGATCCTGCAACTGGTTGAAGCTTAAATCTAGTTCAGTAAGCTGGAAGAGACCCATGAGGGAGTTAACAGGCAAAGTAACTAGGTGATTTGTGCTTAAATCTAATTTTCTTAATCCAGCTAGTCCAGAGAAAGCATTTTCAGGGACGAGGGTAATAGCATTTTTCTGCAAGTAGAGCCTAGTGAGATTAGTAGTATACTTAAGGGCACCACATGGGATAGTAGTGAGCTTGTTATTGCTGAGATCAAGATCAGAAAGTCTCAGTGTCTGCTTAATGCTGTTTAACAGAAAATGCCTGACTACAGAGGAACAGTTCATATCTATTTCACCATTCATGCTGACTAAGAGTTTAATAAGTTCACTATTGTTTAGTGAGGCTAGTGATTTCCCATTATCACTGGATGGTAGCGTAAGGTTGAAAAGATTCTTAGAATTGTTTGTCAGGAGGTTGTTTATCAGTGCTGTGCATGAGGATGAGTTCAGCCCAGAGATATTGTAAGTATCAGTGTGTAAATTTTGGAGTGCAGTTGGTGGATGGAATAGATCTGGCAAGATGTCAGAAAGATAATTGCTTTCAAGTCTTAGTTCAGTTAATTCAGTCAAATGGTTAAACACACCATTGGGTAGTGATACAAGGTAGTTTTTGTGCAATTTAAGGATCTTTAATTTTCCCAAGTCTTGAAACACATTTGTAAGATTCACTAGTTGATTCAGGCTCAGATCTAAGTCCACAAGATTGACCAGAGACATCAGGGACTTCTCATTCAAATTTGAAATGGCATTATTGCTCAAATCTAATTTCTTCAGTGCAGATAATCCTGAAAAAGCATTTTCATGGACAAATGTGATCCAATTTTTCTGCAAGTTAAGACTTGTTAGATTAGTGGTATCCTTAAGTGCATCACTGGGCACAGAGGAAAGCTTGTTTTCACTGAGATCAAGATGAGTCAAGACCAGTGCACCCTTGAAGGTCCCTTCCTTTAAATGTTTTAACTGGTTTTTGGACAAGCAGAGTTTGTTCAAATTGGTGTAATTTTCAAACACATGCTGGTCTATTACCTGAATTTTGTTATTGCTCAGGTTAAGTTCACTAAGTGCAGAATCCCCTTGTGATGATTGGTGCTGAATGTCATGAAGTGACAGTGATTCCTTGTGTAAAATCCCCATTGAAATATTTGTCAAATAATTGTTGCTCAGGTCAAGGTGTTTAAGTTTTCTCATTGTTGCGATTGAGGACAAGGTGAGCTCTGAGATCTTATTATTGTCTAGCTGTAAAAAACGGAGCTTCGAAAGGGGCTGGAACAGATCTGGTAGGATGGCCTGAATATTATTTTTGTCAAGCTGTAGTTCATTTAACCTTTTCAAATTATTAAACAGGCCTGCTGGTAAAAAGGTCAATGCATTGTGGTATAGATTTAGGTTTTCTAGTCTGCCTAGATCTTGAAATACCTGTGAGGAGAGATTTTGCAACTTGTTTAAACTCAAATCTAATTCACCAAGCTGGTAAAGACCTCTGAAAGAGGTCACAGCTAATATCTCAATGTGGTTACTGTTTAGGTGCAGTTTTCTTAATCCTGATAGCCCATAGAAAGCATTTTCAGGAATTAATGTGATAGCATTTTTCTGCAGGTAGAGGCTGGTGAGGTTGGAGGCTTCCTTAAGAGCATCAGTGGGAACAGTGGAAAGCATGTTGTTACTAAGATCAAGGTGAACCAGTCCAAGTGCACTTTGGAATGTCCCTTGATTTACACCTTTCAAACGGTTGTTGGACAGGAAGAGTCTGTTCAGACTGACACAGTTTTCAAACACGCACATATCTAGCACCTCGATGTTGTTACTGTTTAGGTGGAGCTCCCTAAGTGCAGATGCTTCTTTAAAAGCTCCACAGGACAGGGTATGTATCTGGTTTAAACTCAAAATAAGAGTTTGAAGGTTGCTCAGACCTTGAAGGAACTTCTGTGGGACAATTTTTAAACTGTTGTCACTGAGGTCCAAGTAAGTCAGGTTCTTTAGTTCTTGAAATAATCCAGTTTTAAAAGTACTGAGTCGATTTCCTCGTAGAAACAACTGAGTAAGGCTTCTCATATTTGGTAAGCTGGTAGTTCCAGTAAACCACACACTAAGGTGGTTGTTTGTAAGATCAAGTATATGTAGTTCTTCTAAACCTTCACCGGGGAGAGCCTGGATCCGGTTGTTACTAACAAATAGGTCCTTGGTACCTTGCAGAGGTAAAGGCAATTCCAACAGATTTTTGTTTAAACAAGTGATAGTGGTGTTGTCTACACACTCACAAGACATTACACAAGCATCGGCCACTGCAAGGATGGTCATCACCACACTGATGTGTGTAATCATGGTTCAAAACTTTGACCTAAAATCAAAATAAATAACTTTTCAGTGGGGATCTCAAGCGAGGTTACAAGCAACTGTGCCAAATAATACAATTAAAGTACACATTTTCCTGACCCACTAATATTTGCAATAAAATGCAAAAAAGAAATATCTGAAATATTTAATTAAAAACTTACCAAAGTATCACAAACAGAATCGGAGCAGTTCAGTGTTTCAGAAGAAAGAAAATGAAACTCAGCAGAACAGGTGTGTGTGTGCAGGGACTTGTATATGCATCTACTTAAGAAGAAAAACCACTAGTGACATCTTCATTGTAAACCTATCTAATTCTAACCACATGAAAGGAAAGAGGACAGTTTTTGAGGTTTTAAAATGCAAAGATATGCAGTGCATAAATGCTTACAATGCATTATGAAGATAATAGTTGCATGTAATGTTTAAAGAGCATAGAGGGGGTGGGGGGGTGATGAGGTTTATGAGGGAGAATAGTTGACTTTGCCTGTTTGTATATACACCACCACCTCACTCTTTACAAAGCAAATATTAGAGTACATGTACAGTCTCCCACAAAAGTCAGTAGACCCCTCACGTTTCAACAACCATTTGAATATATATTTTCAAGGGACAACACTATAGAAATGAAACTTCTAGTTCAGAGAATACAAGTCAATGTGCAGCTTGCATAGCAGTACAGATTTACTGTCCTCTGAAAATATCTCAACATACAGCCATTATTGTCTAAATAGCTGACAACAAAAGTGAGTACACTCTAAGTGATAACAGATGTATGTGACGTAACCATGCAAAGCCACATGTCCTATTCGTCATGTTCATGTTTTTGTCTGCTTGATGGGACCATACAAATTTGTGTATTTTGTATTAGAGCAGTTAAAAGTTGGTGCTTTAAGTACAATTCTCTCATACTGACCACTCAGTGAGTGCTGCCAGCATTCTTTAGAGGTTGCAGAAGCGGAAGGTCCCCTTGTCAGTGCTCAGATCATACGCCGCACATTGCAACAAGTCAGTTTGCATGGCTGTCATCCCAGAAGAAAGCCTTTTCTGAAGCTGGCTCACAAGAAAGCCCGCAAACAATTAGCTAAAGACAACCTGTCCAAGAGCATGAATTACTGGAGCCATGTCCTGTGGTCTGATGAGACTAAAATAAACTTGTTTGGCTCAGATTGTGTCAAGCATGTGTGGCAACAGCCTGATGAGGAGTACCAAGAAAATTGTGTCTTGCCTACAGTCATGCATAGTGTTGGGGCTGCATGAGTGCTGCTTGTACTGGGGAGCGGCGATTCATTGAGGGAAACAAGGAATTCAACATGTACTGTGACATTCTGAAACAGAACCCTCGCTTCAGAGACTGGGCCTAACTGCCTTGTTGAGAAAGCTGAAGGTGATGGAGTGGCTAGGTATGTCTCCAGACCTGAACCCTGTTGAGCACCTGTGGAGCATCCTTAAGTGGACGCTTTCATGTGTCTAACATCCAGCAGCTCCCTGATGTCATTATGGAGTGGAAAAGGATCCCAGCAACAACCTGTGCAGCTCTTGTGAATTCCATGCCCAGGAGGTTTAAGGCAGTGCTAGATAACAATGGTGCTCACACAAAATATTGATTTGGACACAGTTTTGACATACATTAATGGCTGCACGTTGAGTTATTTTCAGAGGACAGTAAATCCATACTGCTATACGAGCTGCACACTGACTTCTCTAATATATATCCAAGTTTCATTTCTACAGTATTGTCCCTTGAAAAGATATACTAAAATGGTTGCTGAAATGTGAAGGGTCTACTCACTTTTGTGAGATACTGTAGATGTAATGTGGTCGAAGATCATAGCTAAAACTAATACCTGTTAAGAGTGTTCTCATTGGCATCCATTCTCTAAAAGTATGAATCTGTAATTTTTACAACTCTGCAATTGCCAACATTATACAACCCAAATTCCAAAAAAGTTGGAACAAAACGCAAAACAGAATGTAAAACAGAATGCAATGATGTGCAAATCTCATACATTTGCAAATTTATTATTTTATTCTAAAATAAGATTTTATTCACAATAGAACATAGAAAACATATTAAATGTTTGAAATGAGGAAGTGTACTATTTTAAAGTAAAAATAATACTTTATAATATAACCGGTGCAACAGAGTTCTGACAAAACAGTTTGTAGAAACATTTTGCAACTAATTATGTTATTTGATAGGTCAATAAGATGATTGGTGTAAATCGTGTATCTTACAGAGGCAGAGTCTGTCAGAAGTAAAGATGGGCAGAGCTTCACCAATCTGTGAAAGTCTGTTCCTACATATTGTGGAACAATTTCAGAATAATACTTTTATAAATCAATATTGGATGCCTCTGATCTTCAGGCCCTCAGGCAGCACTGCATTTAAAACATTCATGATTCTGTAATGGAAATCACTGCATGGGCTCATTAAAACCTCCAGAAATCATTGTCTGTAAACACAGTTTGCCATGTCATCCACAAATGCAGGTTAAATCTTTATCATGCAGAGAAGACAGCATGTGTAAACATGATCCAGAAATGCTGCCATCCTCTCTGGGCCAAAGCTAATTTAAAATGTGCTAAGGCAAATTAAAAAACTGTTCTTTGGTCTGACAAATAAATATGTACATTTTGTTTTTAAGACTAAAGAGGAGAGGGATCATCTAATTTGTTATGAATAGCATATTCAGGTTTTAGAGCAACAAATGCTTCCATCCAGAAAAAATATTTTTGCAAGACAATGCTAACTGTATACTGCATCTACCGTAATTTTCAGACTATAAAGCGCACCCATATATAAGCCGCACCCACTGAATTTTACAAATATTTTTATTTTTAACATAAATCTAGTCTACACTAATGAACTTTACACAGGCTTTAACGAAAGACACGTTACACACGGTGTAACGGGTGAAATATGTTGCGCTTCCTTTAGGAGCATAGCGGTATTTTGGGAAAAGCCTGGCACCGCATTTTTCCGCTATTACTGCGTGTGTTCAAGACGAGGATTATGTCCTTATTATTTTCTGATGCTCATTTCTAAGTTTTTTTTACTAACCCGTAACGCTGTTGCCAAGAATAATAAAAAAGCACGAGTTTTGGAAACCTGTCTGTGCTTATATGATTTCTGTTGTAACTGGAGTTAGCGAGCTCTCCCTTAACCCAGACTCAACGCGCTACAACGGCTTGTATCTAAACAGTAGCCTACCAAGAAAATCATTGTTCACTGTCTTCCTCCTTCCTTTCACAACTATTTCTCTCGGGAGTTTATCTTTTGGCATCGTCGTGCGTTTAAAAAAAAACTTTTTTCTCCTGATGCCGTGCAGCTCAGAACACAGGTGAGGTGCATTTTTTCGTTTCCGTTCGGAAATTTTATTGGTCTAATGTTATGGGGTTCAGTTTTTTGGCTTGAAGTTTGTGAAACCGGGAAAAACCCATGAAAAATTCATAAATTAGCCGCTTCATTGTTTAAGCCTCGGGGTTCAAAACATGGGAAAAAAGTAGCGGCTTATAGTCCGAAAAATACGGTATTAAAATAGCAAATTAGAAGAGTCCGGGTGTTGGCCAGCCTGCAGTCTAGGCCTTTTACATTTGAAAACTTTTGGCACAAAATAATAAAACAAAAAAAATACAGTGTATCCAAATTATTATGATTTATTATGGCTATAATGTTCCTATTCTAATTTTGTCACAAGACTCTTGCTTAGTTAATATAAAAGATTAATCTTAGCACACCACTCTCTTAATAGAATGATATTAATGAGTCAAAAACTGATCGATATCTATTAAAATTATCATGAGCCCAAAAACAACTTTCAACTATTTCAAATAAAACCATGAAAATAAGGCCACAGGTGTTGTGGCAAGTTGGAGTAAGAAGTTTTTTCTATCATTTATTAATCTAAAAATGTTCTGCTTGCTGTTTGTATGTTTGTGTTATGCAGATACCACCAAGCAGCAATCAAAACAAGTTCAAAACAGAGTGTGTTGCTCGACCCTGATTGGTGGATTGCAGCGTGCTTGACTAGTTAAGTTTTTATTCACTAATTAATAAAAGGCAACGACTGATTTTTTTTAAATGAAGTTGAGTAAAAAGTAAGAAATTTGACTTACTTTGACTTTTGACATTTGACTCCCCAAATGCCAATACTTCAGTACAGTACAGTAACAAATTACATTTACTTCGTTACTGTCCACCACTGCTGGTCTCCTTTAGTTCCCAGATGTATATGGACAAAAGACCTAATGCTACATAGTGGAAAACTTGGCCCTGTCCCAACATTTTTGAGACGTGTTGCAGCCAACAATTTCACAATTACGTAATTATTTCCTTAAAATGGTAAATATTAGTTTACATATTTTACATGTTTTCTATGTTGTATTGTGAATAAAATATGGGTTTATGAGATTTGCAAATAATTGCATTCTGTTTTTATTTACATTTTACACAGTGTCCCAACTTTTTTGGAAATGGGTTTGTATTAGGAACCTTTACGATAGGAAATCTTTCTTTAGATATATTAGATAGACAAATGTTTGTGTACATATGACCATAAGATACATATGTGCGTTTCGAATATCCCATTCCACATTTAGTCTCCATTTGCTATTATTATGACCTTCAGTTTTTTGGGAAGATGCTTTAACTAGATTATGGAGTGTGCTTGTGGAGATTTTTGCTCATTCAGCCACAAGGGCATTAGTACAGTCAGGTGCTGATGTAGGTTGAGGAGGCCTGGGGTAGAGTCGGCATTGCAGTACATCCAAAACATGTTTAAAAGGTTAGCGGTCAGAGCTCTAAAGCAGGCCATTGAAGATCTTCAACTTTAAACCATGTAAAGAAGATCACTTTGTACACAGGAACACTATCATGCTGGAACAGTTTTGAAAGGGAAGATGGAAAGGAATTAAAAAAATAAAAAAAGGAAAACTGGGACGCCATGTCATCCGGACTAAAGAGGACAAGGAAAACCCGAGTTGTTATCAGCACTCAGTTCAGAAGCCTGCATCTCTGATGGTATGGGGTTGCATGAGTGCATGTGGCATGGGCAGCTTACACATCTGGAAAAGCACCATCAATGCTGAAAGGTAAATCAAAGTTCTAGAACAACATATGCTCACATCCAGACGTTGTTTTTTCATGGAAAACTTGCATTTTCCAACATGACCATGCCAGACCACATACTGCATCAATTACAACATCATGGCTGCGTAGAAGAAGGATCTTATAAAAAGAAGCAGGGATGCCACACAGTGGTAAACATGGCCTTGTCCCAACTTTTTTGAGATGTGTTGATGAAATTTAAAATCAACTTATTTTTCCCTTTAAATAATTTTTTTTTTGATATGTCATCTATGTTGTATTCTGAATAAAATATTGTAAAATAATAAAAAATTATATATATATATATATATATATATATATATATATATATATATATATATATATATATATATATATACCCGATTCCAAAAAAGATGGGACACTGGACAAATTATATTATATTATATTATATTATATTATATTATATTATATTATATTATATTATATTATATTATATTATATTATATTATATTATATTACATTATATTATATATAGATGCACACATAATTGTGTGTACCTCCAACTTGGTGGTAACAGTAGAATCACATAACTGGAAATGTCAGGTGCCAATTTTTGTCCACATGGTGTGCATATGTGTTGTTTTGCCAGGTTCACATGTTTTCCCCCTGTTTCATCCTAGGTATATTCCCACCTCACATCCAGTTTCCCAGGATAATGTCTGGACCCTGACTAGGACAGGTCAGTTATTGCAGATAAATGAACGTGCATATTAACAAATGGTTCTTCATTAGTTCTTTCTTTCGGCTTCCTCCGTTAGGGGTCGCCACAGCGGACCATCCGCATGTTTGATTTGGCACGTTTTTACGCTGGATGCCCTTCCTCACGCAACCCTCCGCATTTATAGGGCTTGGGACCGGCACTAAGGCTTGTGCAACCCTAATGGCTCGAACCCGGGCTGCAGCGGTGAGAGCGCCGCATCCTAACCACTAGACCACCAGGGAAAATGGTTCTTCATTAGTATTGTTTTGTTATTACTTACCACAAGATGGTGTGATTGAGACGTTCTGCTGTTGCTCCATTGCCCTGATGCTTTACTTTGTATTTGTGTATTTAGATTTCTTAAGACTAGTGATTTTCCACCTCATCTCCAAAGGAATCGAGCCAAAATGAAACCACACCTAAGATACAGTCCTTGAAACGGAACCAAAAGTTTAGAGTGGTGAGGCTGGACCAGATCCATTGGTTCCAATAACTCTAATCTTAACCCTATTCTATGAGAAGATGAACAAATATATTTATCAAGCGTGAATTGTCTCGAAAAGATGAACTTTTTTTTTTTTTTTTTTTTACATATTTATGCTTTACTTAACTATATTTGTCATCCAGCCAGTAAATGGACATGTATCTGAGCAAAGGTAGAAATCCATTTAACAAATAAACTTTGAATGTAAACAGGTACACTGCTTCCGGCAGCAAAATAAAAAAATATTTATTGTAGAAAACTTGCTCCAAAGATGACCAAGACAATGCTGGAGTAGCCTCTGAAGAATTTTTTTTCATTTCTTTAATTAACCCAGTCAAAACCAATATTTGCATCTGTGCAGGGACCAGAAAAAGGCAATTTAAAGACTTTTACAAATTTAATATGAATGAGCTGGGAAGAATTTGTCAGAAAAAAATGTCCAAATATAGGTGTGTAAAGCTTGTCAAAACCTGCTTGAAGTTAGAATTGCTGCCAGGGTACATAAAGTTTTAAATACATATATATGAAATGCAATCCATTTCAGGATTGCAATTAATTTCTTGTTGAACATTACTGTTAGTAATCATGTGATATCCTTTTTTGTTTTTTAATGCACAGTTTTTGTACACAAAAATAAATTCAGCTGATATAAATAAGCAGAAAGGCTGTAACAATGTTAAAAAAAAATTGCAGACTCATTATAAATCTAGAGTAATCTAGAGTTTGCATAAAATAAAGATTTATTCAAAATTAATGCCACTAAGGGACTTGTGCCCCTTTGCCACTTAAGTACACATGAGGATGGGGAAGGACATGTAGCAGGAAGCAGATATTTGGCAGTTTGCACAGCATGCTGTTGAAGTTATAAATCATTGTCATTTTGCACAGGCATTTTCGTGTAAACTGTATATAGATATATACAGTTTACACGAAAATGCCTGTGCAAAATGTGTAAACTGTATATAGATATATGGTTTTTTTTTAACTAATTAATAATAAATAATAAAGAGTCGTACTGGAATTTTATCAGCTGTACAGGTTGCCTACATAAACATGTTACATTTCAAAAATTCTAGTTATTTGTCTTTTTCTTATGATTAGAAACAACTTTCCCAGTTTTACCAGTGGTTGTGTAACAAATTAAGTTGTCCTCGGCTGTTTATGGAGATTGCTAATTTAGAAAAGGTAAATCAAATAATGTCACTTAAATCATGTATGCCATGTTAAACAACACTGGATAAACAGTGGAAGTGGAAGAAGAGAAAAACCAAACAGGTCCAACACTGCCCTCTACCGGTAACCTAGTGCACTTCATTTGTAGTTAATTAAACTACTATTTAATTAACTTAATGGCACAGACCTTTTTTCAGCCACAGATCACAGTAGATAAGACTGAAGACTAAAAGTGATTACTTTTTTGTCATCTACATTGGATTTTGTTGTCACAAATCACCCCTGCCAATCTTCTCCACCCACTCCACCCTGCCTGCACTCTTTTCTTCACTTCTCTAACACACTCTGCATTACTTTGCACTGTTCAGGTACCTTTAGGTGCAGGCAGGGTGGAGTGGGTGCCAAAGAGTGGCAGGAGTGATTTGTGATAGAACAGTGTCTGCAAGAGTGAAAGGGAAAGTTTATAGGACTGTGGTGAGACCTGCTATGTTGTTTGGTTTAGAGACAGTGGCATTGAGTAAAAGACAGAAGGCGAAGCTGGTGGTAGCAGAGCTGAAGATGTTGAGGTTTTCGTTGGGAGTGACAAGGATCGACAGTCCTTGAAACAGAACCAGTTTATTAGAGTGACAACGCATGTAGGACGTTTTGGAGACATGTGGGAGGTGAGGAAGGCGTGATTGAGATGGTTTGGACATGTGCAGAGGAGGGACATGAGTTATATCGGTAGAAGAATGCTGAGGATGGAGCCACCAGGATGGAGGAAAAGAGGAAGGCCAAGGAGGCGGTTTATGGATGTGGTGAGGGAAGACATGCAGGTAGTTGGGTTGAAAGAGGCAGATGTAGTGGACAGGGGGGTGTGGAGATGGATGATCTGCTGTTGAGACCCCTAATAGGAGAACCCGAAAGAAGAAGACATTGGATTTTGCTGTGCAGAAGTCATGCTTGCTTTATACTGAATTAACTGTGGTAATAATGTGAACTAATAAATGTTATATGATTTACAGCCATTAGGATCATTTTAAATTAAACCATTTACTTCCATAAAGCCATTGCATTATTTTTTTTTTTTTTAGTCTTATAGTCTTATACTTTGTGTTGCATACATACAGTATTAATAAAAGTTGGATAATTTATGAATGTGGAAAAATACACTTCTTAATACAGAATGCAGCAATATGTTTTCCAGATCTTTGTAGTTGATTTATTTATTTTTTTTATTCCTCAGTATGTATTAGTTTTTTGTTAACTATCAATTAATATCCATAAGTATTTGGACAGCAGCACATTAAAAATTTAATTATTTAGTATTTTTGCCTTTACTCTGAAGTGTAGCCTTTCATCTTTAATGCAAGAGGTTTAATAAAAAAATATTCCTTTAACCATTTTACATAGTCTGTCCATTTTTACATTTTTACAAATGTTTATAATTTTAAATTTGAGAATTCTTGAATGCAAATCCTTTGTCTGGAAAGTCTGGAACCCATGGTGATGCAATTTTTGTAGTTTTTTCTCTGTACGCCACCACATTAGATATTGTGTGTTAAACCAACATATTTTTTTATTTAATACAATGATTTATAATAATAAAAATGATTTGGGGAGCATTATGTACACTTTATATTTTTTCACCCAAATGTACACCTTCTCCAAACAGTTGCCAAAATGTTGGAAGCACACAGTTGTAAAGTGTGTGTTTGCATGTTGTAGCATTATAATGTCCTTTCCTGGAAGTAAGGAAGACATGTACCAGCATGAGTAAGGTACATGAAGACATGGTTTGTGAAGGTCGGAGTGGAAGATCTTGAGCGGCCTTGCACAGAGCCCTGACCTCAACCGCACCTAAGACCTTTGCAATCACCTGAAAGTCTGACTTGTGCCCTGGGCCTCCTCACCCAATATCAGAACCTGACATCAAAAATCCACACATATGTACCAGGTACCAAAATCAAGTGAAAAGCCTTCTTAGAAGAATGGAGTAAAATGGGGGCAAAATCTGTAGTGACATGTTAACCCAGCACAGGAGTGTGATTTAACACCCAGTAGCTACAAACCCAAGCTAGCAAAGCTAATATAACAAAATCATTTGGGTCGATAGCAGATTTAGACCGGACCGGCTTACTAATCAATAAAACTGCTATAAATATAGTATAATTTAGTAGTATAATATGACAGAAGAATATCACTACATAAGAAATCATCGCTCATCTCATTCAGGGATGAATTTGTGACCGTTTAGCCGAGTTAGCTAGTTAGCAATTTATTAGAACTGGAATTGGGGATTTTGGGGGCTTTAAAAAAAAAAAAACCGCCTATTTTTTTGTATTATATATCAGGAGAGTTTTTTTTATTATGAGGGTTGACATGTTGAGATGTTTTTCACATAATTTCCTGGGCAATGTAGACATGGAACATGATATGTCCAGGGGTGCTGTATTGCTAGGCTCATGGAGCGGCCTAGTCAGGCTTGTACCCGAGAGTGTGTGTGTGAATGAAAGAGCGGATTGTCTCTTTAAGAAGCTGTGTGTGTGTGTGTGTGTGTGTGTGTGTGTGTGTAACCGCAGCCCAGCCCATTCTCCGTCCTGACGTCCTTCCTCGATGCTGCTGTGACACGCTGCTTTTCTAAAGAGGAACATTGCATGAGCGGTTGCCTGATTCTTTTTTTTTTTTTTTTGCACTCCGATGAAAGAAAGAGGGATGATGGAAATGGAAATCTATATCCCCCTGTCATTTATTTCCCCTTTTTTTCCTCCTTTGTTTTAACACCCTTTCCGCTTTTTCACGACTGCGAGGGACTGAAAGAGTGAACAGTATCCGTCTGACTTGCGCCTGGAGGTTCTTAGATCTGGATTTTGTAAATACTGATTCATTGATTTGGCTGAAAATGTAAAATGCAAAAAGAAGGAGAAGTCCAGCATGATAGTGTTTACACGAGATCTGATTATTCAACCTAAGACACTGGTTTATATTTGATAATTGTATGTCTCTTGTATGGTAGAAGCGTTGAGAAGAGGAAGAGTGTGAACTGCTCTTGTGTCATGGGAGGCGGTGAGGTTATGTGAGAATGGAAACGCTGCTCTGGACATTTAAGCTTTTCTTAACAAAAAAACAGCTTCTACAGTCAGACTGATGCGGAAACCAAAACTTTCGTCTTTATATAATTTATATATGTATTTATTCTTGAATCTACTATAATCAGGTTAAGAAGTAAACATGTGGCGGATTTGAAAAAGGAGGGAGGGGGGGGAATAGGTGCTGTGTTACAGGAGAGACCGAGAGAACGAGACAGAAGGAGCCAAGCCCAGTCTGGGCTGAAGATCTGGGATTGTGATTGATTTCTCCTTCATGAAGAAGAGGAGCGGAGATGCAGAAGTCCAAATGACACCAGGATTTTCTTAGCCAGGCTCAAAAAAAAGGAAATTTAATAATAAAAAAAACAAACAAAAAAACAAGTCGCTGCCGGAAGAAAGAGCTCAGGGACCATGTCTTCTCGGGCAACGCTGCAGAGCGACAGGAATTCAGACCACGTAAGTTGAAGGTTTTTCCACCGGCCTGCATAGCGCGAATAGTTTCCGCTTTGCTAAAGGGCACCACCGTAATGAAAACAATCTTTTTTTTTTTTTTTTTAACAATTATCATTTTGTATAGATGTAGGAAGCTATATTTGGTCAGACACATACAGGCCCGAGACACTGCGGAAATGATGGGTTTTAGCTTAAAAACTGGTCCAAACTACACACTGGGGGAGTAACTAGTCTTGTAGACTTGGTGTAGTATTTATTCCAGTGGTATACTCCTTCCTAGGTACCCTACTTCATGTAAATGTACAACTACCCATGTGGAAAGTCTTGATATGGATGGACATCAACCATCTATACACATTTTCAGTTTATAAAGGTTACAGACCTGGTTACAAGGTTACAGCCATAAATGTATAACAATCTGGATTTGTATGATTTACAATTTCAATGTATATTTGTAACTAGGAGTCTTGTGCACCCTTGTTTTGTTTCGTATTACAGTTATAAACTACAGGCTTAGGCCCATGCTGTGTTCTCTCACTTTTATAGATAATAATAATGTAGATTTGCTGCAAATGTGCAGGTTTAACAAAGTGCAAATGCATCCTTTTTTCTTTCTTTTTTTTTTTTTAGCTAATGACTCTCACTTTGTTTGTCTATTGCGATTTTAATATTAGCTGCAGCTACAACTTTCTGCTCTGCTTGAGTGGTGGGAGGCTTTTGTAGGCAGTCCACCTCCAGGTTTGATTTGTTGTACATTCTGAGATGCTTTTCAGTTCATCGCGATTCTACCGAGTGACCCGTCTGGCAGTTCTTCCCTGACAACTCTCATCAACTAGCTGCTTTTCTGTACTGCTGCACATTAATACTCATATCACCATGTCTGGTTTCAACAACCATGCCAGAGATCACTGAGATCACCCCCCCCCCCCCCCCACACACCCCCTTCCCTGATGGTTGATGTGTACAATACGTGAGGCATATGAAATGCACTCCTGCTACATGATTGATTGAGTGATTGCATGAGTGAGTAGGTGCACAGGTTTCTAATAAAGTGCCGGGTGAGGGTATATTTCTGTTTTAATACTACTTGCCTGTAGGTTTAATGATGTCACATATGCAATTGCTTAAGACAAGCATATTGAACCAATTATTTTTTTTATTTATACTGAAAAATAGGAGAAAGAGCTCAACATTCTTTCAGATATTCTGTAACCTCAGGGATGAACCGGTCCCACTTTTTCCACAGCATTTGAGTTTTAATTATCAGCTGATACCCGATACTGATCTGATGCTCACTTCTTCGTAAGTAACTGAGCCTTCTGTATGCAGCCTAATGAAGTTGAGCAAAAGCCTTAAAAAAGGGATTGGAGCCGGACTTAAAGACGAGTCCTGTGTTCGTGTGTTTGAGATCTGTCTCATGTCTGTCTACACTGCATGAAGTTATGACCATTTCAGGCCGGTGATGTTGGCAGTAGTGAAAATTCTCTGTATAGATATACTTATTGTCCACTTGATTAGGAACACTTTTACACCCAAACTCATGCTATCAGCCAGTCATGTGACAGCAGTGCATAGAATCATGCAGATTCACTGCTTTTGGTTAATATTTGTATCCAACATCAGAATAAGAGAGAAATGTCCAAGACATGGTTGTATACCCTGAATATCCAGAGGTTCAGTTTTTAAAGGTACATACTAACTGAACCTAAAACACCTTTTTACTGGTGACAGACTTTTTATATGGAACACAAATTGATGTAACTGTACAGTATTTTCCCCTGCTTCCAAACATTTTATATTCCTGTTACTTCTGTGTGCTTTCTTTTCTTTTCTTTTTTTTTTCTTTTTATTAAATATAATGTGTACTTTGTGGTATTTGACTAACAACATCTAATCTTGTTTTGAAGAGCTTGTTTGTAGACAAATATTTGTAAATGACCCCTGGGGTTTAAATGTGTTGTCAGACTCCAGACCCACTCATTTACAGTTCTGCTGTTTGTTGTGTAACACTCCTACTTCAGAAGCCACTGTCGGTGTTCATCAGTACAGTTAGTTAAATATAGCATCTGATTTATAATGATTACTTAATACTTTGTAAATATAATCTCCTACCATCTGTTCTTCCTCCATTTCAATGACTTGCTGCCATATATTATTGAAAGCTCCAAATGGTCTTACAAACGAAAATGAGGCGAGATCACAATAAAATCCTTGTTATAGCAATAAGTAAAGTCGCTTCACATTTCATGTAGTTCAGACTGTAACAATAGCTATATATTATCCAGAAAAGATGACGTAAAAAGTGCACGTCGTGCTCCCGGTATTACTTTTACCCAAAGAAATAATGGCACAAGCCGTATCGTGAGTCCATGGAGATTGCAATAGATGTGACCCGAGGCTGAGGCTGAGACAGAGGAATTGATAGCGCATTAGCAAACACGCTAGGAAGTACGTCAATGCAGGGAAACCAGTCTGACAGATTACACAATGTTTTTGCCTGACCACAGAGCAAAAACTGAGCGAATGTACACAGGTCATGTCAGTCAGGTGACAATCCAGTTATCTTCTGCGAGCTTCCTAAGAACGACATGATGCGGCAATCAAAAGCTACAGGCTCATCTTTCTTGCACTGACTGGCTTATCTGTCGCGAATAAAAACAGGTTAATGGAGATATCGGCAACAACAGCCGCCATTTCATGACCAGTTACATGCTTAAAAGGAAAGAAGTTTCTTTTCTTTGTCTCTTTGCATCAGACGTTTTGGGTTCTTCAACTCAAGATGGTATCAGTATTAAAGAGAAGTCACTTATAACTTTTGCAATACCACTTCTCATTACTGTACATGTGGTTTTTGTGGCAATAGGAAGCAGTTTAAGCATTTCAGCGTTAGTTTTTTGGTTTTTTTAATGTTAACGATACATGTACTACTAAACGCTCAAATAGTGCAGCCTCAACGAGCTCTTCTCAACAAAATTTGAATTGTAAATATGTATGGCGCAGGATGTACTTTCACCCATTCCAAAAGAAACCTATTGTTGGATTATATATTATTTTGGCCGTAGTTAATATTCCCCAAAAAATGTTTTATATTTTTTTTGCTGATCCTTTTAAACTTTTAGTACATACTCTCGATAATCAGGGAGATATAGAACACAGGACAGTTAAAGTATAAAGTGTTGTGAACAATAAACAGTGCCGTGAGCAGCACTGAGTCAGAGCCTTTTGTATTGATTTTATACGTGTGTACAGTTAGAGGTTCCTGATGTCTGCTTGGATTTTTCCTGACCTAGTTTTTTTTTTTTTCTCCCCCCCAACTTAACAGCAAACAGGGAATTTGAGCCTCAGGGTGTTCGGACTGGACATGTTGTGTCCACTTAGGGTTCCTCTGAAAAAAAAAAAAAAAAGCCAGACAACCTGCCATTAGCTGCATACCACAGCTAATCTAACCCAGAGTTCAGACTGTGGAAAAACTACAGCCATGTTTCTTGAAACACACTGAATGTGAGCAAGCCCTGTTCTGTAATTAAGTAAATAAGAGGTGGCATGGAACCGTTGACAAAATATTTACATTTAAAGACTCCCAGGTATTTGAATTCGTCCGTTGTGTTGTTTGAAATCATGAGCACGTCATATTGAAATGATGTGCATCTAAACAGCCGAGCCAGATAGCGACAGAGATATGTCCTGTTCACAACTATTATATATAACAGCCTCATGATAAATGATTGCTGTGCTCATAGCTGTTTTAAAGCACAACATTAAACATGGGTATATGGATATTTTCACAATATTCTGGATACATTTGAAAAACACATCTTTTTCTCCAAAATTGGAGAAAAAGAGATTGTTTTTCACAATCTCACAGGTAAATACAGACAAAGTCATTTTTAGTCTTTGTTGTGTGAACTGAGAAACTGAAAAAAGAATTTGTGACATATTTTGTCATGTGACCATTCGTCTTGAAACAAGCTTTATATAATAAAGTTTTATTGTCTTGGGTTACATGCAGCAACAACTCCTTCTCTTCCTCTGTTTAAACAAAAACAGAGGAAGTTTTTCTTTGGCATTGCTGCATCACAAATAATCAGTAAAATAATAATGGGTTGATGCAGGCTATGGCTTGATAAATAAAGAGAGAGAGATATAGAAAGAGAGCGAGAGAGAGAGAGAGGGGTGGTTGATGTGGAGATGATGAAGCAGAATGTAGATAGGATTAGTAAGGAGGAAGTGAGAGCAGCTATTAAGAGGATGAAGAGTGGAAAGTAGATAGGACCAGATTGCATACTGGTAGAAGCATGGAGATGTTTAGGAGAGATTTTAATTGTTTAACAAGATTCTGGAAGGTGAGAGGATGCCTGAGGAATGGAGAAGGAGTGTGCTGGTATTGCTTTTTAAGAATAAGGGAGATGTGCAGACCTGCAGTAACTACAGGGGAATAAAGTTGATCAGTCACACCTTGAAGTTATGGGAAAGAGTAGTGGAAGCCACGCTGAGAGAAGAGTTGACCATCTGTGAGCAACAGTATGGTTTTATGCTGAGGAAAAGCACCACAGACGCATTATTTGCTTTGAGAATGTTGATGGAGAAGTATAGAGAAGGTCAGAAGGAGTTGCATTGTGTGTTTTTGGATTTAGAGAAGGTATACAACAGTGTGCTGAGAGAGGAGTTATGGTATTGGATGAGGAAGTCAGGTGTGTCAGAGAAGTATGTGAGGGTGATGCAGGACATGTATGAGGACAGTGTGACAGCAGTAACGTTTGCAGTAGGAAGGACAGACTGGTTCAAGTTGGAGGTTGGACTGCATCAAGGATCGGATCTGAGCCCTTTCCTGTTTGCAGTGGTGATGGACAGGTTGACGGACAAAAGTCTCCATGGACTATGATGTTTGGGGATGATCTTGTGATTTGTGGTGAGAGTAGGGAGTAGGTGGAGAAGAGCCTGGAGAGGTGGAGGTACGTGTTGGAGAAAAGGGGAATGAAAGTCAGTAGGAGTAAGACAGAGTACATGTGTGTGAATGAGAGGAAGGGCAGTGGAGTGGTGCGGTTGCAGGGAGAAGAGGTGAAGAAGGTGGAGGAGTTCAGGTACCTGGGGTCAACAGTGCAAAGTAATGGAGAGTGTGTTAGAGAAGTGAAGAAAAGAGTGCAGGCAGGGTGGAGTGGCAGGAGTGATTTGTGATAAAAGAGTATCTCCAAGAGTGAAAGGGAAAGTTTATAGGACTGTGGAAAGACCTGCGATGTATGGTTTAGAGACAGTGACATTGAGTAAAAGAAAGGAGATGGAGTTGGAGGTTGCAGAGCTGAAGATGTGGAGATTTTCATTGTGAGAGACGAGGATGGACAGGATTAAAAAACTAGTTAAGTAAAGGGACAGCGCATTTACAACATTTTGGGGACAATGTGACGGAGGTGCGATTGAAATTGTTTGGACATGTGAAGAAAAAGGAAAAAGAATGCTGAGAATGGAGCTGCAAGGGAGAAGGAAATGAGGAAGGTTTAAAAGAGCCAGATTTAGAGCAGTATAGAGTATGGAGTAGTATAGCTTCTTATATTTTACACATAGAGACAGCGGTTTTGGATCTATCCAGATTAATGTGGCGGTAGTGTACAAGTGTGACATTTCCCTGTTAAATAAATTAACCATTGTAAGCTTTGGGAGATATGTGCTATAGAAGCATGTCTTAGTTTATTCCCTAAAGCTGTGGTCACACTACACTTCTCCTTCCATTGACTCCTCTTCAACATATGAATGGCGGAGTCTAGAAGCACCAGCTCAGTGCAATAAAGTTTTACATTCAGCTGCGCCACAAAGTTCATATTTGGTGAACTCTGACCTTCATTTCACGTGAAGACGAGTGACCGATAGGAGACCAATACGTCACAGTATGACCTCTTTAGGAAATACAAGATGAAGAACAGCTGATTATAGCAGCGTCGCACTGTCACGTTTCGTTGCACACAGTTATGGGTGCTGCCCACATTCACAGCATGCATCTGAAAAAATGCTGCCTGCTGAAAGTGTAGTGAGACTGCTGCTGTCAAAAGTAAATCATCCCCAATCAGTAACAGTGCAAAATGTTTGTGGACTCTAGACCATAAGATTTATGTGCTTTTTTAACACACCATTTCACATTCAGTTCCTATTCGCTGTTATAATAACCTCCACTCTTCTGGGAAGGTGTTCCTCTAGATTTTAGAGTGTGCTTAAAGATCTGTGGTTATTCAGCCACAATAGCCATAGTATAGTTATAGTAATATAGGTACTGATGTAGCGTGAGGAAGCCTGGGGTGCAGTCAGCATTTCCTTTCATCCCAAATCTTCCACTCCAACCCATGTTAACCAGATGCTGGAACAGGTCTGGGTCTCCTAGTTCAGATCAAGGGAAAATAAAATTCTACTGGATCCAAAGGAATACTATACAATTGTGTGCCTCCAACTTTATGGTAACAGAAGAACCACCTAGCTGTAAAAATCAGGGTCCCAGTACGTTTGTCCATGTGGTGTATATCCGCTAGTGTTTGTGTTTTTCCAGTTATAATTAACACGACACAAGTGATTTCCTGAATTCCAGTTCTGCACCAGGAGCGTGTTAATAAAATTGTTATTGCACTTAGTATTGATTTGCTGCAACGGCAACAAGCCTGATGAACCGGCTCGATTTGATGCTGCACATGTTCTACCTTGCTTCTTCCAGCATTATCAAAACCACAAACCTTTGAGTAGTTTAAAAGGACGGCTGACTGTAAACAGCATGATTCACTGCTTTTGCCTGTCCAGGGACTGCATCATGATTCTGTTTGCTGTGCCGATTGTGGCGATTGACAGCTGATGCTGGTGGCGTCCCTTTGTGTATTCGGCGAGAGCGATGAAGTAGGGGGGATGGGTTCTCTGTGCACCGTACACTTACCAGATGGGTCTCAGCTGGGGCTTTTTGTTTGGCTCTGTGATCACATGCCAAGGTGAGACTTCCCAAGCCATCTGAGTGCTCCCTGTCACAGACTTTCAGGCAGTTAGTCTGTCGGAGCAGGGTATTACTTTGCAGGGATGTTTTGTCATGTCGACAGTGGAAACCGAACAGTTCTGGGTTTTATTTAGACCCGGACATTTTAGTTGTACAATCAGGGCGGAATCAGTAGCTTTGCTGTTTGGCTGTTTTTTAGGTTCATCTAAGACGGTGGTTCCCAATGTGGGGTACATTATGTGTGGCCAAGGGGTTTGATTAAAGTGGTGAAAATCAATTATTACATTTTAGCATAATCAACATAATTATTTCCATTAAAAATGTTTTATAAAAACATTTATTGCAGGGTTCCAAGTCAATAATATCGACTCAACTTTAGCAGGTTCTATGAGTGGAAACTTCAGGAAAGAGGCTCCAAATAGACAAATTATCATTGTACACTTTTAAATAGTGACCATGAAATAAAGCTGTACTCGGCTACGAAGTACTGATCAACCCTTTATGTAAAAAAAAAAATCACAGAAGAGAAACCTTTTGATACGCCCCTTCCAACCCAGTAAAAACCCAAAGAACACTATACGAAATCGATTTAAATGAGTAAATAACACTATTTCACTCCATAACACCTAATTATTAGACAATTTTAATGAGATAAACCTTGATTAGAAATGTTAAAACTAGCGTTTTGAGCAGCTCGCGGTTGCTCACGAGCCGATCTGAATGAGAGTCGCCGGTCGGAATGAAAGTTGCGAGCATGCGAGGTAGCAAGCGCTGAGGCCACGAGCTCCGAGGTTCCACTGTACATCAGCAGAATAGGACATAAAAATAATAATGCCTCTTTAGGTCACACACACACACCCTTGTAGTTCTAAAAGTGGATACCCATGACATCCTGTCCTGTAGCATCGCTGGTGCATGTTGTCAAGTCACCACTTTCAGATATATGAAGCTAGAAGAGTTGAGAATGAGGAACTGGCCTGTGCAAGTTTTAACTGCAATGCCAACATGAAAAACAGGACATGAAATGGAGGGAGAAGGGTTGATTGAAGTGGTCGAGAAGCAGGATGCATGGTTAAATGTGCAAACCCTGACCTGTCCTGACACCCTCATGGGTCTTCGTGTCCTACACCACACAGGATGATGCTCAAAGCAAAGGTCTATTGTCCAACATCAGGGTGTGGACCGAAGCACCAGAGGACTACAGTCGAGCGTCATTTGTGGCGAGAAAAGATTGATGTGGTTTAGAACACGATGACGTTCCACCTAGCTCGCCCGAGAGAATGAGAGCGAATAAGCATAATGTTGTTAATGGCATGTTTAAATCAGATGTTTCAATGTTTTTTATGAGACAAGTTACTTTGGAAAGATTTAGAGTTCCTTATGTAGAAATGGCGGCGGAGAATAAAGAAACTTCATTTGGGTTTAACGTCACGTCCGCTCCGCCTAGAACGCCTTTTGTTTCCACACAATCGGCGAACATCTTTTCCATTTAAAGATGTTTATCCTCTTGTTTGAATTCAGATTTCTGCCACATTGAGCCGTTCTAGCAACAGAAAACTGGTTGTTGTTTTTCTGGTTGTTCCTCCTTGCTTTGTAGGCTAATTCCCAGATCACTTTTTCTGAGCACAATGGGGTTAATAATGAAGAATTGAAATGCACCGTCAATTTGGCATCTTTTTGATATGTACAAGGTGTGCCCTGGGTGTGGAGATCCTTTCCCCTCCTCCCAATTTGCTTTTACAAATGGAGCTCTGCTTGCAGTTGATCCTAACCCCATCATCCATCACTCTACCCCCACAATCCAGAATAAATTGGTGTGGCAATCAAAAAGGCAGGCTGTGAGAGAATCGATGTGCTCTTCTTGAAAGGGAAAATAAAAGGGGGTGGGCTGGTGGAAGGGGACACTCAATAGATGGAAAAGTATGCCAATGTGATTGAAGAGAGGTACAGTTTGTGTGTGAAACGTGTTTAAACCTGTGAGAACATGAAGTGTTGTGAAGGCACCTGGTCTTCCTGTTTAATAAGAAATAAGTATAGGACTGAAGGTGATACTCATTCTGGAAGACAGGAAGTGACACAGTAGTAAAGAGATCGGCCCTTGTGGGCGGTGGAGGAGTTCAATCCATTTCACAATGATTGGACTAATGGAAATGGTGTCGGATATTCATGGGCCAGTAAACCTTCAGTCATTTGTGGGGGGTTTTCTCTTGTGAGTGTGTAGCCAGTGTTACTGTTGTCGCTTTCGGGTATGCGGTCCAGCTTTTCCTTCGTGTTTTTTTTTTTGTTAAATGTTTTTCTTTTTTCAGTTCAGTGAACTTTGGTGGTCTGTAAAGCGAAATAATTAAGCACCAAATAAATGATACACTTCTAAATCACACAATTTTTGCAGTGCTGTGTAATATTCTGAACTTTTATCATTATTAGCTGATGGTAAGTTGATTGAAGCAATAAGTATTTTGAGTAGCCACAGTAATGCAGTAATGTGCTGTGCATGGGAACTAATAGCTTAATAAAAAAGTTGAGTTAATGGGGAACTGAAGAAATGTCTGCCCACAGCAGCTTCATGATTAGTCCGAGGAAGTATTTAAACCACTTGTTTATATTTCCCCCCACCTACTGACTCGTACCTGATTTGCATAGACTTGAGAAAATCCACTTTTGCGTTGTCGCTTACCTCCGTCACTGAAATCATGGCATCACTTCGTGCACGTACATTTACATAAATAAATTGTTGCCTGTCACTTTGACTCTTGCTATTGTGAGCACAGGCTTAAAGCCATTCTATTCAGGTATTTATCAGCCATATGTAATGCAAAAGAAGCCTTGGAATGTATTCAAGTATTTAAACAAGATCCGTTCTTACTCACCACTTCCTGATTATATTTATACCATTGGTAAAGACTTGATATTTACTGTCATAGTCAAAGCCACAGGCACCTTTTTAGCAATAGAAGTGAAATTTGTGTAAAGCTTTATAAAAGAGAAAATGTCACAAAATTGGTAGCTAAAGAGAAAACTTTAGTTATTGCAGATTATTAAGGACATTGAGATCAAATCCAATTCTATTAGACTCTATATTCTTACTGACAAGGTGTTTTTGAAGAGCTTCAGTATGTTCAAATAAAGTACAGGTGTAATTCTGGAGCTGACTATGTGCTGAGATATCTTATCTCTTTACTATGTTGCAAGTATAATGAGTACTGGGCTAGGACTAATTGAATGCATACGTCACCCCAAAATTTACTATACGTTCACGTGGGCCAACATGAGAAAATTCAACACGGTGGAAAGAATGCTGCTCTGACACTTAGCATCAAAGTGCAAGCCCGGTTTAATAGAGTAAGACATTCCAGAGTAGATTAGATCTTAAATGATAGCAGGCACCAAGATGCAGGACTGAACCTCAAACCTCAGGAACTATTAGCAGCTTGGGCAGGAGAGATCATTTACACACCTTGAAAAAGTGCTATTCAAATGTCCAATGTTCTTCATGTTTTGCCCAGCAAAGTACACTTCATAAACCGGTTACATTTAGCCATTATATCCAGAGAAACAATTTTGTGATTTGTACTGTTTTTGTTCGTTCTGTAGCATGCATCACTGTCTGCCAGTCGCTCGGACAAGGGCTCAGCCTGGTCGAATCGCTCGCTGGGTGCACGCTGCCGCAACTCCATCGCCTCCCTATCGGACGAGCATCCTCACATCGGCAACTACCGGCTGCTCAAAACCATTGGCAAAGGCAATTTTGCAAAAGTGAAGCTGGCACGCCACATCCTGACTGGCAGAGAGGTAATGTTTTATATAATGTGTTCAGTCTTACGGTAGATCCATAAAAGGGATGTCCAATTTTTTTCTTGAATTTGGCTCGGTCTTAAACACCTGGCTCTTTTCCATGTTTCTATTTCTAAATTAAATTCACTTTGTGGAAAAAAGAAAACAAGTTAAAGAGCCAGGTTAATTGTGAGGCACACAACTAATGTTAGTCAAGATTTGTTAAAAACCTGATGTGTGAAATTCAAAACACTTTAAACGATCATTTTCCCTTTCGAGCCCGTTCCTCGATCTCGCCAGTGTACACAACGTCCAGCCTCCGTACCCTACAGCGGCTTGCGGAATTCCATTAGAGATTTAGAAACGCCATGAATTCGCTTTCCATCATTAAAATAGGCTGTTCATTTATTATTGCCATATTTCTTTATTATCAAGATAAATGAGCCTAATGTTTGTTGTACCGTATTAAGGAAGATAACATCGCCTCGCAAATAGCTCAATACCCAGATAGCTTTATGCTAAAATTGATAGGAGACACAAATTCTCACCGTTTTATTGCAATTGGCATTTTCTCCAGCGGGCATCAAAACGTCTGTGTCTCCCATGTGCTGTCTGCCTCACAGTGTTATTTATAGGTATTTGAACCTGACCTGTGCTTTTACCCATTACTTAAGACCCAAGTTACAACATTATAATCACCTGATATTCATTGATATGCTGACAGGTTTTTTTGTAATGAGTTTTTCAGCTACCATGATAATGTCCTTATCATTACATACAATTCTATGAATGAATAATAAGAGTGTAACAGGGCTTCAAGATTGGATAAGGACATCCCTCATATAGAAGACGTAATATCTAGGGTTTTTTCTCTCTCAAATGAGACAGACAGTGTTTGCATTCTGCTATACGGAAAGTATGTGCCCTTTTTATATGCAAGGCATATGTTAATTACTGTGTCATCCCTTTCAAGTCACTTATGACCGTTGCATATTATTTTCAGGTCGCGATAAAGATAATTGACAAAACCCAACTCAACCCAACCAGCCTGCAAAAGGTAAGAATCAGAACCTATCTGCCTATTTGATTTGATTGTAGTTTACATATAACTAAATGTGACAAGGTCTGGAAATGGTCGAGTATAATTCACAAAGAATTCCACTTCAGAGGTTTATACTTAAATAAAAACTGAAAAAAACTTAAACCTTGACCTGTGTGTTGTGATTGGAAGCTCTTGTGCTCTGGTGTCTTTGGACGATGCTTTAAAGCAATGTCAGGTGATGAACTGATGAGAACAGCCCAAGCTCACCATCGTTTGCATTGTGTAATCTCCGCAGTTTGCATGAAATCTGGACTGATCCAGTCTGTTGTTATGATTTCTTTCATTGAAGCTACATACAGAAATGAATCCATGGCTAAATGTCAGCATGGATCTGGTGAGCTGTACATTTTATAATAAGCAAATGTGTTTGCTCATTCTTTCTTTTTTTGTAATCTTAGGGTGTGCATGGAAAAGTCCAACAGTGGTTAGATTTGCATAATAGGCACAAAGATTACATTGACATGTTCTGATGGAAGACCAGCACTAGTGAAATTCAAAAGAACATTAAGATATTCATGTCTAAAATCTTGGCAGGGTAACGACTACATTTAAGCAAGTATGTGGTGCTAAATATCACTCGGTGCTGTGGTCATGCTGGAACCTTTTATTACCCTTTTAAATTCACAGCCTACTTTTTAATTGTTAATTTTTAAACGAGTTACTTGGCAACCTCTATGACTTTCTTTTAGTGACTACAATGAATACATGCAGTTGAATATATATATATATATATATATTCATATATATATATATATATATATATATATATATATATACAGTGAGGAAAATAAGTATTTGAACACCCTGCTATTTTGCAAGTTCTCTCACTTAGAAATCATGGAGGGGTCTGAAATTGTCATCGTAGGTGCATGTCCACTGTGAGAGACATAATCTAAAAAAAGAAATCCAGAAATCACAATGTATAATTTTTTAACTATTTATTTGTATGATACAGCTGCAAATAAGTATTTGAACACCTGAGAAAGTCAATGTTAATATTTGGTACAGTAGCCTTTGTTTGCAATTACAGAGGTCAAATGTTTCCTGTAGTTTTTCACCAGGTTTGCACACACTGCAGGAGGGATTTTGGCCCACTCCTCCACACAGATCTTCTCTAGATTAGGCAGGTTTCTGGCCTGTTGCTGAGAAACATGGAGTTTGAGCTCCCTCCAAAGATTCTCTATTGGGTTTAGGTCTGGAGACTGGCTAGGCCATGCCAGAACCTTGATATGCTTCTTACAGAGCCACTCCTTGGTTATCCTGGCTGTGTGCTTCGGGTCATTGTCATGTTGGAAGACCCAGCCTCGACCCATCTTCAATGCTCTAACTGAGGGAAGGAGGTTGTTCCCCAAAATCTCGCAATACATGGCCCCGGTCATCCTCTCCTTAATACAGTGCAGTCGCCCTGTCCCATGTGCAGAAAAACACCCCCAAAGCATGATGCTACCACCCCCATGCTTCACAGTAGGGATGGTGTTCTTGGGATGGTACTCATCATTCTTCTTCCTCCAAACACGTTTAGTGGAATTATGACCCAAAAGTTCTATTTTGGTCTCATCTGACTACATGACTTTCTCCCATGACTCCTCTGGATCATTTAAATGGTCATTGGCAAACTTAAGACGTGCTTGGACATGTGCTGGTTTAAGCAGGGGAACCTTCCGTGCCATGCATGATTTCAAACCATGACGTCTTAGTGTATTACCAACAGTAACCTTGGAAACGGTGGTCCCAGCTCTTTTCAGGTCATTGACCAGCTCCTCCCGTGTAGTTCTTGGCTGATTTCTCACCTTCCTTAGGATCATTGAGACCCCCACGGTGTGAGATCCTGCATGGAGCCCCAGTCCGAGGGAGATTGACAGTCATGTTTAGCTTCTTCCATTTTCTAATGATTGCTCCAACAGTGGACCTTTTTTCACCAAGCTGCTTGGCAATTTCCCCGTAGCCCTTTCCAGCCTTGTGGAGGTGTACAATTTTGTCTCTAGTGTCTTTGGACAGCTCTTTGGTCTTGGCCATGTTAGTAGTTGGATTCTTACTGATTGTATGGGGTGGACAGGTGTCTTTATGCAGCTAACGACCTCAAACAGGTGCATCTAATTTAGGATAATAAATGTAGTGGAGGTGGACATTTTAAAGGCAGACTAACAGGTCTTTGAGGGTCAGAATTCTAGCTGATAGACAGGTGTTCAAATACTTATTTGCACTGTATCATACAAATAAAAAGTATAAAAATCATATATTGTGATTTCTGGATTTTTTTTTTTAGATTATGTCTCTCACAGTGGACATGCACCTACGAAGACAATTTCAGACCCCTCCATGATTTCTAAGTGGGAGAACTTGCAAAATAGCAGGGTGTTCAAATACTTATTTTCCTCACTGTATATATATATATATATATACATACATACACATACAGTACAGACCAAAAGTTTGTACACACCTTCTCATTCAAAGAGTTTTCTTTATTTTCATGACTATAAAAATTGTAGATTTCACACTGAAGGCATCAAAACTATGAATTAACACATGTGAAATTATATATGGAATTATATACATAACAAAAAAGTGTGAAACAACTGAAAAATGTCATATTCTAGGTTCTTCAAAGTAGCCACCTTTTGCTTTGATTACTGCTTTGCACACTCTTGGCATTCTCTTGATGAGCTTCAAGAGGTAGTCACCTGAAATGGTCTTCCAACAGTCTTGAAGGAGTTCCCCGAGAGATGCTTGGCACTTGTTGGCCCTTTTGCCTTCACTCTGCGGTCCAGCTCACCCCTAAACCATCTCGATTGGGTTCAGGTCTGGTGACTGTGGAGGCCAGGTCATCTGGCGCAGCACCCCATCACTCTCCTTCTTGGTCAAATAGCCCTTGATGCCTTCAGTGTGACTCTACAATTTCCATAGTCATGAAAATAAAGAAAACTCTTTGAATGAGGAGGTGTGTCCAAACTTTTGGTCTGTACTGTATGTGTGTGTATGTATATATATGTGTGTATATGTATATACTGTATATGTATATGTGTCCTGGTGCAGGGTGGTGCTTGGGTGGGTGGTGGAGTGTGGAGCCCCTGCAGAGAGATGTAGTCCAGTGTACTGCAGTATTACAGTTTCACTGTCTCATCAGCACTATATCTCTTGTTTGGCGTGCACCAGATCACCAGTGCTCCACTCCCTTTTCTTGTAGATAGTCAGCTAGTTAGATCTCTCACTTCCTCTTCTTTGTCTCAGACTAATTTTTTCTCTTCATTTATACCTTTTCCTACTCGATTTGCACTTGATGGAAATATCTAACCTTTCCTATCAGTGATCACAACAATCAAAATATAACTTATGATAATGCAAATTATATTTTATTGGGACATTTGGATACATTTGATTTAATTTACTCTTCTTGCTTTGAATTTCGTTTAATAAAAAGTTGTTCTCTTTTTACTTTGACGGTTTTTTACATTACTCACAAGGCCGTCAGACCGCCTGCTGACTGCTGCACTAGTGGGAATTTATCTTTGCTAATGGCTATTGAGAGCGATGTATCAATGTTTAAGTCCTTTAGTCTCATTCTCTCACGTCATCTGTGCATTCTGCTCGAGCACAAATGTCAACTTGCAAGGTAACACCATCATGGGTGCCATTATGCTTGTCATTTTGCATATTGTGTACTAGTCAAGTCATGTTTTTGCCATAATTTAGTGCATCATATAGCTGCATTGTGTTTGTTGTCTATACTACTGAACATATTCTGACAATTTGACCAAAATGACTGAAAAGAAGTGCTCCTCTTTTTTTTTTTTTTTTTTTGTGACCGTTATTACTTGTGTTTCAGAGTGTTGATGTTTTTCCTCTATTAAGCAACATTGTAATTGCATTAGCAATGTCCCCTGTGGTCACTGTGGTAGAAAACTGCTAACTTCACAGAGGAATAACAAAATACAGCACCCACAAACAAATGAGCTTCACAGTTACTAAGCATATCACAAATATACCAATATAGAGACATTTCATGTGCTTCAGATAGTAATAGTCATGGATTAACATGTGTTGTACCCTGTTTATATAGCAGTATAACGGTCTTATTTGTGTAGCATTTGAAATACCCAGTGTTCTCGTGATCAGTTGACTGAGTGGTAGCACTTTTAATTCATCTTGTTTTACTTTTGTTTTAGATCTCACCATTCTAAACATATTTATGGTTTACAAATCCCCAAAACAGAAAACATTATTGCACATTTCTCTCTCCATTTTCCACTGCCCCCCTCCCCCCATCATTTTTCAACTCCCCATCAATTGGTTATTTGCTCTCATTGCCACTTATGCAACAGAGTTAGTGCTGCTTCTGTAGAAAGTATTGAACGACTAAAAACAGGGCAGTGTGTGCATTCGTCTCTACAGAGCTGCTGTATTTTTTATCTTATTTTTTTTAACCAACTGTAAAAGTCTACTGTCTCTTGTGAAAACCAGAATACCAGATCGGAAGCAGCTACAGCAGACTATGTGTATGTTTTGTTCTCATAAACATTCTCTGCCCAGCCCCATCCCAAAACAGGCTATTTAACTAATGGGTTTTTTTTAAACGAACTACGATTGACGACCAGTTTTACACACTAATGCCTAATAAATAAATTAAGCAAAGTACCATGGTGGGCCTTTTGCTTTGAGGATTTATATGTGCCATCCCTTACTCACATGGCCACTGCTGTAGATAATGCTCTTCACTGTCAAAGTGTATCGATTAAGACTAAGCCCCATTGAACTGACCAGGCAATAGAATACTGTGTAATCTGAGAGGTGCCTCAAACACAGGACTGGATGTGAGCCAGGAGCTTCATTCTCTCTTTCCTTTCTCCATTAGACCTTTCATCCCATTTTAGTCATAAGACCCAATCAGCTGATCATAGTCTTTTTCCAAGTAGTCAGATTTCTGCAAGTCTTAGATTGTTACCTACTGGAAGGGGTTGGAGATAATGCTGTTTTTTGGACCATAGGAGTGCTGCTTTAATAAAATTTAGGGTGGGTGGGGGGGCGCTTTGGGAGGCCACTAGGGTGAAGGGCGATAGGGGGTTGGGTATCCTTCATTCAAGTTCCTGCAGCAGGAGCTACATTCCAGACAGACAATGGGGGTATCAGAACTCAGGGGGGTGGGGACCTCCAAGGAGATGTGATATAGAAACAAGATATTGAGAAAGCAAGCAACCATGGAAGGCAACAAGACACCAAACGTACTATTTGTTTATTAGGCGTATAAACATGATAACGATTATGAATCCATTTGAATTTTGATGGACTGGACTTGCTTCTTGTTGGGTTCTGTAAATTTAATGGTGTCTCATGTCTTTAAAGTATGTAAAATGTTGGAGAAACTGGAAAACAGGTTGAGATTTTTTTCCTTTTATGATTATTAACAGATTGCTAGTATTCAGAACCAGGCACAGATGCACTACAAAATGAAGTCATTGTATTGCTTTGTGAGTCATGTCACCCAATTATTTCCTTGGAAAATATTATTTGTCTATTTAAAATACACACACCATGTACTACAGTACGTCAAGCTTGAGCGCAGAATGTGCCTCCCTGTATTATGTATATTTAGCCTAATTCTCCAGAACAGGAAGAGTGTTAGAGAGTGTTAGGGATAGAGAAGCTAGAAATATGCTGTACAGCTCTATTTGGTGTTATTTCTGTTCTAGATATCAGAGTTTAGCAAAAAAAAATCTATATGATTTGATGTTAGTGTAGTTTTGAATTTGTGCATATATAAATATATTAATATAAATATAATTTCTTAAAAATAAAATAAAATAAAATAAAATAAAAAAAAGTAATACACAATACATAATCATGCAGGAATATTCACATAAAAATAGCTTTAAGCAACACCAAGGCAGACATGTTGAGAATTTACCATTTACAGTAGCTGAAATAAGCACTCTTAATAAATGGTGAGCAGAAAAGCACTTCAAAACAAACAAGAGTTGTAGATCAACCAGGAACAGAAATCTAGGGCTGTATTAGGAACAAAGTCACATAAACTAAATCTTTGATGGCTGGAATAACTTGTTCAGGTGTCCAGTTGCATGGATGTTTGACATGAAAATGAAATTAAAGTTTATTAGTAGTGCTTTCAAATTGTGTGTCTTTGTCATTGTATTTGGCATTGTAGTGCTGGCTAATTCAACCTGAATGAGCCGGTGTGTAGGCGTTCTTATTAAAGCGGCGCTTATTGTGTGACACAATTAGTCTCAATTAGACTCTTGAAGTAATTAAAGTAGCTACACAGTCAGAAACTTTTAACCTATAAATTAGTTGTAACTACAGTTTCAACATCAGCAGCTGTGTCAGGGAGCACAATAATATCTATAAAATGTTTACAATCATGTTGGTTGTAACTAAGCAACTGTCACTTAAACAGTGCCAGTGTTTTGCTAGTCCATCATTTATCTACTATGTGGACACCTGACCATCACACCCTTATTACTTAATTTCAGAGTTGACAGCATACAGTTGTATTGGGAGGTGAAAGACATTGGACTTCTTATAACAAGGTCATGAGTTCAAATCATTGGGCTCTTGAGCACAATTGTTGGGCCCTTGAGCACAATCCTTAACCCTCAATTGCTCGGTTCTGTAGAACTCTAGTATTCCTCTCACAATCCTGAACTCAACATCTTTGGAACGAACTGAAATGTTGATTGAATGCCAGGTTTCTTTATTTAACAGCAATATTGTGGATGAATGAGCATAGACCTGAGAGAGAGAGGAAAAAAACTGATACAACTTTATAAGATGCTTTGTGTAAATCCTTAATCCTACTGGACTGTGAAAGAGGAAAAACACAACAATGGAATTCGGCTCAGGGCTCGATTAGTAATGTCTTGCTGTAACCTGGGTTTGGGGGGAAATTGTCTGACAAAGACGAGAGCGATAGAAGTAGAAGTGCCTCATGCTAGTGAAGTATAATGAAATTGAGAGATTGTGGAACAGGGAAAGAGAGCGACAACAGAGAGGGACTGGGCTGGCTGTAATCTTGGATCACCATAGTAACAGTGACGTATGGCTAGTGTCTGGGAAGTGAACCAGGAAGTCCTATCTTTAAGAGACAGAAAAGGAGGAAGGGCTGTACAAAGAGAGAAATAGAGGGAGGAGTTGTGGCCTAGCAGGTTTATTATCTTTAGTGCTCGGGTGACCAGCTGATGAGCTTGTCTCGGTAATTCAGTCCCTGTAGATGATGTGTGTCTGCAAGTGTTTGTAGAGGAAGGGTGTGGCAGGCATCATAAGGACATGAAATTTGGTGTTGTCCTGAGTTAGCATCACCACCTGACTCTGAACTTGACAGATGTTTCAAACAGACATTATTCATTTTTGTTATATCATGTGTGTGTACATGTGTGAGCTCTGCTTGTGTACAGGCTTGTGTACATGTGTAAGCCCTGTGTATGCTGCTAATCCTCTTAACATTATCTAATGCACCTTGTCTCTCACAGTATTGTGTGAATGTGTGACCAATAAGTCTTTTGGTTAATTCTTAATCAATAAAGGTTGATGTGAAATACAGAATATGGAAGTAAATGTTGGAAATGAGCTGCATTATCCTATAAAGCATGAGTACATATTTCTAGAAATGGGACAAAAATCTGTGAATATCTGACCGTAAAATAGCCCCCTTTTGCTGTTATAAAAACCTCTTCTGGGAAGAAGTTCTACTAGATTTTTTGAGTGTGCTTTTGGAGATTTCTGCTCATTCAGCCACAGGGTGTTAGTGAAGTCAGGCACTGATGTAGAATGTGGAAGCCTGGATTGAAATAAGGATGTTTAATAGGGTTGAGGTCAAAGCTCTATTACAGCACTCTCTAGATCTTCTACTCCAACCCATGTAAACCATATCTTCATGGGGCTCACTTTTTTCACATGGACATTTGTCATGCTGGAACAGGTTTTGGTCTCATAGTTAAAATTTCGTTACAGCATCCAAAGACGTCCTATGCAATTGTTTGCCTCCAAATTTTTTTGATGACAGTTTGGGGGAAGAACCAAATATGACTGGAAAAAAATCAGGTGTCCCATTGCTTTTGTATATTCACTTGCTAAGATTTCTCAGTTTGCAGTAAAGTCCGTATTTGATGACTCAGTAGGTTTCCTATCACAGCCATTCATCAAACTGATATTTGGCACAGATCACAGTGTTGGTCATTGAGTTCCAACACTGCAGCGGATTCAAATTTCTGCATCCGCTTTGATCTCATACAAAATTCTAACAGTCGAATCTGATTGGTCAGAGGTTGATTCAATTTAGCTCAGCACCTTTGACAGTAGTATTGACTATAACGCATTCAAATATATCTATGATTTGTGTTAATGTTATAATTTCTGTGGTAACAACTCATTAACCGAGACTTGTACAGAGGCTCTAGCATGCAATTGCAAGCTACAGTTTAATACTAAACTATTCATGACTTGACCTTCTGACTATCGGCAGCCAAAACATCCAGAGCTTGAAAAACAGACTGGTGAGGGAATAATTGTTTATAGGTGCTATAATGTAAGTGAAAACAGGATGTGTCACATGGACATTCTATAACATCATATATAACTATAAACGGTTGTGGGTTTCCTGTAAGAGCACACAGTGATGTTAATGATTTGTCTTTGGGGTTTTTTTTGTTGTTTTTTTACACTTAACCAATGCATGACCAATCTCTCTCTCTCTCTCTCTCTCTCTCTCTCTCTCTCTCTCTCTCTCTCTCTCTCTCTCCCTTTCTCACTCTCTCTCTCTCTCTCCCTTTCTCACACTCTCTCTCTCTCTCTCTCTCTCTCTCTCTCTCTTTCTCTCTCTCTTTCTCTCTTTCTCTCTCTGATCCATATATATATATATATGTATATGTGCATACACAAGTTCATTGCAAGCTGTGTACAAGTAGGTGTAGTCTTCCAAACTTCATACTGAAGTGTTATTTTCAGCTGTTTTTTTTTAAACAGGAGTGAAGTGTAAGGACGATTATAATCTTTTATCTCTAAAAGACATAAATAAGGAACAGACCTGCTCAGATACCAGTTTTTTCAGGTTAGAGTGTGTTGACATAAAGAGAAGAGAAGATTATTATAGGATCTAAGCAGGTATCATAGAGGGAATCATTCATGATTTCAGCATGTAAAGAAAAGCTTCTGCTTCCAGGAGGAAAATATTTCATCATGGACAAAGTAATGTAATCCATGGCTGGACATCAAAAAGCAGTTCTTTAATATTTTAAGAGTGCAGATGGTAAAGCGATAAAGCATTTATATTTACAACAATTCATGAGACCTTTTGTTCTTCTTTGGGCTTTCACCAGGCATGAATGCTAAGCTTTTAGTCATGTGAGCTCATGAGCTCTTCCTCGTTCTAATGGTCTTTATATTTTTCTGCCACCCTGTAATCAAAGATACTTTGTGAAGGTACTTGAGGTGGACATTTTGGTGCTGACTGAATTCTTTCCAAACACACAAAGTCACCCAGGGAGCGAGATAGCAAGAATAAGAAGAGAAACAAATAAGTGTCTGTTACTGAGAAGAGAAACAATTCTTTGAGATTCTTGAGAACTTTTTCAAATAATTACTAATAATAGTCAGTATAACTATTATTAGTAATTATTTGAAGAAGTTCTCAAGAATCTTTCTACCTTCTCTGTAGTGTAGATTACTGTAGACCAAATTCACTGCATATTTATTTGTTATGGAAATCAATTACCACAAAAGGCTTCACTTTAATGAAATCTTCCACAACAAATGCCCTCGTTATTATGGAAGCTTTCATGAAATTTGCTTTCTTGAAAGTGTGCAAACAATTAGTGTAATTCTTTGTTTCTCTTCTCGGTAACATAGACACTTATTTGTTTCTCTTCTTATTCTTGCTATCTCGCTCCCTGGGTGACTTTGTGTGTTTGGAAAGAATGAGCACTAACAATACCAAATGGCCTTTCAGCTATCTTCACATTCCTTTCAGTCTGTCTATCCCCCCCTCCCTCCCTCCCCCTCTCTCTCTCTCTCTCTCTCTCTCTCTCTCTCTCTCTCTCTCTCTCTTTTTTTTTTTTGCGATAGTGGTATACATTTGCTTTTTTTTTGTTGGACTTTTCCTTTTTTTTTTGTACTGCAATATACTACAGAATTAAATAATCTTAAGCAAAACAAGACTGAGGTTCAATACTTAGGAGTGCAAAGCAAGCATTGCCCCCACTGCTACCGCATTAATTTTTTCCCACTGCTTATAGTACTGTCTTTGAGAGATTTCCACGGTAATCATACACGTTGTAGTGACTCCCAGCATTTCTACCTGCTCAAACTGAACATCCTTTTACCATAGAGAAGAAGGGTTCCATTTTAAATTTGTTTTCATTTGGGTACTTGCATAAGCCATTTTACTTCTCAATAAGTATCTGGATTAATACACACACACACACTCACACTAATACAACACAAATATTTTTGCGCAAATAGCTGCTGTTGAACCATTACCAGACATTTATTATATATGGATAATATATGTGCACTTTTATGCACTGGCTGATGCTGCATTCTTACCATGCTATTGAATAGTTGCACCAAATGTTGTTTGCACACGTGCCCTTTTTAAAACAGCAAATTTCAAATATTAAACATTAAACAATATTAAACAGCCAGAAGAAAAAGGAGAATAAAGTAATGAGGCATAAAAAAAAAGTTATAAATATTTGCAGTGTGTGTATGTATGTATATATATATATATATATATATATATATATATATATATATATATATATATATATATATATATATATATATATATATATATATATATATATATATATAAAAAATGAATATTTACATAAGATAAGAAATGGTACTAAATTGAATACAATTTATTTTCTTATCTTCAAAACACTTTTTGCTTTCTCTTGCAGCTTTTTCGTGAGGTACGGATTATGAAGAGCCTTAACCACCCAAACATAGGTGAGTCTTTTTAAGCATGTGCAACCCCACTCTTCAATTCATCCTCACTCCTTATTTCATCCACGCATTGAAGGCTGCAGTGATTTATCGCTAGCTCTACAACAGCTGAGGTTCTGCGTACGTGAGATGGATGGCATGACTGTGAGATCTGGACAGTCACCTTTGTCTCAGGTCTTTAGCCTTTCTCAAAATAAGCTGATCTTTTTTAAGCAGTTTTATTCTCAGCATGGGTGGACTATGCAGTATGCTCAGGGTATATGGTTTCCTCATCTTATTTGAAACATGATGCTTACACAAACTTACAGAAGTACACACACACACACACACACACACACACAGATTTTCAGAAACCCTCAACAGGGTCTTGGTAAATTGAATTGCTTTAGTAACTCACAAAAAGGGACTGTATAAATCCCTGTGGTACACAAACAGCGTAATATTAACAATTAATTACAATATGCATCAGCCACTTTTCATACTGTGACTTCCAAGCTGTAATTTTGACCTTAAGAAAAGTGGTTTGAAATAGCAGGAAATAATCATACTGTCCATGATGGTGTACCTCTGAATAATGTGCATATGCTGAACCTGTTTTTTTGTAAATGTTGTGATTCACCTGATTCAGCACACTGCGCTGTCGGCTGTTAATAGTACAGTAAGATTCTTTTTTTTTTTTATGAATGGTGTGCACACTTTATAAATGAAGTGTGCACACCATCATACTTAAAAGAATACCTGATTACAGGAAGAATCGTGACTAGCTTCTTATTAAAGAGCTCCAATTAATGAATAGTCTAGAAGCAGGCTATGAAAAATGCTTTTCTGAATTGATTCTAAATCAATGTTTGTTTGTTTTTCACCCCACAGTTCAGCTCTTTGAAGTGATTGAAACGGAGAAGACACTGTACCTTATTATGGAGTATGCAAGCGGTGGTAAGGAACACAAGTCACTCATACTGTGAAATCAAGAACAGACAGAACCATTACCTCCTCTTTATTAATACACTGTAGAATATTGGGGTTTATTTACATTTGCACAATTAATACACATTCATTAACATTTTTCACAATCCTTAACGACAAGGACAATTTACGGAGCAATATTAGGGAGCATAGGTAGTTGGTTTGGTGGGTCCCTGGAGGTCTAGTGGTTAGGATGCCTCGCTCTCGCCGCTGCGGCCTGGGTTCGATCCCCGGTCAGGGAACCAACCCCAGCCACTTTTAGTGCCGGTCCCAAGCCCGGATAAATGGGGAGGGTTGCGTTAGGAAGGGCATCCAGCGTAAAAACGTGCCAAATCAAACATGATGATCCGCTGTGGCGACCCCTAACGGGAGAAGCCGAAAGAAAGTTTTATAGGTAGTTGGTTTGGACTAATGCATAAGGGATATCAATCTTTATATGATTTTAATGCACAATGTGAAGGCGAAGAAACTCTCCAGGCGACGCTGTGGATAATTACTTGAATCTTGAATTGAAGTACATTCATTTAGGAAGGTATTTAAAGTCAACAGGGCATTTAAAACCGATGCTATTTGTACGAAATTGCATGGTGTGGTATAAAATGATATTTTAAGGTTCGGTATTATAATGACATATATTACATATATTTGAAATTAATGTTTAAAATGTATTACTATACTCAGTATTTTGACTTTGTCTTGATGTTTAACAGTTTTAAAAGTTCAGATCTCTGTTTTTCACTCTCACCTCTGTTTTAAATATTTAACCAAAATCTGAAAAACTTGCTCTCACATGTACATGTAGAGTGTATACAGCATTACATTATCATCATTCTGTACCACCTCCAGCTGTGTCATTTACAAGCTCAAACACGTAGTCGGACGATATTTCTCCTGGCCAAGACACACGCATAACAAAATAACGTGTGCGTCATATTAGTTATGCCCTAAGCTCAGCTCTTTTTGTTTGCACGCCACTGGGTGTTAATGTTTAATATCTTATTGTGTCATATTTATCATTTATGTTATTGTGAATATGAAAATATTTTAAAAATATTTTATATGCGTATCTATTTACAGTTACAAGGGAGATTTACATACAGAGGCATATGTGGATAGTTGCAATTTATTTGTATTTATTTATTTTCAACTGGGGTTGTATATGTGTAATGCAAAGTAATATGATGTCTTAATAAATCATTTTTTCTCCTACTATGTGACAGGTGAAGTGTTTGACTACCTCGTGGCCCATGGGAGAATGAAGGAAAAAGAGGCACGGGCTAAATTTCGACAGGTAAATTACGCTGCCATAAAGGCAAGGCTTTAGTGTTTTTTTTTTTTTTTTTTTAACCTTTTTTTTTTTACCTTTTTTTTTTAAAGTAGACTGACAGACTACTTTTTGCTTATTCGGTATATTGTTATATAGAAATAGAAAGGTTTTTTTTTCTCTTTGTATATATTTTTCTTTTTTTCCTGTCATACCAAAAGACAACTGAATGGTAATGGTAATGCTTATTTTAATATTCTTTTAGTTTGATCTTTGTATTGTCTGTTTCAGATTGTATCTGCAGTCCACTATTGTCATCAGAAGAAGATTGTTCATAGGGATCTGAAGGTTATTATTGTTTCTGGTGCCGTCTGTTTCTTTGAAAGTTGCATGTTATCATGTTACACATACTTTCAGGTCTTGCATCACATTATTTCTGCTATTTTATCTATTCATACTTGTTCTCTCTCTCTTTCTCCCTCCTTTTTTTCTTTTTTTTTCTTTTCATTGCTATGTCTCAGGCAGAAAACCTTCTGCTCGACGCAGATTCCAACATTAAAATCGCAGACTTCGGCTTCAGCAACGAGTTCACACTGGGCAGTAAGCTAGACACGTTCTGCGGCAGCCCACCTTACGCCGCCCCTGAGCTTTTTCAGGGTAAGAAGTATGACGGGCCCGAAGTGGATATCTGGAGCCTGGGGGTCATTCTGTACACACTGGTTAGCGGATCACTGCCTTTTGATGGCCAGAACCTCAAGGTGAACAAGTTTTCTCCTTGATTTTTCTGCCCACGTTTGATCTGTTTGTGGATCATGATTTATTTGTACATGTTTATGCAGAGCAATCTGACCACCTGGCTGCCTTGGGGCTGTTGTTTGCCCTTGCTTAACCTTACCTGCTAGAATAGTTAAAGTCTGGACTCTGTTCTTTTTCCGATAGGAGCTGCGTGAGAGGGTGTTGAGGGGAAAGTATCGAGTGCCATTCTATATGTCCACTGATTGTGAAAGCATTCTACGCAGGTTCTTGGTGCTCAACCCTGCCAAGCGCTGTACCCTAGAGGTAAGGAGGGCACACTGCAGCTAGAGGCGGTAGCGGTGGGAGGTGGTAGCTCAGTCGTTAAGACATTGGACTTATCGTCAAGGTTTCAAATTCCAGCACCACCAAGCTACCACTGCTGGCCCTGCTACCCCTCAACTGCTTAGTTGTAAGTCGCTCTGAATATGGGCGTCTGCCAAATGCCATAAATGTGAAGGTAAATAAATGTAGAGCTTTGAGTTAGTGTTGTTTGTTAGCATTTAGCAAACTCAATGATATACAAAATAAAAAAGTGAGAAACTCACTGCTGCATATCACACAACAAATAATGTAATGTTTTACATTACGTAACAAGTGCAGTAGTGTGGAATTTGGTTACATTGGAACTACTGATTATTTGGTTTATTATTCTTTGATATGGAATAATGTACTAACATAAAAGTGTAAAAGAAAGAAGGAAGAAAGGAAAGAAGAAAGGAAGGAAGGAAGATCTTTTATACTACTAGACTACAAGTACCATTTAAGTAAACTTTGCCTATTACGTTGATGATAGATTTTTCAGTTAAATAGTCGATGGAACATTAAGTACTGAAGATTACAGAAGGACTAGATGTTTATGACAATAAGGTTTCTAACAATGTATTTAAAATACATGTGTGTATCTGTGGGCTTTATCAATCTGTGAGGAAATGTGCAGATTAATAACAAGGGATGAAATATTTCACCTCTGTGAAGAAACTGTTTTTAAAGCTTCAACAGGCACTATTGACGCTGACCACAGGATAAAAATAGAACATAGACCTTGATGATAGAGGAATTTAGGTGGACAAAGCACTATTGGTTACTCTTATCAGCAAGTTATTTGAAGTTAATGTGCTCAGCATAACAGTGTGCAAATGGGACTGTTTTGTCTGATTTAATTTGTTAAATTGCTGTTGCCAAATAAAACTAATCCCTTAACCAGTTTCTAACAAGTTTCAAGCCAACGGCTAGATGCATTTTTGTCTGTGTGGTGTAATTTAGTGCTGTCTGCTTCTCCCCTTTAGCAAATCATGAAAGATAAGTGGATGAATGTTGGCTACGAGGCAGATGAGCTGAAGCCACATGTAGAGCCTGTGGAGGACTACAATGACCCGGACAGGATAGGTAAGAGTTGTCTGTTTTTACATTTTTTATTTATTTTTTATTTTTTGGCCAATGCAGAAAGCTGGAAAAAAAGCAGAAAGCATGCTTCTACTGACCCTGATTTAGCATTTTGATCTTTAGATTCTTCTGAAAGTGTTCATTTCCTTGGTGACTGATTTTTAAAAAGGTTTTGGCTTGCAGTGAAGTTCTCAGTGTCCTCAATGAGAAAGAATCATAATATAATGTTATCATTTGGGGTTAAATCAGGCTTTTCAAAATATATCATAATGGGAAGCAGGTGGTGGGTAGAGAATCCCGCAAGCAGCCACAAGCTCAAATTTCACTCTCGATCTTATTCTCCTTTCATTTAAAACAGTAATTGATACCTACAAATTCGTCAGACATTTATTATGTCTCTGCCGTTTTCTAAAGTTTTCTCTGTATTTAATCAGGCCTGAGTTTAACTCAAACAAATATGGTGGATCAATAGGAGCTGGGATTGTTTTTACTGCTTGACTCTATCTTTGCCTTTGTCTTTAACTTTGTCTTTAAATGTTAACCTGAGTCTCCTTGTTCTCCCCTTCCCAGATGTAATGATAGGGATGGGCTTTTCCCGGGATGAGATCAAGGAAGCACTGACCACTCAGAAGTACAACGAGATCACTGCTACTTACCTGCTGTTGAGTCGCAGGAGCGAGGTGAGTCTCCTGTAATTCGTGTGTGTGTGTTTGTGTGTGTGTGTTTGTGTGTGTGTGTTTGTGTGTGTGTGTTTGTGTGTGTGTGTTTGTGTGTGTGTGTTTGTGTGTGTGTGTTTGTGTGTGTGTGTTTGTGTGTGTGTGTGAGAGACTTTCACTCTTAACTCGACTTTCCTGTTATTCTTTATAGGATGGCAGTGACTCCAGATCAAGTAGTACTCTGTCTTTAGCACGTGCTCGACCCAGTCCAATTACCAATGGTACCAGTAAGCACTCCTCCACCTCCTCATCCAGCTCTGCTTCCACCACCCACAACAAACCCCAACGCAGTGCCTCCACCTACCAACGTCAGAGACGGCACAGTGACTTCTGTAAGTCCTCGACTTGACTAAAGATGCAATTTTTTTGCATATACTTTCACTAATCTTTTATAAGATTCATGTGGTTGAATATCACAAATTTTTGTTAGCTCTCTGGTGATCTTTGTTTTTTTTTTTTTTTTTTTTTTTTTTTTTTTTTTTTTTTTGGTTTGTTTTTCAGGTGGTCCTGCAGTGACAACAGCACACCCTAAACGTAGCCCCACCAGCACAGGAGAGTCAGACTTAAAGGAGGAGCGTTTGGCCACGAGAAAAGCAGGTTGCAGTGTGGTGGGCAGTCGTAGCATCCCGCCCTCCAGCCCTATGGTCAGCACAGCTAACAACCCTAACAAAGCAGAGATCCCTGACCGCCGCAAGGAAGCCGTCGTCGCCTCAGTAAACAAAACGATTTAATCATGTTGCCTATTGGTTGTTTGATTGGTTGAAGAAGAATGCAAAGTCATTGTGCTCGAATATAGTGTTAAGAATGGCATTAAATGCTATTAAATTCTAACTGAATCTACAACAGAACCAAATCTGAGTCATGTAATTCATCTTAAGTCTGATACATTTTTTATAAATTACATAAGCCCTTAGTTATTGTTGTTAAAGTAGATCATATTGAAAAAAAGGCTGAAATTAAGAAGCAGTGCAGTATGGTAGATATAGGTGCAAGTGTTAAATGTATCAATTGCAAAAACATTTAGGCTGTGACATAAGTATTCACAAAATGTACTAAAATGTCTATGCAACAGATGTCCTAAAAAAACACAATTTTTTCCCTTTGTCCCCTTCAGAACAACGTATCAGCAAGTGCCATGACTCGCAGAAACACATATGTATGTACAGACCGCTCCAGCACTGATCGACACTCCTTATTGCAGAACGGCAAGGAGAACAGGTAACATGATTTTTGTGTGTGTGTGTGTGTGTGTGTGTGTGTGTGTGTGTGTGTGTGTGTGTGTGTGTGTGTGTACTCATTATTAAATGAATTGGCTGCACAGTGATGTTAGTTTTTTTGCATCGATAAATAATATTCTGTTTAAGGTCTGCAGATATACTCGCCTCTTCTTCCAGGCTTAAAAATGAATATCTGGGGTTCCATTGGAGTCAGATTTGTGCTTCAGGGTGTGGGTGGAGGCAGCTCTATTAGTGCAGGGTTATTTAGAGCATTAAATGAAGTGGCCTAAGGCAAGTGGCGAGGCAGAGGCACTGTGTGAGATCTGTTAGTGCAGTGTTAATGTGCAAAGTGAGCATCACTGTTGGGGGGGAGAGAGCAGGTTGGTCCAGTTGCCAAGATCTGATAATTAAAGCCCTAAATAGCACTACTGCATCTCAGCAGCCATTCGTATACAGCTCTCTATATATCTCTCTTTAGTCTTTGCTCTCAATCACCATTCCTTCCATTTCTCTACCTTATCATTCCATCTCATGTGCCTCCACATGTTTCCCTGGTACTCACAGTTCACCGTATTTGTTGTCTAATGATCAGACGCGCAGCCATGTGTGTGTTTTGCTCAGGAGAAATGCCTGTGTCTGTCCTTAGAGAGAACAAGTGAGAGACTGAGAGAGAGAGAAAGCTCATAGCCGGGTGACTCAGCGCATTCACGCTTGATTGATTTTGACGATGCTGCCTTGCCATTGAAGACCTCATCTGCTTGATATCTTCTCATACCACTCTCAGTACTGCACTCAGTTTGTCATGTGCTACCAATGACTGAATATTTGTTTTTTGTTTTTTTCTCTCCCCAGCTCACATTCTCACCGTTTACCTCCAGCCTCTCCCTCCACACACAGTATATCTGGGGCGGGGGTGGCTACATCCTCCTCAGCCGAACGTTCCCGCTTGAGTCGAGGCTCAACTGTTCGCAGCACTTTCCATGGTGGCCAGCTCCGGGAGCGCAGGGTGCCTGTACATGCTCCACCAGCCTCCCCCACCTTGTCCCGTGATGCCAGCCCGCTGCCTCATGCCCGCACCCGCGCCACCTCGAACCTCTTTAGCAAACTCACGTCCAAGCTTACACGAAGGTAAGGCGAGACAAGAAACTGCAGGACAAGCATGAACCTGTGGAACTGAAAAAAAAAGTTGTTTTCAAAGTGGCCTCTGGCGAACTCATCATCTGGTTACATTTCAGTAGTTATTTTTAAGAAAATTGTCAAACAGCTTTTCCTCATAAGTCAAGCTTTTTGTGTATATACCTAATGAACGTTCAAATTAATCATGTTGGAAAATTCTATTTGAATAAACAGACCAGTAGATGAGTTCCCCAGTGTCCACAAACGGCACTTATGAGTAGCTCCTTACTGGGTGAACTGTTTGTTCCTTGAATGTTATTTTCTGGGCACGAATGAAGAAAATGCGTTTTGCTAATATGTGTATGCGTTTGAAAAGTTAAATGCGTTCAACTAGAAGAATTATGCCGTTATTATGTTTAATCCAGATGCTCTTACAGGAAACGTAGATTCTTCTATCAAAGATATTCTCGAAAAAAATGCATAATTCCTACCTCCATTACCACCTAAAAACTGAATTTGAGTCCAATATCCCCTTTTTTTGTTTGTTTTGGTGTAGTGTGAAATCAGCTAACGATAATCTCACAATACAGCAATAATAATACTGCATACACTGCATTAACGCTCCCTCAGTTATCCCTCTTTTATTAACCAAGTGCTTCTAACTCTCCCAGTGCACATTATTGTCTCTTTCTTAGTCTTGGCTGAATTCGGGTGTTTGTCTTTTTTGCTTTTCTTCCTTAGCAGTTAGCTGCGGTCTTATTTCTCTGTCAACTTTTTCTGCTCTCTCTCTCTCTCTCTTTCTCTCTGTATTTCTTCTAATTCTTTCTGCCATACTGTCCTCTTTCCTTCCTTTCCCTTTCCATCTCCTAGGGTCAATCTTGACCCCTCTAAGCGTCAGAGCTCAAACAAGTCCGTCTCGGGCTGCCCTCTGCCACATGGATCGAAAACAGTTAGTAAGTTTTCCCATCTTTCCACCTTGCCATCTTTTCCCTCTTCTTGCACACCACACCCATGTTCAGTGCCTCTTTTTTCGGAACTAAGGAGTAGAGCACCCCCTTGAGGCCGCTGACACTAGCATTTCAGAATACATCAAACATTGAAAGTACTGTACATGACACTTGGCTGCATTTATAGTACAATACGTTCCAGGTGAAGCAGAAGGGATGTGCTTGGTTGCTAGGGGCACTGAAACATAGACTCTTTGCTGTGTGTGTGTTCCCCCCCCCCCCCCCCCCCTTCCTCACCAGTCATCCACCGGTGCAGTGGCATGCTTAGTTCAGTTCATATCATGATTCACCATGTGACTCATTTATTAAAAAAAAAAAAGCTCTCTTGACCCATGAAACCATGAAAGTCAGGTGCTTTTTTGAGCTCATTTGATTCATCTCAACAAAATGAATTTGCGGTATCTTGTAGTAAGAGCATTTCCTCCTCACTCTTTTCGCTGTGTAACCAGATTAATGGGGATTTTAATGGCTAATAGCAACAGACAGGAAGAACTGCATACAACAGTGTCTGGAAGCTGCAAATGTCTGCAGGCAATAAATTCTAAAAGGTTTCTACTGCATTGTTTACTAATGGCTGCTTTGAGCACCAGATGTGTGGGGATGCAAACATTTAAGTCAAACCAAAGCAAATTGGCCCATGTAGAAATCCACATTTAATGTTAATAATGATAATGTATTGCTCATTCTAATATGTAGTTAATATAAATAATTTCAATTGTTATATCCCGGTAGAAATGCTCATTAAACTAAACTAAGATAAGATGTTACAGCAGCGAAGAAAAATGTATACAGTTTAGTGTACAATACAGTAGTAACACTTTAGTATATTGCAGTATATTATTTTAGTAAACATACATATTTTTAGTATAATATGCAGTCTTTTATTTTAGTTATCATTGTGGTTTCTTGTTGGTTTCTCCACCTTGACTTCCTATTAGCAGTGATAAATGGGGTTAATGGAGAGGGTGGGTAGAGTGATGCTCTCTATCAGCTGAATCCTAACTTGAAACTTTGTGTTGTTCTTGAGGGTCACAGACGAACCTGAGAGAGTCTGCAGATCTCCGGTCACAAGGTAAGAGTGCATAGAATTCGTTTGAATGTTTTACATCATTCCAGGCCAAAACAGTAATCACGTTGTCTTAGCTCAGGATAGAAAAATAGGACATGATCCGTTGAGTTTTAAACAGGTCAAGACTATTTCCTGTAGTCCTTTTGTGCACTTTTACTCAAAGTAAAGATTTCGAAGTAGCTGAAAATGAACTTGGGAGACGTTTTTCTGAACACAGATTAAATGTTGAAAGGGTCATTTGTGTGTGTCATGTGTTTCCAGCTATCTTAGATCATATCTGTGTTCACAAAACCGACTCTAACCATTAAAACTGATTCTCTCTCCTCCCCCTCAAACGCCCCAGAAGCAAACTGTCAGGTTAAGAACACCAGGTAATTTTTTTTTAAATATGTGACCTTTGCATATACTTCGAGCATCTATTCTGTGCACTTTGTGTGATGTGCACCAACTGTTACATTTACCTAGCCTTTTAGACCAAACTCCCTTTTTTCCCATCTGCCCCATCCCCTTTGACCCATACACACATGCTAACAGAAAATTTTCAATTGCTTGAAATGAGAACCCATAAATTGGACATTAACTGAAAGGCCATTCAAGAAATCATTACTATTAACTTGGTGTGGTTTGAAGGTCATGCTGTGTGCTTGAATTTATGGTGTTCATTTGTAGAACTTTGCTACATGCCTGCTGTTTTATTTTTTTTGTTGTTGTTGCCATGGGTAACCAAGAACAATCCCAACTACGTTCATCAACAGAGTCCATGGCTGTGGGTGAACGCAGTTCTGTATCAGTGCTTGATATTGAGCATGTTTAAAATGCAAGTTCAGAGACCTAACGTATCAACTTTTGTATAATATGTTTATATTACATGTTCAACCTGTATTGCATTAAGGGACTAACTGTAAGTATCCCAGTTTTCAGTGAGTGCAAAGAAGTGAGTATATAAAGATATATATATATATATATATATATATATATATATATATATATATATATATATATATATATATATATATATATATATAGTACCTGTTTGGAAGTTTGGTAACACTTAGTCTTTTATTGTTTTTGAGAGACACATGCATGTTTATATGCAACAAACTAGCTCATTTAACAGTATGAAGATGCCATTGGAGAAATCCAGACTGTTAAATATTTCAAATGAAATGCTTTACCATGCCTTAGGTAAAACTCACCAAAGGTGGTGGTGTTTGGGTAAATATTACGTTCTGACTCGGCAAGCCATTTCATCCCAGAGCAGTTCAATAGGATTTGGGTCCGGTGATTGGGCAGGCCATTGGGTTATATGTAACACTCTAGCTGACTGTTTGCTCTCTAAATAATGCTTAGAGAGCATAATGCTAATTGGATAGTGTTAAAGTATGAAATGGTAGCCATGTTGGTTTAGAATCCCTTTCACCCAGAGTAAGTCTTCGACTTTTCCTGCTCCAAATCAGCCCTAAACTATTACGCTTTCATCTACATGTTTGACTGTGGATATGAGGCAGTCTGTTAAATCTTTTCTCCTGTTGTCCATCTTGCATAATTCTTCTCTTAGAGCTAAAAATATCATAGTTCTGTTCACAGATCTTTCTTCCACTCATTGACTGTCCAATTCTTGTGTGTTTTACTTCTTGTATCTTTTACCCAAAAGAATGTGTCTCAAAACCTAAAAAAGACTGGTGTTTCGCAACTTTTGACAGGCACTGTATGCCAAATCCCTAAAATATTAATTTCAGTAAAACCCCATAAAATTAGGGATCTTTATTGTGTATTTTGATACGTGATTTTTGTGTGTTTAACTTTCAAAGTAAAATACATATATACTTAGAATATAAATAAGAAGTACAGGTAGCCCCCGACTTACGAAATAGTTAGGGACCGGAAAAGTGTTTGTAAGTCGATTATTCGTAAGCCGATAAGAGTGAGACTCTATGATGCGTTCCGAGGAACCTGGAGATAGCTATACCAAGTGATTTAATTACACATTTTTTAAGATAAATGCAGTCAATGTTAAATCTATATTACAAAGATGTATATCATTATTTTACTTACCATAATGTCCACCAGCTGGAGCACTACTTTTGCATTTTTCTGCCGTGGGAAGAAATTAGCAAACACTAAAGTCACAACGCAAAAAATCACAACACACCGTACAAATACTGTACGGAACACGTCTTCTCACAACGAGGACTTTGCGCAGAAGAAAGAGGTATTTCTCGTGGTCCCTCAATGCATGCCTGCCAGGCGTTCTTCTTCATCTCCCTCTGTCTGCGGCCTTGTTAAATCTGAATAGCGCGTGCGGATTTTTTAAGTTTTCTTGGAATTGTGTGTGTGTGTGTGTGTGTGTGTGTGTGTGTGTGTGTGTGTGTGTGTGTGTGTGTGTGTGTGTGTGTGTGTGTGTGTGTGTGTGTGTGTGTGTGTGTGTGTGTGTGTGTGTGTGAGATTGATTGATAGTCGTAGTTGATTCAATATTTTATTTGTACCATGAAATATCATAAAATGTTTTAGATATCAACTTGCTCCAAAAAACTACCAGGTAAAACAGTGAGTTTGTGAAATTGTCTACTTCAGAACATGTTACTTTATTCTCTTGCATGGTTTCTAACATATATCTCCCACCTCCCCCAACCACCCCTCCCCCCGTTCGCCCTTCATCCTCTCATCTTCCCAAACATCCCCTTCCTCTTTTTCTCTCTAACAGTCGCCATCTATCTGGGTATCAAAAAGCGCCAGAGCCCCGGCCCCCCCGATGCGGCTGGGATGTGAAGGTGCAGAGCGCGCGGGACCCAGCCGAGGTGGTGTTGGCAGTTCGTGAGGCGGCGCAGGGCTGCGGTTGCCAGGTGCACCAAGCGGGTCCGTTCCTCCTCTCCTGTACACACGGTGCTGCCGGCTCCCGAGTGGCCTTCGAGGCTGAAGTAGGCCATCTCCCTACAGAGGTCAACGGGGTCCGCTTCAAGCGCCTATGGGGGGCGCCACTTGCTTTCCGGGACATTGCAACCAAAGTGTCCAAAGAGCTAGAACTCTAAGTAGGGGTTTGAGGGTATGAGAGCAAAGCAGGGGGGTAAAATACTAGGAATCTCCCTACGCCACCTGCACTTTCTGTGGGCTCGTACAGACTCTAAAACAAACATGGAGAACTTTATGGCTGCCACATCCAGCCCCTGCTGAAAGAAATACCCTCCCCACTGATTCCTAATCTGTGTCTTAGCCAAGCTATTTGCAATTCCAGTTTTGACAGACATTTATCGTCACCACGGCGCCTCGGCTCTTCATGTCATTTCCTTTTAACAGCTGCTATTTCATACATGTTGGACGTTCTTTTTATTCCTTTAAACCGTGCACCATCCTGAACACTTTGATTATAACACACGTCCTGAAGACCAGTTCTTTTATGCGCATTTTATATGAACATTTTCTGTGGATCAAAAACAGCCTAAACACGGGTTTAAAGAGCTGCCTAATAGGAATGAAAAGCTTTATAAGCCTGTGTGATTTGGGTATAGGTGATGGCTGCTCTTCTGAGCCACTAACATTGTAGCCTTTATGGCTTTTTTTCTGCGTTTCAGCAGTTGTTCTCAGTAATGCAACTTCTGTTGTTGTTGTTCTTGTTGTTCAGTAGCACTTTAGGGTTGAGTGAGCATCACGTGTTTGTTTTTGTTTTTTTATTATTATTATTAAACTGTTTTTCCCCATAAATGGTACACTGCACCCTTCAAGCCAAGTCAAGACGCAACACTTCTTCTGTTGTTCCGTAAGTATTATGCTGTCAGGAATCCTCTGTTACACAGCCAAAAGGGGTCAATGCTAAATGGACATGAGACGGCAGCTTTCTGTCGATTTGGTAGAACCGTAAACAAGGAAACGAGTACATGCACTGTGCAAAATTGATTGATTGTTCAGCATTTGTTTGAAACCCTGGAGTGTGCAAGTTGTAGCCTTGGAGTCATCTAACCTTTGTGGATGTACTATATTTTTTGATAATGTGACAAGTGTTGGGGTGCTAAAACATCTGCCAAATTATCCTGTGATTATAATTTCAGTACTGTTTGACGTAAATTACTTTGTATTCGTAGCTCAAAAAAGGATTCTTCGAGTCAGTGTCATTATAACCGTGTGCTGTAGTTGGGCTGATGTAGTGAAGTTAGGGTGTGAAAAGATGTACCGTCCAGTACCAGCTATTCTTCATGGGATTCTAGCTGTACAATTTCTATGAGCACTGTTCTGAAATGTTTCGCTAAGGCACAAGGGCTATCTAAAGAGAGTACCATTCAAATTTAATTTAACAATTTGCATTTAAAAAAAAAAAAGCTATTATATTGTGAACCACAATCGACTACCAAGATAATTATTTCTTCAGACCTCCTGCAACCTGTAAAAGAATCATCACAGTTTAACAAACTTCTTACTTGTTAATCTATCAAAACTGTATCATTTTAGCGAGAGAATGCATATTAAATATACTCAAATTAATAAAATATTTCTTTCAAGGTTATTTTAGCAAATAGTTTTATTCTGTTGGAAAAATCATTTAGCTTCGGTAATAAAATGCTTAAATTGATCTTCTAATAGAATACTACCATTTTAAACTTATGATAATCCGTCAGTAAATATCTATAAATTATAATTATTGTTCCCATAGTAAAAAATATTTTATACATTTGCTTATAATAATAAAAAAAAAAATAAAAAATCTATGTAAAACCCATTTCTTTGATACAGGCTTTAGTGTAAAATGGCTCGGGTTTCATAGGCTTGCTCTTTATTGGTTCCCTGTACTGGTGGTGTTGATCCATGGGTTATATGACATAACCAGTGGGCAATCGTGGATGGCAGAATGTGCCAGTTCATGTTTACAATCAAGGTGCATTTACATTTCACAGCTCAGTCCACCTCTTTAATGATTTGTTTTCTTGCTGATTCAATTAGTGAACACCAAAATTTTTGGATTACATAAAACTAATTGATTAAAACTTTGCCCTTGACTGCATTTGCTTCATAAAGGATCCATAACGAAGATTGTAAATCGTTCAAAGTTTGAACTGTCTTAAGAAGTGATGATGGAAGTCAATAGTGAAAACCCTCATGTCCATGAAAGCATATGAATAATCTCTGTTCTATCAGACTGTGTGTGGGTGTGTGTGTATACATGTATGTGATTGTGTGACGGGAGAATTGAAATTTTGAATGGAAATATAAAACACTGTGTGGCTTTTGGTCTGTAGTTAAATTACACAAATAGTCTTAACCCCTTAAACTAGCAGGATATGTGAACAGGTCCAGCTAGAAATTCTTTACTCCTGTATGTTCCTACATTCCCTCTATTTTTACAGTAATCACAAAATAATTCATAATAGTTACAATATAGAAATGTGATTAAGGGGTTAAGTACTCACAACACTGTTACATTAATTTACTGTTTCACAAACCAGTTTTTGGGGATCCCTAATGCCCCACATTTTGCTCCATCATAACTCCCAGTACACCTGGAGAACCTTGAATACCTGTGAACTGAGGACTGGTTTGGTAAACACTACAGTACGTGCTATTTTTACTATATATGTCAGTAGACCAATACAAAATAATAGCCTCTGCTGGTCACATGGCTTGTCATGAAATTAAAATCTGAAGTAGCCTTACTTACCCTGAGCACCCCCCCCCCCCTTTTTTTTTTTTTTTTTTTTGTTTGTGTGCATTACCCTTTTAAATTTCACACAGTATCAAGGACATGTTTTTTGTTTTATTTAATTTTAATCAGGTTGTGTTCAACAAAATATCTTACTGGTTAAAAAATAAGTACTCTCCTGAGGTCCATCATCGCCTTCTGTCCTTTCTCCTCCTGCAAGGCTAACTGACTGTATAAATGTGTACAATTGTGTAGGTAAATTATGATTTCATTTTGTTCTTTTTAAAAGTTTTAGATTATTTTTCTTGCCTGTACATGTACAGAAAGGGGAACAGTTGATGTGACTGAGGAATAAACTCGTTGACTTTAAAGCCTGTCTGAGTTTTATGTGTTCACAACTAACACTTAAACAAAATCAATGCCAGTATAAAAATGTTTAAAATAAATAAGGCTAATAATATTTTGAAGTAAGTAACTCCAGAAAAGGGTGGTAGCATGACAAGGGAAAAAAACCTAGGCTCAGGAAGTCGTAGCTCCAAACAAGCTGGTCTGAAAGTACAATGATAAGTTTTAATATAAATGTAAACATTTCCAAACACAATAATTATTAATATTATGGTGATGGCGTTGGAAAATATACCATCTGAGCTCTTCCATGTGTGGTTAATTTCTATTTAGATATAGTGACTGTGAAGGTTATAGCATATTTTACATTTTTATTTATTATTTATTTATTTTTTTTATTGTTATAAGAGTGAGGCCTTGTGCCCTATAGGTGGGGGGATGGGGTCATCCAGGATGCCACGCACATCAATAGAAATGTTTCATTAGAGGATGGTGATCACTTCGAAATTATTCTTTGCTCTAAACGCGTGCAAATGTAATTAAAGTTCAAAACTCTTTGTCCGTGTTTTGTTGTAAAAATCCAACAAATTTTGCTAAATAATACAATGAAAGAAAAAAGCTATTTTGTTAACTAAAAAGGTAGGTCATATTAAATATAGAAATTAAAGTTGAATAAAATCTTAATTATATTTTCTTTGAAATATTAAACTTTTTAATAAATACTTTTTTTTTATTCTATTTTATTCGTAATACCAAAAATATATAAATATTATAATTCTTATGAGAAATGTCACTCAAAAGAGGTTTGTGTTTAATCTGCAATAGGAGATCAGTTTGAGATATGCTCAGATCTAGAACAAATCCTGTTAATAATTCCCATTTTTATTAATACCAGGTTTGTAGCTACACATGAGCTAAAATTATGAGGCACAACACAAAGAATTGATTGTATCATGGGGCTTTTAATTACTTTGTACAACCAAAACAAAGGTGAATACAGCACAGTCAGAGTTTCCTGATCTATGCGGCAAGTTGATCCCAAGATGTTACAGGAAGAATGAAAAAGATGGCAGGGTAAATAGCAGAGAAAAGTAAATGTTAATGGGGAAAAGTTAATGGGGAAAAGATGAGGGATGTAAAGTAAGAAAGAGAGGGAGCAGGATGGAGTGTCTCTTAGAAATGTCAATCAGCAGCACTTCTCCTGCTTGTTTGCTCCTTGGATGGTAAGGTTACTCATAAGAACATATACAAAAAGGAACACTACTTCCAGTTTACTTCTGGGCAGGGATCATGTCATCGATGGACTCGCCCTTCTCCAGCTTCTTCTCCATCTCAACCATGAGCTTCACACCATCAACCACCAGCTGTACCTGCTGCACTTCAGATGAACCCAAACGGTCAGCATTGGAGATGTCAAACACTCCACCGACGGAAGCGGTGTCCACACCACCTGGACAAGGAAAAAAAAATGGTCAATCTGTTTGAAGTATTCAGTCATGATGTTTTGGCTGTTGGCAATAATAACAGTGTATACCTGTGCCACGTTTCTGCAGACGGAGTCTGGTCAGAATCTCCTCAAATTTGGCATGTGTGCTGAGCTTGGGCAGCTTGACGTGCACACCACCACGCAGACCAGTACCCAGGTTAGAGGGGCAGGTCAGGATGAAACCAAGATGTTCGTTCCACATGAATCCATGGTTGTGCTTCTTGAAGATCTCTTCAATCTGTGTAAGTGCAGAACAAAAGATCTTGAATTAATGAGTTCTATTCAAAGGGAATAAAGCTAATATTTTTACATTTCTGGTTGCCTTACTCTCTGCAGACCAACGCAGAACCTTTTGAAGACCTCCTTCATGTTGCCTCCCTTCTGCATGGAAATGACACGCAGATGGTCCTCTTCATTTACCCAGACCAGGAAGGTTTTGTTGTCATTGTGCCAGATGCCTCTTGCATCAGGCCAGTCACGAGCCATACCGGCAGCCAGCAGCAGTGGAGATACGGGCTTGTCAAACAGGAAGTGGTCAGCAATCAGCTGTTCCTGCTCATGATCAGTCATGTCCTTCAGGGGGTAGTATTTGCCCTTAAACTCACCATCCAGGCTGGTCAAAGCTGTTAAAGGAAAGAGGAACAAATGTTGTTGTTTTTTTTTACCAGTCACACAGACCTGTAAATAGCTGGTGGTCGACTTGGCTGAGACTCACCCTCAATGGACAGCTTCTCCACAGCTCTACGCTCACCACGGCTGTTGTGGGGGGGCAGGGTGTAACCCTTGATGCTGCGGCCAGTACGTACACGGCTGCTCAGCACGTAGTTGGGGTCAAGATCATCACCACCCTACATTAAAAATAGAGCAGAGAATATCTTGTAAAAAAAAAAAAAATACAATGACATTTATTTTAAATAAACAATTGTGTGTATTTTTCCACACCTTCAGGTTCTCCCAGTTCAGATCAGTGTGGTGCTTGTCAGTGGGCTTGTAGCCACCATGACGGTCAGAAATGATAGGGTCAAACAGATCCTTGAAGACCTCGTAGGACTCCTCATCACCAGCAACACAACCGACGGTCATAATAAAAGGATGACCTGAATACAGAATAAAAAATACAGCATGACTCATGAAACACTATCAGAATTTAGATTCCTCTGACAATGCAATCGATCTATAATCTGATGTTGATTTAATTTAATTGGATATAATATCTTTATAAGCCGTATTGTAGTAACCCAAATTATGCTGGTAGTGTAAAAAGAGATGGAATGGTGCATTGTTTAGAGCAACTGTATTTGTACAGGCCTTCTTACCAGGGTTGTCCACACCAGTCTGGATGCAGTCATCAAGGGTGAAGCCACTTGGGGTAGACTTTCCTCTCAGCTTGTCATAAATCTCCTTGTTCAGTACCTTGGCCATATGGTTGTTGTGCTGGGTGAGGTCAGGGTACTCCTCCAACATAGGAAACTTCATCTTGTAGTCATTGTGGCAGTTCTTAGTCATGATTGCACTTTTTTTAGATAAGCTGGAAAAAACACATGAATAAGAGTTGATGTACAACAACTTTTTGTTTGTTTGTTTTTGCCAACATAGACCTACAATTATACTTAATGGACAGTGGTGACATATTTGGGCCTTGTGTTAACCTGTGTGCTCCAGCAACTACATTTCTGGTTAACTGAAACCAACGTTTCATATTACTGCATAAAAGTGGTTGGGGCATGGTCCACATGCTTATATGTATCGGACCACAGATGATATTTTTAGCATGTGTGCAAACTCCAGCTAGCACATACACTTCTCTTATTTCTGTGCTGGATAGTACGTATAAATATATGGCCCAAGGTTAGAACTCTATCCAAATTAGAAAACAAGATATTTCACCATTAAAAAACAACATTCCAACTACTGTTGATAGTTGAAGAGATTATCATATCCCAAGACCACAATTATTTTTAAGTAAAAGTAAATACACATTAATTCATTATTGCCCTAAGTGATTTTGCCCTTCCTCCATAACAGCCAGCCTTGCATAACAGGTGTCACACACACACACACTCACACTCACACTCACAGTCACCCTCACACACACCTAATTCTAGCTGTAGATGGTAAGACCACTCCAGCTGTTCTCAGATATTTATATAGAAGAATTGGACTATCTGTGGCACACTTTAACCCCTTAAATTCAGTGTATTATACAGTTATTTATCTTAAAACATGTCATTTATTAACATCTATACATCATTCAAGTAATTAATCTAGATAAATTAATGGGAAATGTGTTAGTTACAAGAGTGAGACGTTTGTCTTTGGGAGTTTAAAGGGTTAAATGCTTGGACTATTTCATATTGTGAGCAATAATGGTCTAATACTGGTTTCAATACATAACCAAAAAATGTTTTTCCATCAGGAAATCATTTATATATTTCTTTTTAGCAGTTAATGTTGAAAGCTGAAAAACTCACTATAAACTGTGCTTTGAGCACAAACATTCCCCAATTCCCACATGCTTCAATCTGTAGAGTCACCATTGTTTTACCTGCAGGAGAGAACAAGGTAACAGTCCTTGGGATCAGATCCTGTTCACCAAAGCCAATGTAGGGGTTGCCCAGCTCTTCAAAATGTCAGACCTTGGTTTATATACTCCAATGCTTAATGCCCATTGGCTGCACAGGCCATGCATGCTCTTATTCTATTGGAGATTTGCACACTCAGTTAGGAGGCATGGATTCTAAAAGGAAAGAACCTACATCACAACACCAGAGACAGGGTGACAGCTGTTCCCACCCATGTTCTCTTTGCCTTTCCCTTTGGCTAACGAACTTGGTGGGAGAAATTCCCAGAGAAATACAAAACCAACATTTCCTGTCTTTAAGATTTTATAACTGTTAAGGCATGTGTTGATTTATTTTTTTAAATCAACACTTGATTATCTCGATTATCTTACTAGGTTCAGCATGACCTTAAAAGTGTAACTCTGCGGGGGTTTTTTTGTTTTTTTTTTATACTCAGTAGAGGCTCACTAGGGCTCATTTATTTATAGCATTTTCTCATTTGACACATGCTTCTAAGTGACCTGGAACTGAAGCAGAGTACACTTCAAGCATGTAGCTGATCAGTTCAGGGATAAGGGCCTGACATTGGGTTAGCTAAAACTTAGATCAACCTTAGCTCATCCTTGCATGAGCTATCACATAGTTTTCATAGCTATAGTCAACTGTTGGAGTGCAGGTGTCCATGGAATTTGGTCTTCTGAAACCAGAATATTACTTGCTGCCTGATTTGTTCTTTACTTGAATCTTCTCATGTATGCATTTGATTTGTTAGTTAGGAATTTTCAGATCTAAAAAAAAATGTGCAGTAAAATTATTTTGGGGAAATTCTGAAAACACAGTATAATCTGTACTGTTGATTATGCACTGTTGGTCAGTTTGTACAGAGTTTGCAGCAGCCAGAATGCTTTTCTAAACATAAAAGCTTGACTGAATGTGAACTTCCTTTCCCTATACAATTTAGAAGTGATGTTAAATCCCTACATCTTGCTGATCTCCTGAAGCAGCAGAAGCTATCCAAAGTACTTTTGCTAATTTCAGGCAGAATGACAAATTATTTTCTTATATTCTTCCAGACTTTGACAAACTGTTAAAGAGAACAGTAATAATACAAACACTACATAGTAGGTGTTGATATCTAAAATGAAATATTTGTCATGATTTGTATTGTAAATGCATTGGCAAACGTCTGTGTGATGACCACAATTGGACAGGAATCTCATCTCATAACATATTTTCTCTCTTATGCTGAGGGCTTCAGGGATCACCAGGGTCATGGTCTAGGACAAAGCAAATACTAAAATCAAATGAAGAAATTCATAGCTTGTAGTCATTATCATAGATGTTTGACCTACTTAGTAATCATTGTATATTAGTGTGCTTCATTATAAATACTTTGTTTTATTCTGTAATATTTTCTTATAAATATTTTTTATTAATTTCAAGACTAGTGCTACATAAATGTAAATTTTTTTTTCATTTTTTGTTTGTTTATTGTTGTTTTTTATTACCTATACATTTTATCAATGGTAGTAGTGAGGAGAAAGTTGGAATTTTGCCAAAATAATTTATATACCATTAAGTATTATAACATCAGCTGTTATATGTGCTTGCAAAACAGAGCATATTTCCCTATCAGTAGTTTAAATATGTGACACTTTTACTATGTCACAGTTGTTCTTAAATTAATATAGTTCATGAGAATCTGTCGCTACCATAAAACTTGGAATGGAACATTTATGTCTACATTTATAATTACAACTTTTAAATACTATGATGCATGGACACCTGTGTGCATAGTGCACATTTTAAGGTACATAATATTGGCCTTTTTTCAAACAATTTACATGCATTTACAATTGCGGAAAAACCCTGCAAGTGAGCCAAAAGGGAAAACATGTAACTTGGTCCACTGTGAGGAATAATTCAATACCTGTTTGCATTATGCTATGTATTGTATTAACTGTGATTTGTCGAATTTATAGCATGGTTCACAGCACAGTAGTGAACATACGCATGCAATTATTAGAGGAAACAATCGCTTCTAACAACATACATTCTTTTATTGATTCTTGACTTGCACTTTTGATCTTCGAGGCCACAGTTCTATGCAAACGAAGGAGATGTAATGAAGCTGAAACATGCTTATGTGCCAATGCTTGCATCTAAAATCTGTCTGGCATTAAGGATGAATTGATGCATACTGATATAAGTTGTAGGGGATAACTGAATTTGTGGGGGTCCCCATCTCTGCAGGAATTCCCCTGTCCTTTTTCATACAACAAAGCTCTTGATAGAGAATTTGTGAGATCTTTTCCGGGCCAGAAGATTTCTCAGTGCATACTGTGCATGTGCTTCAGACTTGTGCTGGTCTGAAGAATCACTTTTTTGCTTTCACAAACCTGAACTGTGCATTCATTCTACAATGAAAAATGCAACCCAAAGGATTATTTTAAAGCATTTCATGAGCTCCAAAGCACTCAAATCTGGATTTCTCCTTAAACTACACACATTTACATTAAAGGAAAACCTGTAAAACAAAAACAAAAACAAAAAAAAAAACATGAAAATCTAAAAATCTGTCTACACATTTGCGAATGGTAATGAAACTGTAAAATCAGTTTAAAACTCATTTGATTGTGATGACAAAATTCTTATCTTCTGACATTAGTTTTTTTTTTCTTCTGTCCTTGCCCTAGATTCTTACAACATTTAAAATTCAGATGATTGCATAACGTGAGATATATTTAGCCTATTATGTTTGGTACTGTCCTCTTGCATTTGCAGGTCATTCTGTGTGAGGCAAATACATACAGTATGTGACTTATATACATGTAGGTTGTCTCAAGCCTGTGCTGCACTCAGAACATTGGAAACTACGTTTGCCAAAACAACATCCAATTTAGCACCCACTGATAAACGTGTCTCACACACACACTTTTAGTAACCAGAGACATAGCTTTTAGTCTGCTGCTTCTTTATTTAACTCTGTATTGCGTAAGTATGCTTGAGCACATTATGTAATATTATTAGCAAGTTTGCTTTACAATTAAATACAATACTGGTTGTTTCTTGAATAATATATATTGATACAAGAACTATTACATGTCTATTACATGTTATTGTATCTAAATAGTCCAAACATGTATCTGCACACACCATTTCATTTGGCATGGAAGCATCTTCCATTGAAATTTGAGTCTACCCAATGCGTTGTCGTGTTACCAGCGCTATGTTTAGTGCTGGGTCGCAAAGTCGTCCATTTCCCCGTGACAGTCCCCCCTGATTGAATTGCTTTGACTCAGCTCTGGTACAGACCATGCACCTATTCATTGGACCTTCCAGTAACCCCAGGTCTTGCAGATCAGAGTAACCAGCTAATCATGTTCACAGTGCAATGAAATTCCCTTTATAATTGAGCTGCCTGCTCACAGTTTTGTGTGTTTGAATCAGTAGTACCCTGGGCTATTTAAAAGTCATGTGTAAGTGCTAAGCTGCCAGACACTGTATAGCAGTGTAACATCCTTACACATATGCTGTACAGAACATAGTACAAGAATTGCATGGTTTTTTTTGTTCATACACTCTTTTCAAAGATTGAGCTTAGCAGAGCTGGCCAGTATGCACACTATCAGCTGTGCACTGAGAAATACTTGGTTCACAGTAAGGCTTGACACATATGCATTAATAACATTCCCCATGCTTAGCACCTCTCTTACATCATCTAACACATGTGCTATGGAAAATAATGGCTCTTCCTCCACCTCTCTCTCTCATCACCTAAATAAAATAAAACACTGAAGGGTGTTTAGAGGTAAATAAAGTCCCTCAGAACTAGAAAAGTCACAGTGCGAATAAAAGCATGCAACAAAAAACTAAAATACATGCAAAATATAAACAAAATTAAAAAATAAACGTTAAACTTGGACAGATTCATTCATTACCATCTATACAGTTTAAATGATATTCACTGAACAAAAATTGGTACATAACAAATATGTTTTGAATTTGCATTTTTGACCATACAGTTTTTTTATTGCCATTCTACTGAAATTTGACATTTGATCATTGATTTTGTTCTCTGTACTCAACACTTTAGCTCAGATAGGTGAATAAGTGAGAGTTACGGGTGGCTTTTTTGACCCAGGCTGCCCTTTGGAGCTGTATCACTCCCTCCCACTGTCAGACTGTCCTTGTATGGCATGATCTCTCACAATCCCTGTGCCAAGCAGCTGAACCATCAATCAGCCCTGCCTCATATATCTGCCTAGCCACACCTGCTCCTCTACCATCATAGTCTTCCACAGTGTTCGGCACATATGCCATGTCAATGCTCTGTCTTCTTTCTTTCAGCAGAGTCGACACAGCCAAATACATAAACCCATACTGTTTCTAGTTCCCAAAACCACGTATGTTTGCTTATGTCCTGTTGCTTGTTGTCATGAAGTTTTTAAGAAAAATGTCCATTATGAGTTAGACTTATCTGTTCTCTTACCCCTGAGAGCAAGCATCTCACTGGTAGTGTTGATACCAGTGGTGTGTCTTGACTCGTAGCACTAAAGCTTGTCATGATAAGCAAATCTGACAGGGACAAGCTAATGCCGATTAATTCACTCGTCTGGCCCTCCTTAAGCTGCTTTGGTGAGTGTTGCTAGTGAGACGTCACTGAGGCACTCCACGCCTAACATTATCAAAAAAACACCTCCTACCATTTTGACTGCAACCCAGGAAACTAGTCTTACTGGTCTACATTATATAATAGAAAAGTTACCTGGGTATTATTTAAAGGATATTCTGATAGACCAACAACAAAAGCAATAAATCTACTCAATACAAAGGCACTGGACTGACAAACACAAACAGAAAACAGTTGGCACAAAAAGGCAGCTTTGCTGCTAAATTAATTCAGGGTTTACATGTACATTGTTGATTATCATATGGACAATTATTTCGCACTCACTCATTCTGTATTAGCTACTGTGTCTTCTGTCTTTCATTAACTGTTGCACACATGCACTTTATATAGTGTCCTAGTTAGTTTTGTGTAGTTTTGTGTTTTATGTAGCAATATGAGCTACAGCAGCTCGTCTGTTGGATCGGATCACACGAGCCAGCCTTCTGTCCCAGTCGTCTAGCTTTGGTCCTTTTTAAACTCACTCAAATCCTTACGCTTGCCCATTTTCCCCGCTTCTAACACATAAACGTTGAGTACAAAATGTTCACTTGCTGCCTAATATATCCCACACACAAACAGGTGCCACAATGAAGAGATAAGTGTAATTCACTCACCAGTCATAATGTTAAAATGTCATAATCTTATGACTGATCAGTGTATATTTAAAAGTCAGTCTTGTTACAAACTCAATACATCACAGTGAATAATTTATTAATATAAAATACATTTTTGTGGCACTATGTCTTTTAGTACATAGCTAAAATAATTTTAGACACAATTACACGAACAGTTGTATTTGTTTTAGGATTAAAGGTCAAATAAATGTTGAGTAGTGCAGTAGTGAATCATCAGCAGCAGCAGCAGTAGCAGCACTGTGCAGGTCCTGCCTGGAAAAGCTGCAGGTGTGTAATGGGCGGCGTCAGCGGCTTGTTTCTGTCTCTGTGTGAAGGGATGGTGTGCATCACTGCCGCTGTGCATGCTGGGAAGAAGCAGACCAGGTAAAGCTTCGGTCACCGGTGAATAATTACCAAACCCTCTCACTGAATGCCTGGTGTTTAATCAACTGCATTCAATGGAGATTTTGGGCTGTTGACGAACTATTTAACCTTTAAATCTTCAGGTTTTTCCACCTCCGTGTTTGTGTCAGGTAAGTAGAGTCATCTCATTTTACACAATACACCAATGCTGAGCATGTTTGTGTACTGTACCAAAATAAAAACATTTGAAAAATATGCTGAATGCTGCCATAATTCAGATTTTAGTAATAATAATGATTTTGTGTTTATTTATTCTATACAATGCTCATCTAAGTATATATACAGGAGCTTTGCATCCTAATAAGTGATAACGTTTATGTAATTTGCTGTTATTACAGACGATTACAGAGACATATCTTTACTAGCTAAAGCTGTAGATAAAGACATGTTTAATAAATGTTCACTAATTATAACACTGTAATTACTTTAAACATTAATGCTTATTTGCAATAAAGAAAGCAAAAGTTTTTTTTTAATCATCAATTCATAGAATCCCTCTGTTCCACCTTAAATGGGTGCAGATGCTATTTCATGCCTGTAGATGGCGCACAATTTATATACTGTATATATATATATATATATATATATATATATATATATATATATATATATATATATATATATAGCATGGATATATATATATATAGCATGGATATATATATATATAGCATGGATATATATATCTATAGAGCATGGATATATATATATATATATATATATATATATATATATATATATATATATATATATATATATATATATATATATATATAGAGCATGGATATATATATATATATATATATATATATATATATATATATATATATATATATATATATATATATATATATATATATATATGGTCTTCTGTAGCAAAATTGACTTTTAACCATTGGACACTTACAAGTAGGGTAATAATAATTACGATATGCCTTATTTTCATTTTTAAGGAGTATTTTGATGTAAATAATTTAATTACAATAAAAATTAACACAATGTCCTAAAATAGGGTTTGTTCAAGTCTCCTTCACCAGCAAACGTGTGAAAATATGTTATGATAATGTAATAAAGTGCCTACATGTTCTAAAGTCCATGCTCAGAATATTGGTTGAAGGGTTGAAAAAAATACTAAATGGTTAAAAACAGTCTCTAAGGACAGGACTTTTGGACATAACTGGTATAATTGTAATATAATTTAATAAAATGGTGAACAGTCAGTGTTCATATTATTGTTAAGGGCTGAAAAACTTCACCACCAACATCTCAGCAATGTGTAGAAAAGAAAGACTTTTTGAAACTGAATAACATGCTTCTGGCCTCGTCAAAAGTCATCTTAGGTTGTCTTATATATCATAACCTTCATCTTTGTTATCTTTACTAATCGCTTTTGGTGTATCTGGAGCCTATTCTTTGAATACAGGGCATGAGGTACACCCTGAATAGAACCTTATTCCATTTCAGAGCACACACATTCCTACACCTAGGAGCGATTTTAGATGTATTATGATACATTCCTGATGAGAAAAAAATTTAAAATTCCTGATTCAATCCTGATCCAGAATTGTTCACAATCTATTAAAGACTTTTAGGAGTTACATTATTCTGCTGGCTGTAGTTCATTAAACATGTTTGCTATTTCTGATATCTGACTCAGTGGGTAACAGGACATACAGTAAACAGCACAACGTAGTTGAACAAACTAAACCTAACTCGCATAGTTCAATGTCTTTGTGGGTGGAATGAAAAGAAAGAAAGTGGGTTCATGTTAGCCAGCTGTAGTTGAGGCCTTAGTGAAATGTTTTGTAAGAAAAAACTCTTGTGTGGGTTAGGTGTTGGTATTTATCACATTCCTTTAGAAATATAATAGACATAATAAGCAATGTAATAATATACAAAGTATTTTGTGAGTTCTGGAATAAAAAGCATCATTATTGATGGTACATTTTTACTTTCTGTTTAAAAGGACACAATGATACAGTTCTCCGATTTAATATCACTGTACTTTGGTGTTTACTTTGTAACTGGAAAGTTATATTTGACCGGGATGATTGCTGATATAATCTGAATATGACTGTTGATATAAGGTGTTGTTAACTGAAATCATTGTTAAGATCATTTTTATTTTTAGCAGTTATGAGGAATAGGAATGAGTAATTCACTTTGTTCAACTAAATGCCCAGTGATCACTAAACGGAAATTTCATAACGTGTATTCCGATTCACTCAACCTTCTCATCCCCCGAAGCACTTCCTATAAATGGATGTGCTCATAGTAACTAATCAGTTGCTACTTGACTGGTCTTGGTTGCACTGGCTATAAGATTCAAATGTTCGGTTTTAGTCCCCATTTGCTGTTATAATTAAATCAACTCTTCTGGGAAGATATTCCACTAGATTCTGGAGTGTACAATTTATTTTAGAGTTGTTTAATAGGGTTGAGTTTAGCGCTCTGTAGCCGGCTACTGAAGATCTATTCAAAATTAAATAAACCATATGTTCATGATGCTCATTTTGTGCACAGGGGGATTGCCATGCTGGGACAGGTTTGAGAAATGTAATGCCACTGCATGCAAAGACATCCTGTACAATTGTGTACTTTTAACTTTGTGGTTACAGTTTTTGGAAGAACCACATGCTCTTCCAAAAATGTAGATGTCCCAATAATTGTGTATTGTATTGTATTACCTTGAACAAAGAACTAAAACTGACAATAGTTTTAAAATAAATAAATCCTGCTCTGTTCTCATTGTTTAACTAGTGTAGATTTTAAGGCTATCCTGTATTTTTTTAATTGTATGTTTGTAAACTACAACTACACTGTGCAAAAGGCACAGCAAAGTTGCTACTAAACAGCAATAAACTAAAGACTATAAGACTTTGATGGTCACCCTACTGTTTCTGCAGAAAAAATATACAGTTTATGTCCATAGTGTCAAAGTGCTAGAGGCATTTTAATGCATAAAGTGAAGTAGAGTGTCATACATTGCTTTACATCTGTAGGGCTGAGTAAACCCAGAGCCATGCTGTCTGCCGAGGAGATCTTAAGCAGCACAAAGCAGGTGATTGCAGGACTGGAGGCTCTGCGTGGAGAGAATCGCACTCTGCTGGACAACCTGCAGGGGACACTACTGAGTCAGACATCTAGTGACAGCAGTGACAGCAACAGCCTAGAGGAGGAAAAGAGTGGCATCATTTTACAGTCCCTGGACAAAATAGATCTGGGATTAGGGGAGGCACAGGTGGGCTTTAGGAACAGTCACTGAGTTCTGACATGCAGTCTATACTTCTCTTAATTCATATGCCAAACATATCATGTCTATATTTGTTGTTTAAATACATTACCATTACTTTTTAGATTTTTAGATATGTTTATGCATCTATTTATATGTGTTTATGTCATGTTCAAGTCTTACTGTAGTACTTTTCAAGCTAATCAGTTACCCCGGATAGCAATGTAAATATTTACCTGTGTTGAGAAATGAATAAAAAAAACCCCTGCTTATTTGTAACTCACATTAAAATGTCCATTAATAGGCAAACCAATAAAAATGTATTGTATAACACAATCATTAATTCAAAAGGTAAATTATTGAGTTAATTAATTATTAAATATGATAAGATGTTTTTCAAACCAGCTTTTTATTTTTACAGTTTATACAGTTCATCCTTTCAGATCTAAGGCTCAAGAAAGGTCACGCATTACCAAAGTATGTGTGTGGATCAGACTGCACATATTTACCATTAAAATCTTGAGTGTAGGATAAGCTGTAATAGTTGTTGTTTACTGTACTGCTAAAGTATAGTAATATAATACTTAATATACTCACAGTCAAAGAGCAATTTGATGTTTTTCCCTTAACTCCTTACCTCAGATGATGATGGCTCTGTCAGCACACCTGGGTTCTCTAGAGGCAGAGAAGCAGAAGCTGCGTGCTCAGGTGAGGCGGTTATGCCAGGAAAACCAGTGGCTGCGAGACGAGCTGGCTGGAGCTCAGCTGAAGCTGCAACAGTGCGAACAGGAAGTGGTGACACTCGAGGAGCAAAACAAACACCTGCAGTTCATGAGCAGTATCCGCAAGTACGACGAGGACGAATTATTACTGGTGAGAATCGAACCCCAAAGAAAACGAAAGTATATTGGAGCACTACAATAATGTGCATATTTTTACTGAACATTACCAGCTAACACATACTAATGAATTTAAATATTAGTTTTGGTGGCTGATAAATGATGTATGTATCTAGTATGCTTTCTTGGGCTGTAGATTTGTATAAGAACATGTGATTGCTTTTGTCTAAAAGGAAGATAAAGACAGTTCCTCAGTTAAGGAGTCCCTTGACGATCTCTTTCCCACTGATGAAGAAGAGCAAACACACAGTAAGTGTTTCTCAAATTCTTCACACAGCAGCACACGTCTTCAAAAAAGCATGAAATGTGATATCGTATATGCACCATAAAAACCACTCATATAAAATAGACAAGGAAGAGAGCACATTTCAAATGGTTTACAATACAATAACTAACAAGGTATAAATAACTAGGGTGAATATTATACTGAAGGTCAATACATAACAGTGTATCTCAAAATAATGAGGCGGAAGTATGAAAATTAATTACATTAACATAACATGATGTAATAGAATGTAATATACAGCATGTATAGATATGTGACTAATTAAAGGCCACAATGAGTTACTAAAACCGCTTCAGTGAGTCTTGGCATGGATTAATATAGTTCTAAAAATATACTCATGTGTTTGTAACAATGGTATTAAAGAGTTATATCAATCCAAAACATCCCATAGACATTCAGGTTGAGATCTAGTTACTTAAAGGCCATAGCAGGTCTTTTATATATGCTCATCAAACCATTCAGCAAACCCTTGTGGAAGAGACCACGTTTCATCCGGATAGAGAGGTTTCATTGGCAACAATCTTTGTAACAAAGAACTTTGTACTGATTACAGTGATCCTTATCTTTAAGGAGACAAATAGATGAAAACCATAGTAGTGAAATTCTCACAGCATAATGTGTCCTCTTTTATTTCCTTGAATGCTATACAGGTTGCAGTATGTAGTACATGTAGTGTGGCAGTAGAGACCTCTTGTACCACAGGTCATTATCCGTTTTAGTTACTATTACTTTCATCCTTTTGTGTTTTCAGTCTCTCAGCCGCACCGCAGTGGCATAACTGCAGCCAACCAGGCAGGCTTCGAGATCCCTGCTAGACTTAGAACCCTACACAACCTGGTGATTCAGTACGCCTCTCAGGGCCGCTATGAGGTAGCCGTGCCTCTTTGCAAACAGGCTTTGGAGGACCTTGAAAAAACCTCTGGACACAGTCATCCAGATGTGGCCACTATGCTAAACATCTTAGCTCTCGTGTACAGGTGATCGACAGGCTAAAATGTCAATAGTCTCTATTGTTCATTCTTATTCCATCTTGTCAGCGTGTTTAGCAATGGGTTTGCGGCTTCTTTACACTATGTACAGGGACCAGAACAAATATAAAGAGGCTGCTACTCTGCTGAATGATGCATTGACAATACGTGAAGAGACACTTGGCATGGACCACCCAGCAGTATGTTCCTCTATATTTTCCCCTGTTATTACATTGTTATTGAGTGATATTATATCATACAATTAGAAAATCATTTGTCTAAGTGTGCTTGTGCAAATGTGTACAGGTTGCAGCTACTCTGAATAATCTGGCTGTACTCTATGGTAAAAGAGGGAAGTATAAAGAAGCAGAGCCTCTGTGCAAGAGAGCACTGGAGATAAGGGAAAAGGTAATACATTGAAGGCAAAAAATATATATATATTTTTTTTTTGCCGTTAACACTACATTAACTTGATTTTGCACTTTAAAATGTTTTTTTTTTTTTGTTCTGTCCTGTTCTTTATTTTGTAGGACATAGATAGCTCAGTATTTATATACAGGACAGGGGCAAAGCTCATGATGGCAAGATATCTGCAAATGGGTCTTTGCGGATGACCTTTAACACTTAATTGCTAAAACTGAGATGCACACTAATAACTAGAGTACTGTCTGATTTTGAAAGTTAATAATTTGAAGTCATGTAAACGGTACGTCGTGTCTTGAAAGTCTCTATGCATAGAGGAAACACTTTTTCAGACTTAGTTCCGATATGCTTTTAGCCTTTGACAGAAAAGTTTATGTGTACAGCACATGGATAATTTAAAGGAATGCATTCTAAATGCAATTACACTGCATAACACCCGATTTATTAAGAATTTTTTTTCATTTCCTCTAATATGGAGACTTTCTAATATGCAGAATTATATTAGCAAAAATATAGAACGTTCCTTTCTTTTACCTAGCTTAAAGCTGCTTTAAAAATAACAGCATAAGGTGTCATTTTCAAACATGCCGTAATATCCAAATAAATATTTACTAGTTAAGAGTTGGCTCATTATTTGAAATCAGTATATTTAGATCAGCTGAGTTTAAAATCAAATGACAGGATACATAAATAACATAAGATTACAAATATAGGGTGTAAATTGTATGTCAATAAAAGTAAAATACACAACTCAATTGTTAAAATGTTAACTGCCCAGTAGCTACTTGCAATTAAAAAGCAGCATTGCTCCCGTTTGGTACATTAGCTTTCCTTCTTACACACCATTCATCTACATCTACATCTACATCTCTGTGTATCTGCCATTAACAAAGTCTGCTCTTGTCTTGATTACACTTCATTTTTAACCATTAATTAGTAGTCTTCTTTCTCTCTGACCTTCGTTTATGAAATAAGCCAAATGAGGCCATTTCTTCCAACAGACATCTCAGAAGTTTGTCGTAACTTTCTTCCTATCAGAGGATAATATTGCTGTTTCTGTAGGTCCTCGGGAAAGACCACCCTGATGTAGCAAAGCAGCTCAATAATCTGGCTCTGCTGTGCCAGAACCAGGGAAAGTACCAGGAGGTGGAGGATTACTATAAAAGGGCCTTGCAAATTTACCAGAATCGGTTGGGCCCAGATGATGCTAATGTGGCCAAAACCAAAAATAACCTGGTAAGGACTAGTGATAGTTTTGGGTAAAGAGTCTTGTAATAAGAGGTGCTCGAGAGGAGAAATGTGTATGTTATATAGAGAATGTGTGTATTTAATTAACAGGCCTCATGCTACCTCAAGCAAGGAAAGTACAGACAAGCTGAAGCTCTGTATAAAGAGATCCTGACACGTGCTCATGAGAAGGAGTTCGGATCAGTGGAGGGTAAATTTCATCAAGTACTGTCAAATATGGTTTTAAATTAATGTTATGCACAGGTAACAGGTCAGTGATGGGTTTGAGACTGTACTGTGTATTAATGCAATAATGACTATCAGGTTAACATTCACACATTTAACAGGGGGGGGGGGTGTAAATGGAAACTAAGCTAAATCACTGAGTGGAATAGTTCAAAATCTACTGTTTCCCTCTGTTGTCAAACATGTAGTTATGTAGTTGCACTATGGCCTCAGTGTTTTATGTTTATGTTAAAATTCTTAAGTATTTATTCTCATACATGCAGGAGATGGAAGACCATCTTGGGGACAGACCCCAGAGGGAAGCCCTAGACAGGTACACTCAGAATTTGTACTCTCTTTGCCCTCTCCATACCAAAATTCTAATATAATTTTATTTTGGCTGTAGGAAGGTTTGAAGCGCAGTGGTTCTTTCACAAAGCTTCGGGAATCTTTGAGGAGGAGCAGTGAAAAGCTGGTTCAGAAGTTGAAAGGGGCTGGAACACAAGAAACGGTGCCTCGCAATCCTGGGTACTTGTGTGTTCTATTATTTAGCCTACAGATTATTGGTATTGGCGCATGTTGTATATTAAATACACTTATTGTGCACTTTATTAGAAGCACCTCGACACATTCTCATCAATGCAGTTATCTCATCTCCCAATCATGTGGCATCAGTGCTTTGTGTAAAATTATGCAGATATGGCCAAGAAGAAACCTGGAGAAACCTGTGAACTTAGTTATTTTGACCATGATTGCTAGTGCCAAATAGGCTCAGTGGTGGACAGTAACGAAGTAAATGTAATCCATTACTGTACTTAAGTAGCTTTTTCACGTATCTGTACTTTACTGAAGTATTTCCATTTGGGGAGGCTTTTACTTTAACATTTTTTTTTACATCAACTACATTTCGTAAAATTAGTCGTTCCTTTTTATTTATCAGTGGATTAAAGCGTAACTGGTCAAACGCACAGCAAGCCACCAATCAGGGTCAAGCTCGTGCTCTGTTTTGAACTTGTTTTTATTGCCTCCTGGTGGTGGCACCAACATACAGTTCAACGTCAGTTCAACAGCAAGCAGAAAGTTTTGAGAATAATAAACAGTGGAAGAAACTCTTGACTCTAACTTGCCACAACACCTGTGGCCTTATTTACAAAAATATTTTCAAGTAGTTCAAAAGAAGGTTTTGGGCTCATGATCATTTTAATAGATATCAATTAGTGATCAACTCATTAATATCATTCTATTAATAGATCAGTGTGCTGAGAGTAACATTAGAGTCTTTCCACATAAACCAAGTTGATTAATAACATTATAGCCATAATAAATCATAGTACTTTGGATACTTACGTACAATTGAAGGCAAATACGTTTGTACTTTTACTCAAGTGAATGTTTAAAGGGAGCACTTTTACTTTTACTGGAGTAATATTTTACCAAGTAAAATACTTTTCTACTTTAACTCAAGTACATGGTTGGTGGACTTCGTCCACCACTGGATAGGCTGTCTTAAATTGTTTAAAAAATTGCTGATCTCCTAGGATTTGAATGCACAAGAGTCTTTTGAGTTTACTCAAAATGGTAAAATACACAAAAAACATCCAGGAAGTGGCAGATTGTAACATCTTGTTGGTGAGAGAGGTCAACAGAGAATGATCAGACTGATTTGAGCTGACAGAAAGGCTACAGTTACTCAGATAACCACTCTTTATAAGTGTGGGGAGCAGAAATGCAGTTCAGAATGTAGAACAAATAGAAGCAATAGAAGCAATAGAAGACTATGTCCTGTTTTAGCCAATAACAGAAATCTGAAGTAGCAGTGGACACAGGCTCACCAAACCAGACATTTTCCACACAACCAGACGAGTGGAAAAACTTGCCTGGTGTGAACTCAATTCAGCATAAAGTGCACCACAATAGCATGAACCAGTCAGGTTCACACAAACCAGAATCGGAGGAATTTTTACATTTTTACATTTTACAAGTTGTTTTAAGTGCTCAGCTTATGTATGTGCAGGGCTTTTGTAAAAAAAAAAAATAATAATAAATTGTGTTTTTTGTGGCAGAATGAAAAGAGCAAATTCCCTCAATTTCCTGAATGTAGGAATAAGGGAGAGTCAGGACACCATAAGGGTAAGAACTCGCCAATACACTGCAAAATTTTCCACATCATCAGTACTTCATAAGAGTTTAAGTTATGCCAGTTCACATGTAAGCAGTGCATGCATGAACAGTGTATTTTAATAGCATGTAATCAATCAGTTTTTCTGTCTTTTATTCCTATGTCCAGAATCTCAACAGGCTGACAGACAGTCGTGCTCTCAGCTCCAGCACTCAGAGTTTAGCTCGCCGGAGCTCTTTAAGTGGAGAAGGTTAATCCTTTCTAGCCAAGGTCCGACTCCTGTGTCCATAATACAACACTACGTTTATAACCAACATAGTATTTATTTCAGATGAAGTGGACTATACTAGTCTTATCTTTTTGAGCCTGTGAATCTATTGCACTGTAACATTTTAACTTATTACATACTGCTGTACCTAAAATGTTCATTTCGCTGAATTATTACAGGTAAGCATTAGTTTTTTTTCTATTTATATAGAATTTTGTTATGGTTTGCATTCCAAAGTAACAATAAATGGTATTGTTAAATCTAATATATAACATTGCGATACAAAAGACTTCAGATTTAAATAGGGTTTGATTAATTTACTGGAGATTGTGCTAGATTTTGCAAGTGTGTTTAAAACCAGAATACAATGTAGGTTACTCAAAGTTAGTTGCAATTTTGTTAAATGGTACATATTAAAAAAAAATTTTTAATGGTACAAGCATCCCAGCTACAAATTGGTTTTACATTTTATTATCGTCCAATCTAATACATTAATTTACTTGGAACAGTTCATGTACAGACTCCGTATGCTGAAGAACAAAATAAACTTTTATTTATCATTCACAATACTTCATCAAATCATTTGAATGCTATGATAAGCTATAGTATAAATCTGCCTGCTAAAAATCAATGAATGCTGGAGCACCACGAATGGAATTTGAACCTGTTCACTGGTTCATTGTTTAATGGAAAGAGGAGGAAATCTCTGCACGCATTTAAATTTGCTCAGGGTTTCACCTGCTACAGTTTGGATAGTTCTATAGGACAGTAGGAATGAAGTGACTTTCAGCCATTGACCTTTTATTGACAGATTAAAAGTTAAAATCCTGGGGATGACACGGCTTTCTTTGGCCAGAGGTTCATGTAGGCAGATCTGGTTGTGGTTTTTGAGCACTCTGACACTGACCAATTCATGGCAGCTTTGAGCTCATGTATGTGGTAGAGGTGTGCCTGAGCACGAATGGCATTTTGAAGATGTGTTGTAATAACTAAAGAGTGAATAGAAATTAACAAAATTGGGTAAAAAAAAATGTATACAAAAAATTATAAAATAAGATGCAGTAAGTTATTCCGTGTAATAAAGTGAACAGTAATGCCAGTCGGTTTGTAGAAATAATCAGTATTTATTACTGACATTGATGAAAAACATTTTTTAAATATGTACAAGTGTCAAAGGTTAAGTGATTTTTGATGACAAACATTAGGCCTGATGAGCAATCTGAGAGATCTTTTGCAGCATTTCCTCTGACTGCAGCTGTTCCAGGGTCAGCAGAGACAGGCCTAACTGATCCTCCTGTAAAACATACAAAATAAATAATGATCCATCACCATTTCCAAAAGCATCATCTGTAAGCATAACCAACAAACAATACATCTCATTTAGATGTACTAATTTCCCAAAGAAATCAGATTTTGATATTGTACATAGAATTGGACTTTTAGTGTTGCTTTTTTGGGTCAGTGTCTTTACAGCAGGTTGGATGTTTTAAAGAGGAAATTGGACTTACCCGTTTGAATGGCTGTGCCATCTGCCGCAGAAAGTGCTTGGAAAGCTGCACCGTCTCATCAATGGTCAGGTTAAGGCTGCCGTCTGTGATGTGTTCCTGTATCCAGCGGGGAAGTTTGCCACGCTTGTCGGCTCTGGCGTAACGCTGAGGGTGAGAACCAGGGAGCTTAGATAACTTGAGTGAGGAGTCTAACCTTACTTAGACATTTAAAACAACAAAGAAATGTTCACCTTGTCTGCAAAGATCATGAGGCCATAGTCGGTCTTGCCTCGAATGGCTCTGCCTACACACTGAGCTGCATGTCGCATCGCATCAAAAGTCAGGAAGTCGTTCTCGCGGATTT
>NC_139581.1:17315148-17390148 GCF_946808225.1 Silurus aristotelis | reverse complement strand
CACTCAACACGTCTCGTCAATGTGCACTGTTTTGTAACTCTTTTGTGTGCACTCATTTTACATTGTCATGCTTTTACACTATGTTGCCTTTCTTCTCTGCCAAAGTCTCATGAATACCTTCAAATGTATACAATATATATATAAAAATAAATAAAAGACTGACGTGATTTGACCCGACTTACCAATGTTGTGAGCTTCATCAAATACTACAACAGATTTCTTTGCCAGCTCTTTGGAGACCAGGTCTGCGATTTTAGGGTCCAGAAGGTAATGGTAACTGTAAACCACTATATTAGCATGAAGCAGCTGATAAAGAAACAGAGGAAAAGATCATACATTAATCATGCTGACCACATTGACCAATCTAATTATCTAATTGTGAAGCAGTGCAATTAAAAAGAAATCACATTTTAGGCATTGGTATATCTAAAACATTTTATTTCGTGATGTATGTGAGCTTCTTATATTAGTTATAATCAATATAAAATCCAAATACATATACAGTCCTTTTCAAAAGTATTGGAACAGCAAGGCCATTTTTTTTTCTTTTCTGTTACATGCTGAAGAGTTTTCAGGTATGGAAAAGCAAAAATAAATAGATAAATAATAATAATTAAAAATACAGTTTGGTGATGGCAGTGAGTCACTGACTTGCTGCAGTTTTTGCAAGCAGGGCATAAGAAACCAAATATTGCATGCTATTTTCTTTCAAATCATTGGTTCTTATACTTTGGCTCACCTAGAAATTGCGTTGTTTGCCTCCAAAGGCACAATGTTCAAAACTGTTTAAAACATCTCAATGTAAATATCAGGAAATTGTTTATCTTTTGATCTCAAACCCGAATGTTTTCAGGATACAGCAGAACTGGGAGGGGACTATCAGTGGGGGCTGTATACCCATATGTGTTTGCTTTGAACATAATGTATCAAATGCCAAATCATGACAAGTCTTGCTCTCCACAATATCTAAAATGTATATCCGTTTATAATAAGATAACAAGATAGGAGTACATCAAGTCATACAAAATACATACCGAGTAGCGTGCTAGGTAGTACGGACACCAGCCTTTCCTCCGTCCAAAGTCTTTAAGGTCGTCTAGATTATAAATTCCAGGAGGAATTGGCACCTGCCTGCCCACAGCATCAAACTCCTTTATATGCAGGAAAAAATAAATAAACTATAAATGTGGCCAATGATTAAAAATAACTTCTGAAACAAATCCTATTAGTGTATATCAAAATGATTACAAAATGTTTTACTAAATAAAAGATCAACCTCAAACCATAATCATGAACTACGCATTCATTGCCAACCCTTTACCTCATAAAAGCGACAGGCAGGTTGGCTGGGGTTACTGTGACGTTGCGCACGAATGTACGATGCTGTCAGACTGTGACATTTTCCATCCACCTCTTTTCCAAAGCGCAGAGAGCTCACCTGTAAGCATGTGCATTACGGATCAGTCTCTCAGAAACACCATCAGCTTCAGAACATCCACAATGACTGAACCACCTCTTGGATCTAAAAACTTTTTTTTTTCCACATGCAGTAAGCTTTTTTTTTTTTTTGTTTAATGACCACAATGATACACTTACTTCAGGATGAATGCACAGATTCTTTCTTGAAGAAAGTGCTAAAGCAAGAAAGTGATTTTCTCCTCCTGCTTCCTTTGCATAGTATTCCATTAGTTTTCTCAGCTCCTCTACCACCTAAAAAACAGAAAATGAGCATCATTCAAACCTGCGATGGCACGAGCAATGAGTGCACTGTTACACCAATCCCTTATGTACCTTCTCTATCTCAGGTACAGTTCGAGAGCAGTAAATCAACTTGGTCACTTCAAGAGGGTACACCTGCAGGCAATCACAAACACTATTATTTATATAAAGTTCATCTTGCTCAACAGCAACAAAATTAATATTTTTAACACACACACATTATATATATATATATATATATATATATATATAAATCGGATTCCACCGGTCCTCACCCTCTGATAAGCTACAATCAAAGACAGAAGAGAAATAGTTTTTCCAGTCCCTGAGGGCATCTCCAGAACACCATGACCCTGTGGTGAGACACAACATCAGGTAAGAGAACGTGGTTCTGTAAATCAGTAGAAAATGAAGAACATATACAGGATCTACCTTGGCATCCAGGGTCCTTTTAAGTTCCAGCATGTAAGAATACTGTTCTGGGTAAATGTAGTCATACGGGAAATAAACCAACAACCCTTCAATATTCAACCTACAAGGAAGATTAACACAATCAAGAGGATTATAGTGATGCTTTAGTGAAGGCACTGAGGCTGTAATATCCAGAAGTTGGCGTCCTTACTTCATGGTTGTTGTTGGCAGATTGTTGTCTCACACTTGCAGTTTTACTTCCTTTGCTGTGTTTTCTGCAGCTGGACAGCAGATACGGTGTCAGAATTACACAAAGCGACCAGGGTTTGGTTACATCACATCTGAATTAACGACTCTTGTCAAACCTGCGCATCACCGTGGAGGTTCCTCACTGTTGTTTGAGCCGCACGGTGTCGCTTCCTAAACGCGTCATCATCGTTCTCGATTCTGATTGGCTGATCTGTTGTAAACTCGGTGTCTGATTGGATCGTACAAAGTTTACACAATCAGACCAAACTAATCAAAGTGGGAATTAGAAAAGGAGCGGGTGGGGAGGAACAAGCTGAATTATCACATTCCCTCTTATCTCTACTCTAATCAGATCTGTTGTATAATGTGTGTTTAATTTTATTATATAATATATATTTGGTTTATTATGTTTGGACATGTGCGAAGGAGGGACATGGGGAATATCGGTAGGAGAATGCTGAGAATGGAGCCACCAGGAAGGAGGAAAAGAGGAAAACCAAGGAGGAGGTTTATGGTTGTGGTGAAGGAAGACATACAGGTAGTTGGTTTGAAAGAGGCAGATGTAGAGGACAGGGGGCAGTGGAGACGTATGGTCCGCTGTGGCGCCCCCTAATTGGAGAAGCCGAAAGGAGGAGAAGAAGATATAATAAAAGGCATTCAATCTCTAGCCTCGTGGCTCTAATTAATACATGGAATTATTTACTTATACATGCATATACATTATATGTATTTATTTTGCACAAAAATTTGGCCGTTAGATAATTAATAGATCTTCTTCTTCTTTCGGCTTCTCCCATTAGGGGTCGCCACAGCAGTAATCCGTATCCATACACCCCTGTCCTCTACATCTGCCTCTTTCAAAACAACTACCTGCATGTCTTCACTCACCACATCAATAAACCACCTCCTTGGCCTTCCTCTTTTCTTCCTTCCTGGTGGCTCCATCCTCAGCATTCTCCTACCAATATACCCCATGTCCCTCCTCTGTACATGTCCAAACCACCTCAATCGCGCCTCCCTCACCTTGTCTCCAAAACGTCCTACATGCCCTGTCCCTCTAATAAACATAATCCTGTCCATCCTCATCACTCTAATGAAAACCTCAACATCTTCATCTCTGCTACCTCCATCTCCATCTCCTGTCTTTTAGTTAATGCCACTGTCTCTAAACCATACAACATTGCAGGTCAGACCACAGTCCTACAAACTTTCCCTTTCACTCTTGGAGATACTCTTCTATCACAAATCACTCCTGCTATCACTCTTCTCCACCCACTCCACCCTGCCTGCACTTTTTTCTTCACTTCTCTAACACACTATTATTTTGCACTGTTGACCCCAGGTACCTGAACTCCACCTTCACTATCTCTTCTCCCTGCAATCACATCACTCCACTGCCCTCCCTCTCATTTATGCACATGTACTCTGTCTTACTCCTACTGACTTTCATTCCCCTTCTCTCCAGCACATATCTCCACCTCTCCAGGCTCTTCTCAACCTGCTCCCTACTCTCACCACAAATCCCAATATCATTCGCAAACATCATAGTCCACGGAGACTCCTGTCTGACCTCGTCTGTCAACCTGTCCATCACCACTGCAAACAGGAAAGGGCTCAGAGCCGATCCTTGATGCAGTCCAGCCTCCACCTTGAACCAGTCACTCTTACCTACTGCACATTTCACTGCTGTCACACTGTCCGCATACATGTCCTGCATCACCCTCACATACTTCTCTGCCAAACAAGACTTCCACATACAATACCACAACTCCTCTCTCGGCACCCTGTCGATTTCTCTAAATCCACTAACACATAATGCAACTCCTTCTGACCTTCTCTATACCTCTCCATCAACATTCTTAAAGCAAAGAATGCATCTGTGGTGCTCTTCCTTGGCATGAAACCATACTGTGGCTCACCTCTTCTCTTACCTTCCTCAACTCTTATATGTCACCAAAAAAAAAAAAAAACCATGCCAAATCGAACATGCGGACCATGAATACGGATGATCCGCTGTGGCGACCCCTAATGGGAGAAGCCGAAAGAAAGTTTTTTTTTTTATTATTATTAAGAAGGAAGTACCACTCTATAAAATATATACATGAATAACAATCATTTGTACATTCATTTGCTGCTATTTAAGATTTTATACATTAGTATAAGTGTATGAGTGTAATATTCAGAATCTATATTTTTGAATATAGATTTATAATAAATGTTGTATATGTTATGCAGTTCCTGGTGTATATAGGCTCTAGAGGGCTGAATGAAACAGTAAGTGAAGTTTATGTGTCATGTGTTTATGTGTCATGTTTGTTAAATGAATTGTACTGAATAAAATGGTGGTTCCTGATGAAGCCGAATAAGCCTGTCATCTTTTATTAAAAAACAATAACCTCAGTTATACTTTTATACTCAAACAGTGTATAATCCAAGTCACACTCCTGTAGTAAGTGTGTATTTTGTATTTGTGCTGCAATGTTTTGGCACCATATAACACAGCCAGGTATGTTGCAATATAAATTTTATAATTTTCCTGTATTGATGGTTTCTTAGATTATATCTGTTTACAAGTACATAAAAATATTATATTCTGAGGGTTAAAAAAAAATACTTGAATTGGTTTTAAAATATTTTATTTACATGACCATGTTAAACCAATATTTTATATTATGATAGATATAAACAATGACCTATGTTTGTGATTCCCCCCACCAAAAAAAAAAAGAAAAAAAAAAAGGAAAACAAACACATGCCAAGATATGGGTGTCAAGATAGATTGGATTAAATCATATATATATTGTTACAAATCAGTAATACATTTTCTGAATGTTGCACTTTATTTGTCCCATGTTTAAATACTTTTAAATTATGAAGTAAGGCAGCAAAAAAAATTCACAGCCCATTAACAGTGAGTAGATTTTCAATGAATATTGTAAGTTTACAGTATAAACAATGCACAAAAGCAGTTTTCCATTCTGCCTCTCCATTTTAGATGGACATTTACACAGTAAGAGATGCAGTTATCAGTTTTAGTCTTATTGCCACAATCGGTCACTTTTGTGTCCAGGGAGTCTTAGCTATTCCCTGAGCATGGAAAGCACAAGCCCAAGCAAAGACATGATGTTTAAAGAGTCTTTGCTAGCTTACAGCTCACACCTGTTTTGCACTCTTGTAACGATCCATTATTCTTAAAACATCCTCCAGAATGGATGGTCCCAGATCGAGGTCGAGGCCAGCAAAAGACTCTGAGCGTGACATGGTGGGAGAAAATGTGGAAGATTCGCTGTGTTCACTTCTCAGGTCCTCATTGCTCAGGCCAGCATCAGAGTCCAAGCTCAGGCCTCGCTTAGGATCCGGTGGAGCACAGCTCTCAGATATGGACTCATCTGAGGAGCCTTCAGAGAAAGAGCCAGCAGAGGGCACAAGGTGTCTCAAGATGGGGATGAGGGTGAAATCATGGTAGAGCTCCATGTAGTGTCCAACCCCTTCTGTGCAGACAGGCATGGAGTGTTGCTGCTGATTATGGTGGTTCTTTTGCTGTTTAGAGCTTTCCTCTAAGTGCAGACGAGGAGGTTTGGGAGGTGGCTGCTCAGGCGCAATGAAGGCAGGCATTGAGATAGTGTTTTTAAGAATGGAGTTGTGATTTGAGTTATGACGAGGGTCATACCTGTGCTGTCGGCCTTTTACCTCAAACATGTCATCAGCATGCCTGTTCATGTTGTTTGAAGAGAGGTGTGACGGGTGTGCTGACACAGGTAACATGTCCACTTTGCCTTGGAGGAAGCTAACATCTCCAAACATGTCATTCTCCCCCTCTGGTCCAACGTGGGCACTGTGACGCAAGTCTCCTAGAGGAGGGCTGATCATATCACTTGAGAGAACATCCCTCAGTTTAATTTTTTTGCCATTCTTTGTTGTGGGTGTCTTGAGATACATAGGTGTCTTGGCTGGCATCCTACTTCCCAGAATTCCAGTGACTGTTGTAATAATGTAACTAGAGCTAGGAAAAGTTTGCTCCTGGTTTTATCACTGGCTAATTCATCATTGGCTTACCTTTACTAAACCAAGCGCATTCTTTTGGTTAAGTAGCCATAACATCACAGGATGTAGAGCTCAGTAATCATTAGTTTACACCAAACAAGCAGACATTTCCAAGTTGAATTCTTGTTTTGTACTTCTGAATGTTTTCTACAATGTTCTGTCTGCCTGAGTTATAAGATTACTGGAGATCAGGAACTCTTAGCATCTTTGGAAGTCTAAAGGAAATACAGAAAAAACCAGCACTGATTAACCACCAAAAAGAGGTACAGAAGCAGGTTGATATTTTAGTGTCCCTTGGAGCCTGTTGGAGAGTTACAGTTACAATCAAAACATCAACAATAAACACTGACTGCATTTTTCCAACTACCTTCAGCTCCTTGGTAAAATGAGTCTGCCTTGTTAATTGCATTTTAGGGAAACATAGCGGAGATAAACAGCTGGGACAGAATGTAAACAGATTCATAGAATGATGAAACTTGCACAATCCATTGCAGACCAAATATTACAATCTTGCAAATATTAGTTTCATGTATTTTTGAAATTTTATACATAGGTACAGAATCACTTTTAAACTAACCCTACAGTATAACCCACTGTAAGTTGGGAAAGCAGAACTTCAATTAAATCACCTAAAATTATTATAAAATGGTTCGTTCCATGCCTTGTTATTGTCAAAGCTCTTCCTGTTACTCTAACTTATAATTATAAACGAGACTGCCTCACAAGAGTGATATTTTGACATGTGAAAACAAACAAATCAAACATATCAAATATGTCGTATATGTAGTCTAGAATCAGCATCATTCATCTTAAGTATATGCACAAAATAGTCCTTACAGAATAACTAAAGTGTATAAGTGAAGTCCATAATAACCAGACTGACAAATAGCTGCTGCACTGTTTTTTAAAAGCAGCACTTCAGTAGCTAAGGAAAAGCAGGCAGCTGAAGCAAAAAAAAGGAGGCAAATTTGTGGTCACCAAAAAGCCCAGGCACACCCCAAAGCTTGTAAACTTAGACATTTTTTTTTATAATTCTATTATCTCTGGCATAACATGTGTTAAATTGTGCAAAAGCACAGTTGCATGTTTCTTTCTGCAGGCCATATGTTTTCTCCATCTGAGTGTTTACGGTCTCTGAGTGTGGTTTACTCACGTCCGACGCCACACTGCAAAAATATCCAAGGAAAGGGCTTTATATATGAAAAAATGGGAAGAAAAAAAAAGGCAATGTAGACCAGACCTTTCATTTAAAAGTGGGCAAAAAATAATTCATGGTAAAAAAAAAAAAAAAGGGGCTGTGTGGCACTAAAATAGGCAAAAAAAAAGAAAAAAGAAATGTCATTTATTCAAGTAAAATATAACGATTAGCTCTTAGATGGATTGTTCCCTGTTACACCAACACACCTCAATTATGAGATGATATTACACTCTATTACACTATATGAGATGATCCAGTTTCTAGATTTCCACTTGAAGCACACATTTAGCCCCACAGTTAGCACAGACATCCCATATCCTTTGCCTTGATTAATCAGAATTGAAAACAAACTTGTGTGTCTGAACTGTAAATGAATAAAAGTATGCAGGGTCTATAGGAAAATTTATATATATTATCAATTGTGCCATCACCATAATGTGTTTAGGGTTAGATATTTTCCATAAACACACAATGCTGTTCATTTTTCCCCAAAATAAAGACAGTGGTTAAATAATATATAAACATGAGATAAGTTAAATGATAACAAACATAATATAATTGTTCAGTGTTAACATTTTTGATAAATAAATAAAAATGGGTTTGGCATACCAGATAAACTTATTTCTGAAAATAGAAGTATGGAAATTCCTAATAATTCCTACAGAATAAATGTCACCTGCACTGCACTTTATGGATAGAATTACAACTGAAATACTATCCATAAATACAATATGTTCAGTTAATCAATAGACAATGTCTCTTAGACTCAGAAAGCTGTCAGAATTGTAATCTACTTCATAAATAGTGAAAAAGGATGCCATAAACGACAGTATTAAATGAATTACTTGCCTTTCTTTTAAAGGTAAACTCCTGCATGCACTCGTCCCCTAAGCACGACTATAAACCTCTTAACTGTGAGGTTTAACAGATGAAGAGAGAGAGAGAGAGAGAGAGAGAGAGAGAGAGAGAGAGAGAGAGAGAGAGAGAGAGAGAGAGAATTAATGCTTCTTGATGAATGCCTTGCACTAAACCCACCTCTTCCTTCCTGGATTGGCTAATAAATTGCACTCAAAACCGGTCAGCCAATCGCCATGAAGGGAGGCTGCTTCTGCCCGGAAATGTATCACTACATGGGAAAACACTGGAGCCAAGATGATCCTGGGACAAAGCAAGGGAACTTGGAATGCTTGTACACATAGAATTCTGTCTCCGGTGCAAATGAACTTCCCTGTTAGTTTGTCTTTTCCTACTGATTAGCTGGAGCAGTGACCGAGTGCACACATGTTTGTTATTACTGTGTTGTTATAAAAGCTTATCTGATGTATATTTAGGTTCATTATCCAGTTCCTAAGAAAGTTTGCCACATGTCAAGTACCTTGTCAAAGGCATGTAAGCTACTAGCAGTGAGACTTCTTGAATGTGCAAATAATTAGAACTGACATACACTAATACATTTTATCCCCAGAACAATAAAGAAAAGTGAGAGCCATTGGTTTTGTTATGTAATTTAAATGATCCACTTATGAAGAAACCATGAATAAAGCAGTAAATCTGGACCCACACACACACACACACACACACAAATCAAGCTAAGGAGAAGATGGACATTTCAAAAAGACATCCAAATCACTCTGACTGGAAATGTTCTCCCACTGACAATATTTCATACAGTTTTGTATACATCCTCATAGAACTGAAGGCGATTTACCAAAAGCAAACTTAAAACACAATACTTACTTATTTCTTGTTACTGATGTTTGAAATCTGTGCCAACAACAGTTTTGTAAAAAATCTACTAATGATCATTTGTGGTCTCTGAATACGTTTTCTGTGTCAGTTTTGCTGTAACTGCAATGTTAAAGGTTGTTGGTGGTGTACAAGTTACTGCAAATGTACTGCAATATTAACATTTATTATTATTATTTTAATACCTTATGTCCTTTATAATCATCATGTTTCTATGTTCTTATGTATTTATGTATAACACATACATTCTGATAAATTAAGAAAGCACTTATTTTTGCTTGTTATTTTCCCACAGTCACAACAGTATTATTAAATATGAATTTTTTTATTATGCTTAAACGTTTTGTATTAATTAGAGTACTGACCTACTTCCTCTCACAGCACCATTGTAAGAGAGAATATCATTTTGCAATACAAAGAAAATGCTTACAATAACTTACAATACAAAGACTTACAATAACTCAGTTGGAGTGTTTTAAACAAACTAGGTAATCATAGTCATGTAAAATTGGTTGTAAAAATACTTTATAAATTGTTTGTTATACTTATTAAGTTGTTTGGCACATAGCCACTGCATCTGTTTCTCTAGTTACATTTATTATAAGGGGTAAATGAGCTAATTAGGAACATACCTATAGTTCATCAGACCAACATATGAACATCCCACATAGATAAAAATCAGTCAGACTTTGCTGGTAGACTATTGGTAGATTATTCTGTCAGTTTTAGTTGTAACGATTAACCATATTGAGAGACACATCACAGTTAGCAATACTTACATTTTCACTTTACTATATTTCTCTGGAGTATGTTGAGATGGTTATAAGTTAAATACAGCATTTCAGTTCACTTGTATGCAGTAGCAGTCAGTAGCCTATAAATGTTTAAAACAGATTTATAGTTAATACACTATCATTTATTTATAAAAGCATTTTGGATAAAAATCCGATATAAATGTAAAACACAAAAGCCTGTAAAAATCATAGAGAAAATATGTCCCATTACAAAACAGCATTATTCAAGAACATGAGTAAACCATATTGATGTTGTCCATTTCCTGTTCTGAGAGAATGTGTAGGTCAGAGTTTAGAGTCATGACTCCTAGCGTGTGTCCGAACATGACGCAATGAGCCAGTCCATTGTACAAACCCTCATTCACTGCTCAGCCAACACCACTCCCTGTAGAATTTCATCATGCTGTAAATCCATCAGGAAGATCATTGTAGATTTCACTGTGTGAATGTGAATTTATCGCATAATACACAATAGCAGAAACTTTGCACGACAACTGAGTGTACCGAGTGAGAGTGACCTAGCCAGGAGGAATCACAGGAATTCGACTGATGTGACTGCATGGTTTTTATCAAGTCTAGGGTTCTGTTTTTGCAGAGCAACCTACATGCATCATGCTGGGAGGATAACACTCTGACCAGATGTGGAAAATGAAAGCAGTAAAATCATTTTGTTGGGTCTCTCTATTTATACTCACTGTGTTCCCAATAAACTGTAGCTTTATAAAAATGTACTCTCCACTAACTATTTACAGACTATTAAAAGATATATATTTTTGTGAGTGGAGGGTTTTATAATTAATGCATTGTACTGGAGACCAGTATACATTTGCAACACCACACTGCACTTAGTCCTCCAAACCATATTAGTCAGGAAAATCTACAATCTTTTACTTTAATTGTGTGACAGTCTTTACAAAGCATTTCTTTCTTTCTTTTTATTTTTAATACACCAGATAATAAGGACTGTAAAAAAGAATGGTGGATTAAGTATTAAAACACAAATGGACATGCTGTTAAAGTAAAATAATTAACTACAGACTGGCGCATTACTGATATCACTCCAAAGACTATCATTTTCCTAATACAGCAAATACTGAAGTGTTTAATTCCTCTTATGCAACAGCAATTTGTTACATTCCTTTATTAATAAACAACCATTAACTATATTTTATGTTGTGAATGTACCTGGAACAAAGTAATCATTTACAATATAAAATGTTCTCTCACGCGTTTTTTTTTTTTTATTATATAAATATATATATATATATATATATATATATATATATATATATATATATATATATTTAAAAAAAAGTATATATATATATATATATATATATATATATATATATATTTTTTTTTTTTTATTATTATTATTATTTTTTTAAACCTCTTGTGAAACTAATAAGGCACAAAAATTTTTAAAGTTAATTTAGAATATGAAAAGGTGCAAAGTGCTCTATCCAGATGGGTTTCTTATGCTGGAAGATTTACTTAAACACTGGACATGTTCCTTAAGAAAAACCTTTTATTTGTAGACCATCCAACTTACAAATCCTTGCATAAGTAAGAAATAATAATAGACCAGCTTGAATATAAGGCTGTGATTTGCCTTGCAGCTGTAAATAATATCAACAATCCTGCTACTGAAAATTAATCAAAATCTGATTTAAGAATGCAGTATTTCTGTGGTGTGATGTAAAATATGATGGCATTATGTTGAACATGGGTCAACTCCTGACGCATACACTCTTGATCCCTAAATAGCCGGCTGTTTCAAAAACAGTTTATTTCTGGGAATGTGCCCATTTTCATTCTAGGCCATCCTTCACATTTCCTCTCTATGCTGAACACACTCAGCCTGCACACACAGGATATGGGTACAATACACAACATGTGCAAAAATAGAGTTAGATTGGAGAGTTAATATTATATCCCAAGTACAGTTCCTTGACAGACAACAGCTCTGTGTAATATTGGATAGAAAGGACCTTGACTTTAATGTATGGGTATCACAGTTCACATAATGAAAGAGGACCTGAGAAAAGCCACAGCTCATTGCACAGAGGAGCAAACAAAGTATATGGCCCATTAAACACTGATAACTCCCAGATGAGCATCAACTGCACACAAACTCACTGAACACCGGGTGGGGGGTTGGGGGCATGGGGTTTGGGATGACAGTAAGAGATACTGAAAACTTTAAAGAAAAAGCTTTTTTTTTTTAGCACAGCATACATTTTAATTCACCATGACATTACATAACAGCTATTTTAAACTATTTTGTTCTGTTTATTCATGTCAGTTTGTATCCACAAGGCGAAAAAGAACAAACTTCTGAGTGGAAAGGAAGGGCTGATTTTTTTTTCCACTGAAGGAAGCCACAGTTTTGTTTTTTAGTCTCCTGGACAGACACAAAGTCTGTGCTTCAGTGCCGGCTGCAGAATCGAGTCAGCACAGATAGGAGAAAGTGTGCATAAGGTGGAATTCCTTAAAGAGAATTTTACAGGAAATGGGATGGGGAGATCTGGTAGGAAGGGTTGAAGCCAAGATAGCATGGGAATTACAGACAGGACAGTTAAAAACATTTGGCAGGACACAAAGGTCGGCTTTGCAGGCGCACATAGTGCCTAGTGTTGGATTAAAGTGGAAGGAAATACACTATATGAAGAAAAAAAAAGGGATTGGGACCCCTGACATTTCCAGCTATACATGAATTTTTCCCCAAAAACGTTGGAGGCACACAATTGTACTTAGTTGGATGTGAAATAATTTAATTTTCTTGAACTAGGAGACTCAAACCTGTTCCAGCATGACAATGAACCTCTGCACAAGGCAAGCACCATTAAGATATGGTTTACAGTGACAGCATTTGACTGGAAGATCTTAAGTGGCCTGTTATAGAGCGCTGACCTCAACCAGATTGAACACCTGTGGGATGAATTGAAATGCTGACGGCACCCCAGGCCTCCTCTCCCCACATCAGCACCTAATTTTACTAACACTCTTGTGGCTGAATGAGCACAAATCTCCCAAAAGAGTGGAGTTTAATATAACAGAAAATGGAGACTCAACGTGGAATGGGATGCCAAATCGAAAAGCCCATATAAATCTTATGTTCAGGTGTCCGCAAACTTTTGTCCATATAGTGAAGACCAAATCGCAAGATCAGCCATACACAGTTTTGTAAAGCAAGAATGGTCTCAGAATGTTGATAGAAATCTGGTCAGATGCATTTGCTTCTTGTCCAAATCACACAGGTTCTTCCTTCTAATCCACACTAGAGCTGATGAACACCATGTGTACAAGAGTTCACACTGCATACACACTGTAAATATTTGGATTTTGTTAAGTCATACACACATTCGTTGTGGCTCATCTTTCAGTATCACCATGCAGTGTGTCTAAACAAGCTGCATTTTCTTTAAAAGCATTTTACAAACAGAGTTGAAGATGTTTTGCTCAGTTTTTAACCTCGTGTAGCATTTATAGATAGACAGATCATTACTCAGTTCACAGTGGCAAGCACTGCTTGTAAGTGAATAGCCCATTTCATCTTAAAGAAGATCAAGAATGCTATATTTGTTCTTCCCTCCTTTTAATGAGGGGAAAGAGGATTACAGGTAAAAATAAACACCCAAGTCTTATGAAAGCCTCTGCTCTGAGATACAGAGTTGCATGCTGAGCAGCTACAAGGCTGAAGTTCAAATAAAAGGAAACAAAAAATCTGAAAATAATTCTTAAGCAAATTTACAGACCTACCAACTAAATTTAGATCCTATTGAATACCAAACATGTTCCTCCTAAAATTTATTGTTTCCTCATCAAAATCTGCCATGGGTGGGGACATGTTTTGAATAAATGGCTATATTTAGAATAAGCCAAATTTGAAACCCAGTAGGATAACATTTTTGTTAAGCTTTACCATCATGTTGAGAAACTTCTCAGATGATTTGCTTAATATGAAGGCTGAGTTTTTGTAAATGAGACGAGTCCCACTTAAGTCAGTGATGGACCTGAACTGAGCCCAAAAGAGCAGAAATATGGGAAAAGACTGGCATCATTTACTACCCAGAAACAGATCATTACATACCCAAATCAGAAACCATGGATGAACAAGGAGGTGCGCCTCCTGCTGAAGGTCAGGTGATGCTCAGGCCTACAGCACATCCAGAGCTAACCTGAAGAGGGGCATCAAAGAGGCCAAGCACTGCTACAAGCTAAAGATAGAGGAGCATTTTTCCAACTCTGACCCTCGACGCATGTGGCAAGGCATCCAGGCCATCAGTGATTACAAATCCTCCCACACCAACCCCGCTGCCACTGATGTCCTCTTTCTGAATGAGTTTAATTACTTTTATGCTTGCTTTGAGAGAGACAACAAAGAAATTGCCACAAAGCTCAAACTCTCGGCTGATCACTCTCCAATCAAACTCTCCTCCACAGATGTCTGCAATGCACTGAGCCGGATCAGTGCTCACAAAGCCGCTGGACCAGACAACATCCCTGGTCGCGTATTCAGGGCATGTGCTGAGCAGCTCACTGGGGTCTTTACTGACATCTTCAACCTGTCTCTTGCCCAAGCAGCTGTTCCCACTTGCTTTAAACGTACCTCCATTGTGCCAGTGCCAAAACACTCCAACCCAACGTGCCTGAACGACTACCGCCCTGTAGCACTGACACCCATTGTCATGAAGTGCTTTGAGCGGCTGGTCCTGGCACACCTGAAGGACTCTCTGCCAACCACATTAGACTCCCACCAGTTTGCCTACTGAAGCAATAGAAGCACAGAAGATGCATTTTCCATGGCACTGCACTCTGTGCTCACACACTTGGACAATAAGAACACCTATGCATGTTTGCTGTTTGTTGACTTCAGCTCAGCATTCAATACCATCATTCCATCCAAGTAAATAGCCAAACTTCTAGATCTGGGCATTAACACCTCCACCTGCAACTGGGTCATGGACTTTCTGACCAAAAGACCCCAGCAGGTTTGATCTGGCTCCATCTGCTCCAACACCATCACACTCAACACTGGTGTACCACAGGGCTGTGTGCTGAGCCCCTTCCTCTACTCCCTCTTCAACTCCCACTGCAGGCCTGTGAATGGATCTAACTCCATCATCAAGTTTGCAGATGACACTACCGTGATTGGTCTCATCACCAACAATGATGAGACTGCCTACAGGGAGGAGATCCAGCACCAAGCCACATGGTGCAACAACAACAACCTGCTCCTTAACACCTCCAAGACCAAGGAGCTTATTGTGGACTTAAGAAAGGAGGCAGGAGGCACACATGACACCACCCACATCAACGGGATGGCTGTTGAGCGTGTCTCCAGTTTCCAGTTCCTGGGGATCCACATCTCGGCAGACCTGTCCTGGAACATCAACACCTCCAGCCTGGTCAAGAAGGCTCACCAGTGCCTCTTTTTCCTGAGGACACTTAAAAAAAAATCAGCTCTCCTCGGATATCCTGGTGAACTTCTACCGCTGCGCGGTAGAAAGCATCCTGACCAGCTGTGGCACAGTCTGGTATGGGAGCTGCTCTGTTGCAGAGCGTAAGGCACTGCAGCGGCTGGTAAAAACTGCCCAGCGCATCACAGGGACTCCACTCCCAGCCATGGAGGACATCCAAAAGAAACGCTGTCTGCGTCGAGCTCGCAGCATTCTTAAGGACTCCTCTCATCCCGCCTATAGACTGTTTACTCTTCTGCCCTCCGGCAGGCGTTACAGGTGCCTCCGGACCAGGACCAGCAGACTAAAAAACAGCTTTTTTTCCTAGAGCTGTCTCTTTAGTGAACTCTGACACTCACTGATACACGACCACATTTCCCCCCACACCTCACACTCCGTCACTTTGCTAATGGACTGTCTGAACAAAAATTTATGCTCACCAAGACACTGATCATTTCTCACCTCACACTTTGTTATTGCATGGACTGTTTACACAAACCTTTGCTCATTTGCACACTGCTCTTTTTTGTATTGCTGCTCACCATAAACTTATCACCATTGTATATATACCCGTTCTCTGTTTATAGTTATAGCAATATTATGTTCACCGCTTACATCCTTCTGTAAATCTCTGTGTATAGTAATAGGCATCTGTATATCATGTTCCCAATACATATATATACACTCATCTGTATATTATTATTCATAGTACATATATATTCATATTCATCTGTAATTATATTCATAGTACATATATATATATATATATATATTAATCTGTATATTATGTTTTCAGTACATATATATTCATCTGTATACTACATTTATAGTACATATATATCTTTAAATTACTGTTTATAATCTATATTTCATTTTATTTAACTATGTAAATTCATGTAAAAACTGTATATTCTGCACTTGCTGTTATTGCACTCTGGTTAGACCCAAACTGCATTTCGTTGCCTTGTACTTGTACATGTGTAATGACAATAAAGTTGACTCTAATCTAATCTAATCTAATTTAGAGGAAAACCTTCTTCTGAATGATAGGCATTAAACACATTACTGAATCATTCTTAGAATAATGATGAAATGGCCTGCAACAATAGAAAATTAATCAACAATGGGGTGACAGTTTAGATTCTTTTCCAATAGCAGAAAATTCTGAAGGATTGCATTTCTCTTGAACCACAGCAGTTTGCCAACAGTTTTCTTTTATTAATAAACAGGATCTCAAACGCTCACCTTTTAAAGTAACCTTTGACTTTGCAGAACATTTGTGAGACATTGTAGTTCCTTTTATAACCTATAGCAGCTACAAGCACTCGTTCTCATGCCTGCATCTCTTTTCTTCCATTAATTTATAGTACCAAACACACAACCAGAAAACATCCAGTGGGGGGGAAAAGTTTTTCTTTGTGAAATAACACTATTTATATGTGAATAATACATGGAGTGTCTAGCAAAGAAATGCGTGTAAAAAGTTGCCTGTTCTATTGTTTGAGCCATGCTGTTGAGACAAATTTAACATCTGACTCATCAAATTCAGGATCTAAACAGCACTGTATTATAAACACATTTATCCCATTCCTGAGCCTTTATCACATTGAATCTTGCATTTCCTTTATTAAATATTTCACAACCTTACCTACACTGAATGATTACAAAATGTTACCTGTTTTCAAATATGGACATTTATCAATATACAGAGTCCTTTGCACGGGCAAACCAAAAACAAAACACAAAGAGTTGATTCTTTAAAGCAGTCCTTAAGAAAGAAAGAAAGAAAGAAAGAAAGAAAGAAAGAAAACGTGTTTCCAGGTAAGTCGGAACGAACAGAGTTATTTTTGCTGAAAGGCAGAAGCATTACTTAATTGTTTGTGCCCGTTAAATGATGCACATCACATGTCCATTTACAATACAGGTGGGAAAATATATATATATATATATATGTATATAAATGTACTGTATGCAGTGTGTGTGTGTATATATATATATTTATATGATTATATTCTACTGCCACATGAAAAACAAACATTTCTCATAAGTATAAAAAAATAAATTAAAAGTTTTCACAAACACTATTAACAGATGTTGGTTTCAGTATACAGTTCTGTTATTCACAAATAGAGGTTCATAGTCCCAAGCAAAAGGAACATGCCCATAAACAAATATAAAAAAAACTAAAGATGAAAAGCAAAGCAAAGCCCGAATTTTGACTGAATGCATACAAGGAGGAAGCTAAAAAAGAGATTTAAAAGAATTTTAAGCACTGACAGGCAACCGAATGCTGTTAAAGCATGGGTGTGGCAGTGCACTCACACACACGTTGGTCTTGCAGTAGAGGAAATATTATATAGTGCTTGAATCTACTGATGTACCACACCTTGTACTCAAAGGCAAGATCTGGAAATCTACACTGCTGAAAAGAAGGGACTGGCAGAAGGGACAGGCATTTCACAATGGCGTATGGGTTGTCCTTCAGCTTAAGCACAGAGTGAGTATTAGCTAAGGGAACTCTCTCTTCAAACACCCAAAGTTTTTTCTTACACTTTGAGAAGGTTTTAAAATGAATTTTTTTTTTTTTTATATTTATTCCTTTTGGTTTTAAAATAGACAATATTTATATAGATTTTGTTTAAATCCTCCCTCACCACATACCTTTGATGTATTCTCACTCAACCATATACCCCAGCCCATATAAATTCCTGTGAATACTGAGACATGGTGTCAAGGTGCCCCATGCTGGCTTAGTATCAGAGCTGCAGGGTTTAAATTCACTGACAGAATGGTGAGGCAGTAGGGTCAAAGCCTTTGAAAACGTCCTTTAAGGAGGCGTTATCCTGTTCAGCAGTGTCTGGCTGTGCTGGGCTGTTGCCACCAAACGGACTGCTGGTGCCACTGGGCTTGCTGGCTTGCTTCACCATGCTAAAAAGAGAAGAAACCGGAAGGTTGTGAACTCCTGCTGGTGGTTCTGTAGCTCCGGCAGTGCCCTGAGGATTCTGAGAGGAACCTCCTGTTGTGGGAGCTCCTCCTCCAACTCCTGCGTTGGGTGAGGGTGAAGGTTTAGGCCGAGGTCGGTTATAGCTGTTATAGCGGTCAGTGGTTTGCTCATTGCTGCTTTTCTCTGGTTCGGGTTGGTCTAGGGCTGATTTTCGGACAAACAACGGCTCTTTGGACTTTGGCTTTGCTGTAGAAGCCACGCTTTCACTGGCTTTTGACTCAGTTGTTGTAGTGGTGACCTCTAAATTCTCTGGTTTGTCTGAACTTTGTGTGCGTGGGTCATACAGACTGATGCTACTGAGGACACTGCTGCCAGAACCTGCAGTACCCCCTGTACCACCTCGCCCTGCTCCACCCACTGAGAACAATCGTGGGTCATAGGGTGCAATAGTGTGCGTGGGTGAGGATGAAGCAGGAGGTCCAGGAGATGATGTTTGTGAGGCTGCAGGTTCTGTGGGCTGCTTGAGAGCGGATTTCTGGGGTTGAAGCCGAGGGTCTGTGACTTTGCGTGCCATCCGAGGGTCCACTGGTTTTTCAACCGGGATGGATGCAGGAGGAACCACAGATGAAGAGGTTTGTGAGGGACTAGAAGAAGAAGCATTAACAGTCTTAAGTATACGAGAAAGCAGCTCAAAGTCTGGTAAGGAAGAGGACGAAGATTGGCTGGGCGGTTCAGCAGAGGGAGCTGGAGCAGGCAAAGTTGTAGTAACAGCTGTATGGAGCTGTTGCTGGGCACGAGAGAGCCGCCGATCTATAGATGAAACGGGAGGGATACCTGGGGGGAGTGGAAGAAAGTCCTGCTTGGGGATGGGAATGGGAATTAAGTCTTCAGGACTCCAAAGCACAGCCTTAGCAAAAGAAGGTTTATTCAACACAAGATCTTTCTTGATATGGCTGAACTGCTGGAGCTGTGAGCGAGGGTCACGCAAAGCCATGCCCATTAAGGGATCCAAGGGTATAGGGACAGGCTTGTCCCTCAGCATTCTCTCTCCCTCCTCTTCCTCAGCAGCAGCAGCAGATGTAAGGGGTGGTGGTTTATACACTAGAGCGGGCTCGGGTTTGGGTGCAGCAGCCTGACGTGCAAGTCGTGGGTCGGTGGGAGCAGAGGAGGATGGAGGTGATGAGAGATTAGTTTCTGGAACCTGGGAAGAGTCTGCATTACGTGATAAGCGAGGATCTCGGGCCAGCCTGGGGTCAGCTGGTCTGCTGGGCACTGGAGCAGCCTTCTGTATTCGAGGGTCGCTGGGGGCACTTTCCGTTTTTGTGGAACCTTGGGCTTGGCTTTGCTGCCGTAAGGTTTTCAAGATTGATGTGACGCTGCCACCACCGTCTTCGTCTTCACTAGAATACCAATTTGCTGAATCTCCTTAAAAATAAGGCAATAGCATGTATAAAGATTTATGTTGAATTTTAGTGTGCAAATTGCTAGATGAACACTAGCATTTATACAGAGCCTGATAAAAGTCCTAACATTAAGAATTCCAAAGGCGACCAACACTGCCATCTAGTGAGAGAACAATTCAAATCTGTAAATGAAGCTGATGAAATGGTTAAAAAACAGAGGATGTTTATAGTCTTCAGAGGCCTTGAACAGGGTCAGGAAAAAAAAACCTGTGTCCTTGAAATATTTCCTGTCCAGAACTGGCCCCTCCAGCGTTAAAAAAAACAGCACATATGTTTACATATAGGGAAACTGATTGATATTAGCTGGTTCATAAAACTGGTTCTACATAAATTTTATATATATATATATATATATATATATATATATATATATATATATATATATATAAATGGGATTAACAGAACTTTAAAAGTTGTGTTATTAAGACTTGTGTTATTAAGACAAATGGAAATGGAACTTTTACATCTACTATGAACAGATCTAAAGGTACTACAGCTATATTTCAGCTGAGCATAGAATTTGGTCACATACTTCCAACTTGTGAAGTGGAACTCTTCTGTGCTTGTCTACCTATGTTGCTTAAATAATACTGTGTGTCAGAAAAATATGAAGTGGTACCTTCATTGTCTCGCTCAGGTCCTCCTTCAGCTAGCCTCCGGGCCCTCTCCTCTTCTTCCTGCTGCTTTTGAATCCTCATAAATAGCACACGCTGTGCTGGAGGCAAAAAGTCTGGCACCATTATTCCAGTCTGATTAGATGAGCCTCCATTGGATGGGCCTTCCATATTGACAGAATTTTGAATGCCTGAGCACTGCTCACTAAAGTTTCCACCAGAGCCAGGCATGTAACCATCATCTATATTAAGAAAAAAAGTCTGATTTACTGCAAAATTCCCACAATCTCAACACAATCTCATTTTTCACAGTTAGAAATTTATTGTTCTATTTGGACTTTAGCTCACCCTCTCCACCTTCTTTTCCTATGCTTTGCTGCTGCTGGTAGAAATTGTCATAAAAATTGCGAGCAGAACCACCACCAGGGGGCATCATTGCCTGGGTTGGAGGCCCTTCTCCTGGGCCAAAATTCTGCATCATTCCTGGGGGACCTTGGTTCATGTTAGGAGGTCCTATGTTTGGTGGCAGGTCATGAGGCCCATTTGGTGGCAAATGACCAGGTGGGGGTCCGCTGGGGAAATGAGGTGGAGGTCCACCTGGAGGACATGTAGGTGGGCCTTGTGTTCCTGCCGCACCTGTAGCAGCAGTGCCAGGATTTGGACCTCTGAAAACAGATACATACATTGATGAGCATTTTCTGAAGTCATCAGGGATTTGTAATAAAAATGTTTAAAGTTCATGAGAAAAAAAAATAAAAGAAAGAAAGAAAAGGGTTCAAACCTGACACCCAATTTTTGTGCTAGTTGTCCAGTGGGTTTTACAACAATCTCAAACAAGGATGGTATCTTCTTTCCTGAGTTACCCCCACATGGAGGTGGTGGACCAACAGCTGGTGGGGATGGACCATGGGTTGGTGAACCCTGGAAAGGTCCTCCTTCGGGGCACGGGGGAGGTGGTCCTTCAATCCCTGATACCGGTGCAGTGCCTGGACATGAGGAACCATTAGAAGGTATGCTGCCATGCTGTGGACCTGGTGCCCCAAACTCCATAGGAGTTGAGGAATCTGTTGGGCCAGGCCTTGGGGGTGTTGGTAGAAGTCCCACACCAGGTGGGGGTTTGGGGAGGGGATTGATGCCTTGTTTTTTCAGCTCCTCTACTTCCTTCTCATCTTCAGCACCGGCTTCAGCATCCTCAGCCAACATCTGTAATAACATTTAACCTTACAGATTGAGAAAGGTTTCTTGTGAGAACAAGTACATACCTGATTTTCTATTAACAACAGACATGCTCACTTTATCTAGCAGTTCTTGTGTGTCTTCTGATAGAGGCTCATGAGAGAACATGCAGTCATCTCCATTTACGCAGTTGCCTGTGGTGTGGAACAGCTTGCAGGGGAAGTCACGTGCTGCTGAGTTAAGGAACAATCTGCAATAGCCTAAGCATCATACTCTAAATCATTGTAAATCACTAACATCAGAGTTGATTAGTTTCTAACCAACTGCCACATTTACAATCGTCAGTTCACCTATAAAAGTCTGTAAAGGATATCGTGCATGTAAGGACAATTTTCAGCCCGAGCGCAGAATCCAGTGATATAGAACTTGCAGAGCTCTTTCTTCTTGGGCAGTTCAATGTCATGACTGAAATTGCAATGTTCTCCCTGTAAATCAATAAGCACAGAAGTAACTTTAAAAATTGAAAAAAATCATATTTTGGTAACATGTTCAAATGTGTACATTCATAATTATGAAATCTCTCAATAACCTAAATATCACAGATTACTAAGAGTTCTTACCCAGGTACAACGACCTTCAATGTAGTACTTGCAAATGGCCTTGCCCTTCTTGTCCTGCCCATGCTTCTCCTGCTCATGCTTCCTCAGGCCACCGGATCCATCCTACAAAAAAAGATTAATTAAAACTTAATTTTACTCTCAGCTGTGTGCAGCTATTATAAAGCGTGGATTGCAGAGGACCAAGTTCCAATTGTTATCACATCCAAATTTACTAATCAGCTAGAGCCTACCTTGTGTACAAATCATCTGCCAATTTAAACAGCAAGACACAGCACTGACTATGGATTACATCAGAGTATTTATTCATGACTAAAAAAAAAAACAACAACAACAAAAAAAAACTTGCCAGACTTCTTGTGAATTTCAATTACCATAGAGTGTAAGAAGTGTACAAAGACTTTTTGGTAAAACTGTGCTATGTGAAAGCAAAACTGGGCACTGTGCTGATTTTATTTCTTACCCCCATGTCCATCTCTCCAATGTTGTCATCATCATGGCCTTGGTCTCCTCCACGACCCCTTCCTCGATTTCTTCCCCGGCCGCGGTTCATGCCTCTGCCCCCTTTCCCTCGTCCTCGACCTCGGCAACCTTGGTAGCCTAAAAATTAAAACATTCTGCCTAACCTACAATTATTTAACATTTGACAGGGTTATGTACGGTTTCGAACTCACCACGCCCTCTGTCTTTGGATTTGCGGTAATGGTTCAATTCTTTTGAGTAATCATCATAATCTTCTTCGACCATGTCATAGTCATCCTCACCATACTGTATAATGCAAATTACAAAAAAAAAATCTGTCAACTCGAGCACAATTACTTTATCAAAAAAACAAATAATTGAAAAACAGGAACTAACCTCCATCTCATCTCCATACATGCCATCCCCGTCATCATTCTCGCCACCCATTTTACCTCGTCCTCTTCCTCTCATTCCGCCTCTTCCCCCACGGCCCCTCATCCCTCCTCTACCTCGACCTCTCTGGTTTTTCATCCGGCCTTTAAGACCTGCACACGTTATTAAAAAAATGACATCAAAATGACAAAGTACTGATACTTTTTGATCTGTAAAAGAGATATGTCTGATTTCTGCCAATAGGAGCATTGGATTTTACCTCTGCCACGTTGGTTGCCTGGTCCACCTCCTTCTTTGGCCTTGCGGTACTGGTTAAGCTCCTTGGCGAAGTCATCATAGTCATCATCAACTATGTCCTCTTCCTCCTCACCCTCATAGGTTTCATCCTCATATTCATCATAGCCACCATACCCCTGTTTGTCCATTTTCATGTAGCTGCCTTTTTTCGGCATTGGTCCTCCATGTCCTGAAGGAGGTGCAGGACCATAGCCTCCATGAGACTGGAAATGAATAAGACCCTTAATGTTAGTCTAATGATTTAAATGTATACTACACAAATTGTATGCTGGAATTGTAGGTGTTTAATTACTGAAAGACCTCAAATTAAAATTAATAAAAAAAATACTACACTCACTGAGGGTGGATACTGGGGGCTATATTCCCGATATTTCCTCTTCTCACTAGGACTGTAGTCAGATTCATCACTGAAGTCTGAGTGGTCATCACTGGATGATGCATGGCGCTAAACCAACAAATCAATTGTGTCAGAATCTTAAACATCTTTAAAAAATAAAATTATTTATTTCTTGCGCACACACACACACCTTGTGTTTTGATCTGCGCCTTTTTCTGGCTCTCCGTTTTTCCTTCTCCCTCTCTCTGTCTCTATCTCTCTCTTTCTTTCTTTTCTTCTTCCGACGGTGGGCTTTCTCGTCATCTGACTCGCTTCCATGCTTCTCCTTCCCACTCTTGGGCTTCTCTTCTGGCTCTTGACCCTCAGTGCTGGGCATTTCCACATCACCTCCATCATCCTCCAGCTCCCCCTCTTCCAGCTCTTCATCTTCTCGTCTGCAAAGTTCAAATATCAGAGCTAATTAATAAAATGTCCCTTAAATATAAACACCTATAAATTTAATAGAAACTATTTAAAGATTGTAAACACAATAAGAATGTTTTATAAAAAAATATTTTGTAAAAAATAAATAAATAAATAAAAAAGAAACCATGGGTTGGTGTTAAAACAAAAAAGAAGAGAAAATACTTTCTAACTAAAATACTAACTGGATATCAGATGACAGGTTCTTAACACTGGTTGTAGCACAGATTCGCCCTAAATGAGGATTAGAGTCTACCGAGATTAATGAACTACACAATCTATTCACAGCTAGCACCAGATCAGGACTAGGTACTGAACAAAGAAAGTGCTCTATTTATACAATGTCTATCTACTGACTTACTGGAAATGAGATGCAGCAACCTAATAAAGGATATTCTGAACAATTTTACTTACAATGTGACAAATACATCTAGTGACAAGGGCTTTAGTATTCACGTCATCGTAATTTGAGGCTTGAAAGTTTTACATAGTGTAAATCAGGCTCCTGACACTTTCTTAAACTTGAACTGGGAGACACCTGCTTAATGTCAACTACATACTGTATATGTCTGGGTTTACCAAATAAGTGTAACAGATCTTTTGGATAATTGCAAAACATAGACTATAAAGTGGACTCATTGCACTGTGTCCACTAGCCTCCTACTATAATAGTGAGGGCTTGGTGCTCAGCTGCCAGGTCATGAGCTGACCTCCAATTTCAGCCATATGATTCTCATCTTTCATAACTGCATGTAAAAGGAAATACTATAAACTCTGCTTAATTGTTACCTTTCCAAAGTTATGTTGGAGGTGGCAAATTGAATAGGATTCCATTCCGGCTGGTCATTTTAACAATGTAATGCAACATACAAATTTCATCATATTCTTAACACAAGTAATACGAGGACATCTGAGCTTATTTGGCCATGCACTGAGTGACAAGACAGCTGAAAAATCAGGTCACCCTCTAGCAAAAGCTATAAACATCCCATCCGGCACACTGTGAGCCATTTCTTCATATCAAATGTGGATATAAACGTTATATTACAGCCAACCTAAAAGAATCAACATTGAAACCACTTAAGGCAAATAAAACTACTGGGTTGTGACACGGTCCACCTAAAAGCAAAAGTACTGAAAATGTATAGTTTTTGGACTCTGCATAGGTAGAAAGGGGCTGGTCAAGTCTGCATGAGGTGTTCCTCACTGGATTTGGGAAAGAGTGACATTAGTAAAACTTGTGTTTCGGTTCACATTTAGGATATTGAATGCTTTTGGGACTTTGGGTTGAAACAAAAAATAAATAAAATAAAAAAGTATTGATGATGATGCATTAGTTTTCAGAATGGGGGGGGTGAAGTCCTTTGTTTAATAAATATCCTTTGGTTTTCTGGTTTAATTATCACTGTCTGGGTTGATATTAATATGCAAGGACTTGTTTATTAATCCTTAGAACACGCTTGTCCACATTTTTTTTTTTTTTTTTTGGGGGGGGGGCAATTTTTTAAAACCCTATATACAAATAAAACCCTCAATACATGTTTAATCTATGACTGGCCGCCTACAGTAAACTGTTAAAAAAATTATTTATGCTTTCTATGCGTACTTAAATGTGTCTTTTATATACAACCTTCCTGTTCTTGAATTAAAAATAGGGAAGTGTAAAGAATAGTGCGCAACACCTAGCTTAATCCACCAAGTGCGGCTAGTAAGCTAGCGACTCGAGGCGCTTATTGATTATAAATAGTTACATTTATATTGAATGCTTGTTTTATATAAAATATAACAACGCATAACACGGGATTTCAACGCGGGTCTTATCTGGAACGAGCTCATTAGAAGCTATTTAAAGACGTGAGTTAAGTTCGCTAGCCTAGCGCGCTAGCTCATGTGAGCACTAAAAAACGCAGCAACTTGCATTCGCTTCCTTTAAGGCCTAGTTAGAAGATGCTAACCCGTGTTAACATACATGGCAGCTAACGTCCTAGCTAATTGTTTCAGCGACCGTATTTGGATGTTTTTATGATCGCCGAGCAGTACACACAGGCTGCGATTCAAAATGATACGCTATATTTATATATACATATATCCTTACTGACAGCTAATAAGAGATTATAAAGTGTTTAAGCTCGCCCGTGTTGAGTTTGATCCTTTTTCCCTTTACTTTGAGGAAGACTGTAATACATGATCGATGTTCTTTGTTTTATGGCCATTTTGGTCCTTCCGTGATGAAAAAAGAGCGTCGAAAAAAAAAGATTTGTCGGGATTTGTAAATACGTTTCAGAATATGTCCGTGATTCGGATATATGACCTTCCAGATTTGCGGCGTGTTAACGTTTTCAAGATGGCGTTTCGTTACCTCTGTGCTCGTTCCCAGAAAAAAAAGGCGACTTTAATCCCTTTGAAAGAAAAAAAAAAGCAGAATACCCATGCTTTTTGTACTTAAAAAGCAAAGGATAAATAAATAGTTGGAGAGAAATATGATATTACTCGACCTTTCGTCAGTGAGAAGGCTGTTGTGTTCGTGGTTGGCTGGTGGGGAGTTTGGATGGACAGTCATGCTTTCCACAGCCATTTCCTCTAACGGACTAGAGTTCAGTGCAAAAAAATCGACTCAGGATTCAACTGGCTTATGCGTTACTTGACTTTGATCTACTTGTTGATTGGTTTTAGGAAGAGTTTCAGTTCATAGCAGTTAAATTCCCATTTACAGTTTCAAAGAGAAACATGCTGAAACGTTCCTGAAGGTCTCTCCGTCCTTACAGTTGCGAGGTGAAATGAAACTCAGTCACTCAAAATGGCGTCGGTTCTTCTCCGACGCGGAGGGGGCGGGACCTAACGAAGATGACGTTCTCACGACAACTGCCGACTTTTCCTACGCGGTGACGGTCGAGGGGCGGAGTCTCTCCGCATCCTGTAGCATTTCCAATGCCGTATAAGAATATGTTAGAGTTTATAAATGGATTTACATCAATATAACGCTAAAATAAATGACATTATTGTGACTGATGAGTGGGGTTTCACATCAGAAATAGATGTGTGTGTGTGTGAGTGAGTGTGAGAGAGTGTGTAAGAGATCAGAGTCATGTTAAACTGAAAAGTCATTCAGTACAATCAGCAGACCAAGCACAAGTTCATAAATACAGCTTCATCTCAATTAGAATGTCGTGGAAAAGTTCAGAAATTCAACTCAATTTTTGTATTAAATAAATTCGGTGCACACAGACTGAAGTAGTAGTTTAAGTCTTTGTTTTTTTTTAATTGTGATGATTTTGGCTTACATTTAACAAAAACCCACCAATCTCCAAAAATTAGAATATGGTGACGTGCCAATCAGCTAATCAACTCAAAACACCTGCAATGTTTTCCTAAGCCTTCAAAATGGTCTTTCAGTTTGGTGCATTAGGCTACACAATCATGGGAAAGACAGCTGTCCCGAAGACAATCATTGACAACCCTCACAAGGAGAGTAAGCCACAAACATTCATTGCCAAATAAGCTGGTTGTTCACAGAGTGCTGAATCCAAGAGTGTTAACAGAAAGTTGAGTGGATGGAAAAAGTGTGGAAGAAAAGATGCACAATGAACCGAGAGAACTGCAGCCTTGAGAGAATTTGGGAGAAAACAATTAATGGACTAAGGCTGGGGTTAAGGCATCAAGAGCGACCACACACACACACAAGTGCCAGGGAATTTGGCTACAGTTGTCGTACTCCTCTTTTTAAGCCACTTCTGAACCACAGACAACGTCAGAGGCGTTTTACCTGTGCTAAAGAGAAGAACTGGATTGTTGCCCAGTGGTCAAAAGTCCTCTTTTCAGATGAGAGCAAGTTTTTCTTTTTTTCTTTTTTTTTTTTTTTATTTGGAAAAAGGTTCTAGAGTTTGGAGTAAGGGTGAAGAAGCTTATAGCCCAAGTTGCTTGAAGTATAGTGTTAAGTTTCCACAGTCTGTGATGATTTGGGGTGCAATGTCCTCTGCTGGTGTTGGTCCACTGTGTTTTTTAAAAACCAAAGTCACTGCACCAGTTTACCAAGAAACCACTTCATGCTTCCTTCTGCTGACCAGCTTTTTAAAGATGCTGATTTCATTTTCCAGCAGGAATTGGCACCTGCTGAAAAATGAAAAACAAGAGACCATAAAATGCAGATGAGCTGAAGGCCACTGTCAAAGAAACCTAGGCTTCCATACCACCCCAGCAGTGCCACAGACTGATCACTTACCTCTCATTCTGAGAGAAGGAGGTACCAGTCGAGCAGTGCTGGAGGATCTCAGACAGTGTGGTGCAGTGCGGGATGTGATGAGGTCACTGAGGTAAGATGGTGCTGGTCCATTTTTGGCCTTGTAGGCAAGCATCAGTGTTTTGAATCTGATACTTGCAGCTACTGGAAGCCGGTGAAGGGAGCGCAGCAGTGGGGTGGTGTGGGAAAACTTGGGCTGATTGAACACAAGTCGTGCAGCTGCGTTTTGGATCATTTGCAGTGGACGAAGCGTTCAGGGGAAGACCTGCCAGCAGAGAGTTGCAGTAGTCCAGTCTTGAAATGACAAGAGACTGAACAAGCACCTGGGCAGCCTGTATGGACAGAAATTGTCGAATCCTTCGGATGTTATAGAGAAGAAATCGACAAGAACGAGCAACATTAGCGACATGTGGGGAAAAAAGACAGTTCATTGTCCATAGTTACCCCAAGGTTACGAGCAGTGGCTGAAGGGGAGAGCAGAGAGTCATGAAGTGTTATTTGGAGATCTTGACCTGGAGATGAATCACCTGGGATGATCAGCAGTTCTGTTTTGCTGGGGTTGAGTTTAGCATATATATGTGTGTGTGTATGTATGTGTGTGTGTGTATGTATATATATATATATATATATATATATATATATATATATATATATATATATATATATATATATATATATATATATATATATATATACAGTGGGTACGGAAAGTATTCAGACCGCCTTAAATTTTTCACTCTTTGTTATATTGCAGCCATTTGCTAAAATCATTTAGGTTCATTCTTCTTCCTCATGAATGTACACACAGCTCCCCATACTGTCAGAAAAACACAGAATTGTTGACATTGTTGCAGATTTATTAAAAAAGAAAAACTGAAATATCACATGGTCCTAAGTATTCAGACCTTTTGCTGTGACACACGACATATTTAACTCAGGTGCTTTCCATTTCTTCTGATCATCTTTGGGATGGTTCTACACCTTCATTTGAGTCCAGCTGTGTTTGATTATACTGATTGGACTTGATTAGGAAAGCCACACACCTGTCTATATAAGACCTTCCAGATCACAATGCATGTCAGAGCAAATGAGAATCATGAGGTCAAAGGAACTGCCTGAAGAGCTCAGAGACAGAATTGTGGCAAGGCACAGATCTGGCCAAGGTTACAAAAAGATTTCTGCTGCACTTAAGGTTCCTAAGAGCACAGTGGCCTCCATAATCCTTGAATGGAAGACGTTTGGGACGACCAGAACCCTTCCTAGAGCTGGCCGTCCGGCCAAACTGAGCTATGAGGGAGAAGAGCCTTGGTGAGAGAGGTAAAGAAGAACCCAAAGATCACTGTGGCTGAGCTACAGAGATGCAGTCAGGAGATGGGGAAAAAGTTGTAGAAAGTCAACCATCACTGCAGCCCTCCACCAGTCGGGGCTTTATGGCAGAGTGGCCCGACGGAAGCCTCTCCTCAGTGTAAGACACATGAAAGCCCGCATGGAGTTTGCTAAAAAACACCTGAAGGACTCCAAGATGGTGAGCAATAAGATTCTCTGGTCTGATGAGACCAAAATAGAACTTTTTGGCCTTAATTCTAAGCGGTATGTGTGGAGAAAACCAGGCACTGCTCATCACCTGTCCAATACAGTCCCAACAGTGAAGCATGGTGGTGGCAGCATCATGCTGTGGGGGTGTTTTTCAGCTGCAGGGACAGGACGACTGGTTGCAATCGAGGGAAAGATGAATGCGGCCAAGTACAGGGATATCCTGGACAAAAACCTTCTCCAGAGTGCTCTGGACCTCAGACTGGGCCGAAGGTTTACCTTCCAACAAGACAATGACCCTAAGCACACAGCTAAAATAACGAAGGAGTGGCTTCACAACAACTCCGTGACTGTTCTTGAATGGCCCAGCCAGAGCCCTGACTTAAACCCAATTGAGCATCTCTGGAGAGACCTAAAAATGGCTGTCCACCAACGTTTACCATCCAACCTGACAGAACTGGAGAGGATCAGCAAGGAGGAATGGCAGAGGATCCCCAAATCCAGGTGTGAAAGACTTGTTGCATCTTTCCCAAAAAGACTCCTGGCTGTATTAGATCAAAAGGGGGCTTCTACTAAATACTGAGCAAAGGGTCTAAATACTTAGGACCATGTGATATTTCAGTTTTTCTTTTTTAATAAATCTGCAACAATGTCAACAATTCTGTGTTTTTCTGTCAGTATGGGGTGCTATGTGTACATTCATGAGGAAGAAGAATGAACCTAAATGATTTTAGCAAATGGCTGCAATATAACAGAGTGAAAAATTTAAGGGGGTCTGAATACTTTCCGTACCCACTGTGTGTGTGTATATATATATACACACACACACACTCAAATTTTTTTTACTTGCAACTGTCTGATCAGTAGTCCAATCCTATATATAGATAGATAGTACATAGCTACTTTATCCACAATACCTAAGAATTGTTGCTGCTGAACATCATGCCAGTACACTCTGTACTGCTTACATTTATATCTTAGTACTGTGGAAGTAGTAGTAGTAGTAGTAGTATAGTTTCTAATTCTGCTATCCTGTGTAATCCAAAAGAGGATGGCTTGCCTTTGGATGTTCCTCGTGTAATCTCTGTGAGATTCTCTTTGACTTTCTCGCCTCGAGCTTCTCATTAGGGATCTAAGCCTACCTACAAGTGCTGTAAAACAGATTTGTAATTATTTTTGAATTGAATTTGAGATTTAAAAAGCTTAGAAACACTACTGAGCCTAATTCGCTGGCTAACTAATATTTGACATCTGTTACTGTATTTATGTACTTGTTTGTTTGCTTTTTTTTACTTCACATCTCATTTGCTGAGGATGGTCAGACGAAAGAAGAAGAAGAAAAATTATAAATATTTATGCAGCAGCAGGACAAGAGCATTATTTTTTATATAATATTAATAAGGGATATTTGTGAGGTAACAGTTCTCATTATAAATGATCATTAAATTAAAAAGAAACTTAAGAAGACTGTTCCAGAGGACTATAATGTATAGTCAATATACTGCATGAAGGAATGCTTCCTATATTTCTGTCTGTGAACTTATGTAATGCATACTGTTTATGCAATTACTCAGATACATTAAGAACTAAGCATTGTTCACTGTAGTAATTAGAATAACAATCAATTATCAAAATATGTATATGTCTCATTTTTGGTGGAAAAAGTCAAGATGAGTTCTCAACTGATCCGTGTGATTTGACTTATTGAAACGTGTCTCGTCTGCACGTCTTGCATTCACACGAATCTAATTTTCTGTATAAGACAGAGTGTTAGTGTCGGGTCATCGTGTATATATTAAATGTTTTATTTAGCTATTAATTACATGTGCACGAACAGGTCGCCGTGGTTTTAAATATCTCTTACAACAACCCCCCCGGCGCGGATACCACGTCATAATTATGCGCCCAATTGATTGAGACCAAGTTTTGTCGCATTGAATGGGCAGCAGGAAAATTGTACCGAGAGCGACATTTAATTAAGCATCTGCAACATTGTGTTGTTTTTTAAAGCACATTGAAATGATTGATACAATCGAAAAAGACGAGAATATTATAAGCGAGGAAGAAGCGGCTCAATATGACCGGCAGATTCGGCTCTGGGGTCTGGACGCACAAAAGAGGTTTGAGCTCTGCTAGCTAAGCGGCTAGTTTGCTAATTAATATACCAATGTGTTTCTCTGGCTTTTGTTTCTTGATTAAGTGTTCGCTGTGCATACTAGAAATGTTATATTCATGTGTTATGGATGATTTTCCTAAATGATATATTTAAGGTTGTTTTAAAATGACTGGTAGCCCAAATACTATATTATTTGAGTGTAATACATTCTTATGTAATATTTAGAGTCCAGTGCATTTTTGACAAGAACATAAATCCGTTGATGTTGTAAAATTACCGCAAATAAATGCAATAAAGCAAACACATTGTATGATTTTTATTTATGGTTTAATCCCAAACACAAACAGTTTATTAAGTGCCCGACCAGAGAAGGGAACGTACTGGACTATTGCTACACCACCATCAGCGGTGCTTGTCGTGCTGCTCCTCGTGCCACACTGGTCCAGTCTGACCACATCATGGTGCATTTAATTCCTGCATACAGGCAAAATTAAAACTCAGCAAACCTGTTGTGAGGACATCAAAGAAGTGGATCAGTGAGGTTGTTGGGGAACTTGAGGGGTTTTTGGACTGTACAGACTGGGATGTTTTTAGGTCTGCCACCAACAGTCTGGATGAGCACACAGACACTGTGCTTTCTTTAAAGACAGCGTCATTCAATCACGCACCAGGGTGAGTTCTAACAATGAAAACCCCTGGTTCACAGCTAAACTCAGACAGCTTGGGTAAGATTAAGAGGCCGCAATCAGAAGTGGGGACAAAGGAAAATACAAGGAGGCTAAGTACAGATTTAGCTAGGAGGTAAGAAGAGCTAAAACAGAGCATGGTGAGAGAATGGAACAACAATTCCAAACTTTTCTGTCTGGAAAGGGCTTAAGGCGATCACCAATTACAAATCTAGAGCCCCCACTCTGCAACCTGCACCTGGTACTACTACTATGAGTACTACTCACGCTTTGAAAGACAATGGGACAGACCTGACCTCCCCCAGTCCTCCCCCCACCAGCCATTGATCAGCAGTAGCCCTCCTTTCCTAAATTTCCGTACCTGGATTACCGCCACAGCACCTCTGCATATTACCTGGATTACTCCCACAGCACTGTACCTCATCACCTCTGCATATTACCTGGATTACCCCCACAGCACTGTACCTCATCACCTCTTCATATTACCTGGATTACCCCCACAGCACTGCACCTCAAGACCTCTGCATATCACCTGGATTACCCCCACAGCACTGCACCTCAACACCTCTCCATATTACCTGGATTACTCCCACAGCACTGTACCTCATCACCTCTGCATATTACCTGGATTACCCCCACAGCACTGCACCTCAAGACCTCTGCATATTACCTGGATTACCCCCACAGCACTGCACCTCAACACCTCTCCATATTACCTGGATTTCCCCCACAGCATTGCACCTCTGAGGATGTATTTCATGCAGCAGCTAAAGTTTCTTCTCCCTGCGAAGATGTTGGTGAACGTATAACCTGCCATCATCGAATATATCCTCACCATCCTCCATCACAGTCTGGTTTGCTGCTGGTACAGCCAGGGACAAAGTGAAGCTGAAGCAGTCTCCCATCCCTCCAGGAGTTGTATGTCTCCAGGACCTGGAGACGTGCAGCCACGATTGCAACTGAACCCAGTCTCATCCTGGAAACGAATTCTTTCAGGCCCTCCCATTCCCTTCCGGTCCATCAGGACCTCACGCCACATGAACAGATTCTTTCCCACCGCAATCAGCCTGCTGAACACCGCCCCACTTAAAAAAAAAACAACAACTTACTGACAGTTACTTTCACACTCTAAATTATTTAATAATTGTAATTTACTGTATACAATATTTATTGAAATTTATTTACTGTATACAATATTTATTTAATTCTAGATTATGTGCATACTTCATATATGTTTGGACAGTTACTTTTACATTCGGAGTTGCACTATTTCTCATGCAAAGCCACTTTTTGTATACAGTATTTAATTTATTATAGTTTATTTAAAAACTGTGTACACATTTCATATCTGTGTATATGTTTGCACCTGACACTAAGACAAATTCCTTGTACTGTAAAGTGCTCTTTTCTGTACCTGGCAATAAAACGTTTTATTTTTTTTTTCTGATTCTGATAAAACGATTGGTCACACAGCTAATTAACATGTCAGTGCTGTGTCTCAGGCTGAGAGGCTCTCGAGTGCTGCTGGTTGGACTTAGAGGATTGGGTGCTGAAGTGGCAAAGAACCTTATACTAGCTGGAGTAAAAGCACTCACTCTTCTGGACCACGAGCAGGTATGACATTCATCAAACCCCTCCTGCTCATTAGTAGAACCAAATCCTGTGATCCATACTGGAAAAAATTGTGCCTCCAATGAAAAACTATTAATGACATTTATATTCAGGTTACTGAGGAATCAAGACGAGCTCAGTTTCTCATCCCGGTGGATGCAGATGGTCAGAATCATGCTCAGGCTTCCCTGGAACGAGCCCAGTTCCTCAATCCAATGGTAGAAGTGAAGGCTGACACAGATCAAGTGGAAAGCAAGCAAGATGACTTCTTTCTTCAGTTTGATGCAGTAAGTGTTTAAAAAGCAGTCGTTATTTCTCAGTTTAAATACTTAAAGGCTAAAATTAATTATTGGTAGTTACAGCAAGAAAGTTTCTGGGGTTTTATTGAAAGCTTTATATTTGTCACATGAACTTTACAGCACAATTAAATTCTTTCTTCGCATATCCCAGTGATGTTGGGAAGCTGGGGTCAGAGTGTAGGTCAGCCAGGTTACAGCACCCATGGAGCAGAAAGGATAAAGGGCCTTGCTCAAGGGCCCAACGAGTTGATTGATGATACAGTTGCTTGTACTCCTGACATTCTGATCAGTAACCCAGTTCATTAACCACCTTTATTAGTGTTGATTCATTAATAAATGTGAAAACATTACACTAAGTTTATTGTCGAAGAAAGCTATAAACATTTATGAGCTCACAGACACCTGCGATTTCCAGTTTGACAGGATAAAGTGTATTCCTACCTAGAAAGCATAGCAAATCTGTCCCCCTTGCCTTTGGGCTGTGGCTAGCTGTATCATCATAAGATGATAATACATGAGATTGAATCCCACTCAAGGGTTTGGACACATTCTACTCTTTATTAATTTATAGTTTTGTATGGTGCTGTGGGTCATCTGTAAATGAATTTGGTGCTGAAGTTTGTAGTGAACTAGTGCTAAATGCATGCCTTTGATTAAGTTTGTTTACAAACTGTAATGTTATTAATATACGGTCATGATCTGAATTAGAGCTGGCACTAATGTCTGTGCTCTGCATGTTGTAGAAAATTATTTAATTAACCCACTGACCAATCAGATTTAAGAAATCAGCAGCTTTTGGTAAATAATTGTTTTTTAGATAAATACTTATGAGTATAAGCATGCTCTTTTGTACATCATGGCTTTACTTTCACCGGATCCTTAACTAATAGTCAAATGTATAATAGTTTGAAAAACCTTTTGTTAAAATCTTATGACGGAGAAGTGAAGGAATGTGATTAGAATAATTTTATTAGAATAAAAGTAATTAAAATACCGTTCTCTTAGTGGCCAGTAGATGGTGTATTAATGCCATATTATTGCACTTGCACATTGTAAAAGATGCTTGGGTATTAAATATTTGATCATTCTATTATTGTTCATAATTCAGTATGTAATAGTGAATCGAATTATAACATGTTAAACAGTGTATAAGTGACACAAATGAATCTTCATTAATGTCCTGGGATGGAAAAATAAAGCTTCCCAATCAATGGAGTATTTTTACTGTTTTGTTTAAAAACCGGACCTTGGCTCATTCTTGTTTATCAGCGAATCCGTCCACATATGAATGTTCAAAGCTCAGATGAGCTGCCTTCCAGCCTGTCTGTGTTTGTCTCTGAATTCTCCCAGTGGGAGTACTAGTGAGAGTTTATAAGGAGGGTGAGAGGAGTGTTGTGAGGAGGGGGTTCGTTACAGACAGTGCAGCGCTTTTATCTGCCTCCACTGATATTTCAAAGAAATATGAGGGGGAAAGACTGGCATGCTTGGGAGTGTGTTTTGACCAGATGGCTCTTGCTGTACATCACTGAGACCAATGATTGACAGCTTTAACTCAAGGGGCATATTAACTATGTTGACAAACTCAGTTTGGTGTGTTGGTGAGCAAGAATGCGAGTTCATATGCATAATGCATAGTTCATATCAGTTTCACTGTTTTTGATGATGTTTACACAAAAATCATGACATCTTGTTAAACCGGTCATATCAATATTCCTTTCCTTTTTCCTTAGACTAGTTACATCATGGCAAAGAGGAGGAAATACTTGTTTTTATTAAACAGAAACACTTGGTGATTGGACAGTGGCAGAATGTGACAATGCAGCCTGTCCTTAAAGCTCTTGGGTCACGTACTCGTGTTTTGAGAAGTGTTCTTGATATTCAGTATTGGGTTATATAACTTTCTTAGTGTTTTGGAACCATAGCAGATTCCATGTTCTAAGTGTTCAGTGCTTATCAGCACATAGTGCTGTACTGATGTTCTAGCCAGGGAGGTTAATGACAAATGTGTAACTGTAAACAACCTTCAGTGTCAACCGATAAAATGACGATTCACTATGCCCTTGTAGGAGCCACCCAGTGTCTTCAATCTGGCACTGTGTATATCAATATCCAAGCAGTATGTAAAATGGTGGGTATTTCATGTAAACAGGCTTATCGTCAATCCAGAATGGGAGTGTGCAAGGGTTGGTGTCCTGGATAAGATGGTCCAAGCCTGCTAGTTTATTAATGAAAATAATGTGAAACATGTGCCTGCTTGGGAAAACCCTTCACATGACCAACTTTATAAAATGTAAAAGAATAAACTAATAAGAAAAATGTAATACATTATGCCCAAGCTTTTCTAGTTACGGGCTTTTCGCAGCGTCATATACAGTATATCAATCACAGTTAGTCTGTTTGCCCAGAAAAGTGAAAAGGAATATTTCACCTCCTCCTACATGCCTGAACATTTATAACATGTACTTTTACCGCATTTATCCAGAGCGATGTACGAAAGTGCTTTAAGTCTCCATCAATGAATAAATCAACACTGGTGTGCTAGATTATGAATGTAAGAAACTATCAGCCTAAACTCATCTAGCCTAATTTAATTAAAGAAAAACAGCAATTCTGCATTTATCTGTGCATTTACCTTCATAGGCTTTTGATGGCTGGTATCTGCTTGATTTAAGCATTTTACCTTTTTGCTTTGAATCGTAAATATCCAGCAACTTGATCAGAGACTTGAATTTATTGCGTGAGAGAAGCACACTTACATAGCAAGATTTCTGACATCATGGGAGAAAAGCACATTTAGCTAACAGATTTTAGATATTAATCATACTGACTCTTTTTTACCGCTGTGTTGCCAACTGGCTTCTTACCCAACAGAATTAAACAGAATTGAAATTCAAGGTTAAAAAAAAAGTCAAACCAAGACAATCTCCACATTACGTTGGGAACAATCTCTTTCAAACATAAGTGCACCCCTCACATTTCAGTAACCGTTTTATTAGATGTTCTCCTCGATATATTTTATAGTCGTCAATGTGCATTGTATAGCAGTACAGATTTCACTGTTCTCTAAAAATAACTTAACATACAGCCATTATTGTCAAAATAACTGGCAACGAAAGTGAACATGTCAAAACTGTGTCCAAAGTGTCAATATTTTGTGTGAGCACCATTGTTATCTAGCACTGCCTTATAATACTCCTGGGCATGGAATTCACCAGAGCTGCACAAGTTGTTGCTGGAATTCTTTTCCACTCCTCCATAATGACATCATGGAGATGCTGGATGTTACACATGCCGCTTCTCTACCTTCCACTTGAGGATGCCCCCAGGTGCTTAATTGGGTTCAGCTCTGGAAATATTCTTGGCCGCTCCAACACCTTCACCTTTAGCGTCCTCAGCAAGGCGGTTGCCATCTTGGCGGTGTGATGGGGTCGTTATTATATTAGACAACTGCCGGTCGGCCCAGTTTCTGAAGGGAGAGCAGCATGTTCTGCTTCAGAATGTCACAGTACATTCCCTCAATGAACCGCAGCTCCCCAGTACCAGCAGCACTAATGCAGCCCAAGACCATGATGTTACCACCACCATGCTTGATTGTTGGCAAGACACAATTTTCTTGTCAGACCACAGGACATGGTTTCAGTAATTTATGCATTTGGACAGGATGTCTTCAGCAATCCGTTTGTGGGCTTTCTTAGCCAGCTTCAGAAGAGGCTTTCTTCTGGGATAATGGTCATGCAAACCAACTTGTATGGTCTGGGCCCTGACAAGCGGACCTTCCACTTCTGCAACCTCTGAAGCAATGCTGGCAGCACTTATGTGTCTGTTTTTTGAAGCAGCTTCTGTACCTGAAGCAGAATTTCAAAATACAGTTTTAATTTCTAAGCTCATATTCATCTTTTGAACCCAAATGTCTTTAGCCTACAGCAAAAAATAAATACAATTGTTGCTTTTCCAATAGTTTTAGAGGGGATTATATATTAGTACAGTATTAGATATTGTAGCATTTATAGTCAATTAACCTGATTTTAATCAACTATTTAGAGTAGAAATTTGGATCTAAATCATATTAACTAATCTGTAGTCAGAGTGTCAAACATAAGATGATCAAGATGATTAGGATGACGTGTCTGAGTCTGGCATTCTGTTTGAAAGCCGCAGTCATTTTCATCTCGCACATTTCTGAAAAAGCGGACACTTGAATTTCAAAGTAGAACTGAAAACTGAAATAATTTGCTCATTCCTCTTACTCCCAGGTGTGTCTGACAAGATGCTCCAGAGACCTAATGGTGCGTGTTGACCAGCTTTGCACCACCAGGAACATTAAAGTCTTCTGTGGAGACGTCTTTGGTTACCATGGATACATGTTCTCTGACCTTGGCTTGGAGCATCATTATGTGGAGTGCGAGATTTATGGCAAATTTTATTTTTTTTATCTTATAGTGGCATCAATAACTAAAAGGATTTTGTGCATAGCAGTTTTAAAGTGGTCTGTTTTTCTCAGAGAGAAACCGAAGGTGGTGAAAACATCAGAAGAAAATAATGATGGCCCTGAAGTGAAGAAAATTAAAATTAATCCCAATGAGACTACCATGGTCAAAAAGGTTTGTCTCTTTATGTTAACAAAGTTGCAAATTATTAATCATTTCATGGTTTCCTTTATTTTAAGCATTTTATTCCTTTTTTTGTGTCAAGACGGCCAGTTTCTGCTCTCTAAAAGAGTCTCTAGAGGTTGACTGGACGAGTGAGGAGGCCAAACGAAATCTCAAGCGGACGCCATCAGATTACTTCTTACTGCAAGGTAATAAACATGTACATATTAGGGCTGTAATGATTCCTCAAGTAACTCGATTACAAAAATTAATCGAGGCAAATTATCCGCTTCGTTTAGTCCATTTAACTAAACAAGGAGCACTGTTTCCCACGCACCATTATTACCGATGCACCGCCCGCTAAATTCTGGGGCGCTCTGGACAGGTAACACAGAAGATGCTGCAGAATGAAAAATGGGGGAACAGGAAGAAAACAGCGAGGGCTGAGGATTCAGGCCAAAGAAAAATATATAATTTTAAACTAAAACATAGACAACACAGTACGGTGATTTTAATATTTTTATTTATATGTAGTGCGTTCAAAAAGGCCGCGTAGAGCAGAGTAGTGGAGCACGTTTGTAAAGCTGGCAATAAATACACCAAATTAGTAAGTGGAAAATTTCAAGTAGCTTTTCCGGAGAAAAGCATCACGATACTGTGCGAGAGTTAAACATGCGTGAGAATAATTTTCATAAAACAAATATTTTCCCATAACCTACTATACACGGCCACTGCAGAGGGACTTTTTGTACGCACTCTAGTTGTATTTCAATGTAATATGGCACTAAATGGGTTTAGTTTTCACAGATTTTCTTGTATGCAATTTTAGCAATAAAAATTTTAATCTTTCTAAAAAGAAAAACAAATTACTTTATTTTAGAGACCTGTCCTATTTTTTTCTCTTATTTAGTATTGCTCTTTAATAAAGAGAGACTTCTTATCTGATTTACTCGATTAATCAATGGAATAACCGTTAAAATAATCAATTACTAAAATAATCAATAGCAGCAGCACCAGTTAGGCAGATAAGTAATTACAGCATAATTAAATAGACACACAAGCATGATGCAAACAGTTTTATTTGTATCATATTCATACAAGTGTTTACACAAGAATGTCGAATTGTTATTGTAATTGGTCAGTTTAATAGGAACACCTGTACACCGGATTATTTTTGTAGATATGAAATTGTTTGGACACCTGGCAGAGGTTCAGTTTATAGAACTCATGCAGATACGGGTCAAGAAATGTAGCTGTTCACATAAAATATCAGAATTGGGACAAATGTGATCTTTTTGACTTCTGATTTTGGCATTGACTATAAATGGAAGTTGGTACTGAATGAGCTGGTTTAAGTATTTCAGAAACTACCGACCTCCTGGGATTTTCCACACAATAGTCTCTAGAGTTTAAACTGAATGGGGTGAAAAACAAAAACATCCTGTGAGCAAAGGGTCTGCAGGTTAAAGCATCTTGTTGATGTGAGAGATCAGAGGACAATAGACAGACTGGCCTGGGCTGATAAGAAGTCTATTAGAAGAACTAACTGAATTACTTTAAAAGAAGAACAAGAATCTGGGATTATCATAGCCACAGAATCACTAAAAGTGGATAATTATGACTGAGAAAACTGGATTTGGTTCAAACAATTGTTTGGTTCAGGAGTTGAATAATGGAATGTAATTAAAATATGATATTGTAATTATTCCAGCGGCACGGTCTGTTATTTTCAAGTGTTAAAAATATTTTTTGCAGTAAACACATAGGAGATAATAAGATTGTTACACCCCTAGAGTATCCATATCAACCTCTATCCATTTTCTAAATTTTCTGAAATGCCATAAATAGCCTTTAAATGTAAAACATTTTTTGCTGTTTTTCAGCTAGGTGGTGCATTACACAATCGATTCTGATATTGCCTAAAAATTGAATGGAATCAACTTTATTTTGTAAACACGTTTCTCTGTACATTGCGTTCACACTCTTCTAATTTTAGAAACCATCAAAATAATGGTTAGTATGTGGTTACGCTGTGCTGGTTTCATTGACAACATTGTCTGCTCTGATTCTTTTTATATAAAGTCACCTGGCATTCTCATAGAAGACAGCTCGTTTTTCATGACCGGCTGTCCATGACCAGTCATGTGCAGTGACTTTATAACTGAAAACACTGTCCGCCTTTCTTAAAAAAAAATTACACAGATGACTAAAAAAAGGTTTTACATGCTCCAGTACTTCATGCATAGTTGTGAACTAATGGAAACAAAAACAAGTCCTATTTGTGTGTTGAAGCATTTAAAGGTTAAGTACATTAGAGTGCTTATAAATGACATTCAACGGCTGAGCGGCTTTTGAGGAAGAACTGTTTCCTTCATGTTATCTCGCTGATTTATCTGAGGTTATGTCAGCTCACTGATGGGGTTCAGAGACAGATGGTGTGCCACTGATTTGAATCCTTTCAACCTTCATGTGAGGTCTGATGTAATTTCACAATGCAGTGTGGAGCAAAATGTAACAGCTGATTTGGTATAAATCTTGTTCATTTTTACATGTTGCTCTGCATTTTAATATTTTCAGTCTTATTTAGTATTTAATTTTCATCGGTAACAATGGGTTGGGATGGGTTAGAAAAAGAAATGGACCAAAAATGGAGCAAAAAATTGAGGTACGAGCTCGAGACACCGCTGCTAGATGGTGAAGCGAAGCCAGAAAGCGTAGATTGTGACAAATTGATAAAAGCAAAGAAGAAAAATTAAAAATAAAAGTTTAGGGATACGCAGTGTACAGTAGTGATAGTAAAAAACTAGTTTTCCCTCCGCCTCCGCTTACCCCCCCCAGGGTACTACTGTACTAGATGTGTTCCTCCAGGAAAGGGTGCTACACAAAAATAACACAAGAACATTTATTATTAGCACAAGAGATAGAAATGGATGCATGCAAAGTGACATTCTGCTAAGGGTTTTTACTGAATTTACTATTCTGGCTTTTTAGCAATTTCGGTACTGGTACTTTTATTTTAAACTCAAGCAGTAACATGAAAGTCACTCTGAAATACTGTGCATGCAATGTACTGGTTTGGTTTGTTCATAGCTAATTTTGATTCAGGTATAATACTAATGGCCTGAAGCGTATGATAAATTAGAAAGGAAACATAATGAAATAAAAATTTCTGACAAACACAGGAATTGTTTTGTAATTAAGTAGTTTTGTAATTTGGGTTTTTAAAAGATAAGATAAATTTGACAAGGAAGAAAATAACACATCTATCTGGAAACATTTCATGGAGACGTGTCTAAAAAACGAAATAATGTTTCCTCGGTGCTTGATGGTGTTTGTGGTTTACTTTGTGTCTGGTGGAAATTCTCTCAGCTGATGGTGTGGTGAGTGGGTGGTCAAGAAAGACACATTCAGTGTTTAGCAATGGTGCATGTGAATGAGTGATTATGTAATACCTGCCAAAGATCCTTAAGCATTCACATTTAAAGTTATTTAGATTTTTTATTTAGCAAAACAATTGCATGCCAATGCTCTGTTGTTTTCTCGTCATCTCTTCTCACTTATCTCTTTATTTTTCTCCTACAGTATTGCTTAAATTCCGCACAGATAAAGGTCGAGACCCTGATCCAGGTAGCTTTGCCGAGGATTCGCAGTTGCTCTTGCAGATTAGAGATGATCTCCTCGAAGCCATGGGGGTGAATCCGGAGCTACTGCCGGACAACTTTGTCAGGTCCTAACTAATATATCAACTGTTCAATCACATCTCCTATCTTATACATGGTCGTATCTTGTATCTCAAGGTCTGACTTACAGGAATAACAATTGTGTACATGCTCTGTCTTAATAGCTACTGTTTCTCTGAGATGGCTCCGGTGTGTGCTGTAGTGGGAGGAGTACTTGGTCAGGAAATAGTCAAGGTAGGCTTTCATTAAATTTTTTTTATGTTTTAATCCTCAGAGAGTGTTTTATAACGAGCATAAAGACATTCCACCAACATATTCCATGTTACGCAATTTTATCTTTGCCGTGTGTACACGTAAACCTGCATCTAATCAGTTTGCCTAAAAGATTTTAACATCAGTTCATTATATAACCACCACTCCACAGTCCAACGTCTATCACAGTTTTTCTCCATATCTCAAAAATAATTGGTTGAATGTTGGATTGTATTCATCACTGTATCCAGCAGATGAACAGATTAGATGTTAGAATTGATTAGGGCTGCAACTAAGGATTATTTAGATTTCTGATCAATCAGACGTTTATTTTTTCTTTTCTTTTCTTTTTTTGATTAAGCAGATAAAAAAAAAATCGAATTTTTAATTCAGGGTATTTATGTATTAAAGTATACTTTATAAAATGTCCAAATTAAAGATGGCTAAACTCAATATGTGGCTTTTGCATTTTTTAAATTTATAGTAGCTGCTTTTTGAAGAGTGCATGGGGGATTTCTCCAGGAACAAATTCACTCATGCTGGGTTGTTGTTTTATAAAAAGAAAAGAATTCTTTTGAGAATGCAAGGTGAAGCAATTTGCATAACATTTGTATTGTTTTTACTGATAATTGCAGATGGCAAGCTGACTCCAATATACAATATAATACATTTGTTTTGCCAATTTTTATAAAAGACATTTTGTTCATTTGTGACGATATAAACATCTAGAATATATAATAAATGTAATTTTGTATATTAATTAAATGATAAATGCATAAATTAAATATACAAACATTAAAAACAAGCATTTGAAAGCAGTAAAGCCGCAGTAAGTAACGTTTTAAAAACAGAAGTTAACTGAGGTAGTAGACAAATGCTATAAAAAGAGAGTGGAACGAAACGCAGCAAGTTAACAGGCTTGATTTGAACAAAAGGGAAAAAAAATATGCATTGGTATACAAATGCATAATCATTCACTGAAAATACAACAGTGACTAAAAATGTAATTGTTCACTGCTGCTGTTATTTACTGCTTTGAGATTTAGTGTTTGTTCGCACCGTTTTAATTGAATTCATCAATATGTCGTGAGCGAACTGATCGCACAACCCGATGCTCACGAGTCACGCCAGAACATATCCAGTGCGACTGTCCCGAAGTTAGTAAACAAACGGTTTACACGATTGCACTTCATTAAATTGTACCATTTTTACATGATGATTATACAGTTTTTGCTTATCGTGCTGATGATTCGCCTTCATCCGTGACCTGCGACGCACACTTTTTCCTGCTGCTGGTTGACCCTGAACTCTCCGCCTTTTCCCACAGCTGTGTTCTCTTTCCGTCACGCAAAACCGTAACTTGAGCATCTCAACTAATCGATAATGGCATTCGTTGACTACTTTCATTATAGATTATTATCGATTTTATCGATTAGTTGTCACAGCCCTAGAATTGATCCAAGCATGTTCAAGGTCACATCAAAGCCAGACTTTTTTAAAGAGGAATGTAAGGGCATTCTATAAATGCAAATTGGTAACAAGAAGGAATAGAGTTTCGGTAGAAACACTGATGTGTAAATAAGGGTTAGTTTGTGACCAGTGACTGTTATGTTGTATGCAGCCGAAACTTAAAAAGAACCTTTTTATTTTCATGGGACTGGGACTAGTTTTTTTTTAAACTACCTTGGCTAAAAATTTGTAAATTGGTAAAGAAAAAAAAAAAGGTTTTCACTTTTAAAAATCCTAAGCTCCTATACAGTGGAACATTCATGATCTGTGAAGGTGGTTTTCCTGATAAGGGTCTGTTTCAGGCAAATGGCATCTGCCTTCCCCATTGGAATCTGGCAGTATATGTTAAACCTTTTAGCTGCCGAAACATTTTAAATGCCAGAATCTCAAAGGTAATATTCCGGTCATTGGAATCCAATTCCTGTCAGAAATGTTGGCATAAAATCCACATATGGTTATAAACTGTCCTTGAAGCCCCACCTACTATTACCTACCTATTAGTCATTCTTGGGGTAGTGTTTAATGTGGCTAGTATTCATGTTTACACTGAATGCTGGTAAACTACAAAGTCAGATTAATGATGTAATATAAAGATGTATGTGTTTAAGGTCAACCTCATCATACTTTCTGCGTTTTGTTTGAGTCAGCTAGAGAAGCTTAGTGAAGCATGAGTGCAGTGGGTACAGTGCTGGCTGGGCAAGCCTTCACACCCACATGGTGGAGGTGGAGAGAAGCCAGGCTGTCTCGCCATCTCCTTGCATGATGAAATGGGCTGTAATTCACGCACGGTCCTTTGCTGTCCCTCACCTATCAACCACAAGTACCATAGAAAACAACAACCCCAATGCATAACTCTGAAAAGCTATTAGCAGCCGTGCCCCTGTGATGGCAAGGGTACATTTGTCATGTTTGTGGTGTGTGTTTGTGTGTGTGTGTGTGTGTGTGTGTGTGTGTGTGTGTGTGTGTGTGTGTGTGTGTGTGTGTGTGTGTGTGTGTGTGTGTGTGTGTGTGTGTTTTTAAAAAAAATAAAAAACAGGCGCTGTCCCAGAGAGATGCCCCCCACAGGAACTTCTTCTTTTTTGATGGCCTGAAGGGCAGTGGAGTGGTGGACTATTTTGGAGCCAAATGATCATAGTGAAGACCAAGGGAGAGGGGACAAAATGTAGGCACTTGAAGCAGTATGGAAAGAACAACACTTTTCAGTGTTGCAAAACATGCTTTGAACAATAAGTCCTCTCTTTGAACATAAGTCCAGCATTGTTGTTGTTTTTGGTGGGTTTATACAGGCAAACACTTACTTATTTCTGCCTACTATTATGATAAGATTGTGAAGTTTCATGGCAAATTTTGCAGTTTCCCCATTTTGTATTGACACGATTTAAATAAATAAATTTCTTTGGATTACCTGGGCAGTGTGTGCTTTTTTGTATGAGATAAAAATGTATCTGCTTTATTATCTGGACATTATTTTGTGTAATATTTGAACTGAAGGAAATGTAGCTCTCAACTTTATATGTAATTATTATAGTTGATGTTAAAAAGTGAAGTGAGAAAGAAAAGCCAAGGTGAGCACATTTATATACCAAGATCATCTGTGGTCAGGTAACTCATTTATGACCTTGGCAGAGGTGTATATACAATGACGTTTTTTGGCACAGCATTCTCAGTGACTCAGCAGCAGAAGGGAAATAATAAATGTTTTGATCTGGAAGTTTTTTTCTCAGCTGGAGAATCTGGTCTGTCCAGTCTGGTCTGCTGGAATTCCAACAAAATGGTTAAAACAACACAATTGTCAACTGTTAGTGATTGCCACCAGTTGTGCTAGAGACATGCAAAGCAAGCGATTTAGCTGATAGATTGGCCAGAAAGGAGTGCTCGACACCAGATACCACCAGTCTGTGGTTCACTGTTGCCAACACTGGAACAGGATACACTGGAACAGGATACACCAGTTAGACAGGTGCAGAGGAGGTGTGGCCCTTAAACAAAACACTTTTGTCTTTACACAGACAAGACATTTAATAAAATTATAGGTATTATAGGCCAAATGCTGTCATGTGTTAACTGCTTTATTTTCCTCTACTGTGGACTTTGATCTGTTGTGTCTGGAGCAGTGTCATGGGAATAGATATGATGGCTATGAACTGGTCTTTGTACTGTACGATAGATTCTGATGAGCTGAAAAAAACGGTCAGCATTCTGGCTGCTTGGCAACTATGACCGCTGGTAAATAAACAAATGTTCTCTCTTTGGTGAAAGGACGCATTAAAAGGGCAAAGTCAATGCCGTAAGACGCACATTGCGCTTTTACCCAGTTAATAGAAGGCAGGATTAATTACTAACAGAGCCCCGCTTGAGGAGTTATGTCCCCTTTACACATGGTGCTCTTCGCTACCTGCAGTCCATTTCCTCTGGCTTTAATTTGGCCAGTTATTACGCTGTCACCAGACCTAATTTAAGGAAAAATAAGCTCTGATTCGTTCAAACCGTTCCACAGACGATGCCATCTCCACGACCCTCCATCTGGCCCTCACCCACCTGGACAATAAGGACGCATATGTACGGATGATGTTCATAGACTTCAGTTCAGCATTCAACACAATCATCCCTTAGCATCTGATTGAGAAGTTGAGTCTACTGGGATTGAACTGGGACCCCTCAGGGCTGTGCGCTCAGCCCACTGCAGTTTACTCTGCTGACTGTGTAGCAATGCACAGCTTGAATCACAATCAAGTTCCTTGAGGCTCCTCAACACAAAAACTGAACTGAAACTTGCACGTGCACACACACTCATGCGTGTTACTGAACTGCTAAAATCTGAACCCAAACACACACTCATTTCACACATCCATGTCGTCAGTACCACCCGTATTATATAATTTTATTACAACTATTTACATGCTGTTTTTTGCACATCTATTTGACTGCTGCTATAGTTGTTTTGCACAACCTTCTATGTTTACATGTTGTGTTTAATTACAAGTACACTCCTGTGTCCAGTTCTCTCTTGCACACTGCACTGTACAATACATTGTAGGTGTACTGGTGGCACTATTTCATGTTTTGTATATTTGTCCTACACTGTCTTTTGTTGCACTGTTTGCACCAGGTTGCACATGATGCACTTTATTTGGTGAGGAAACTTACTTGAATCCTTAGCTCTGTGTTTTTCTGTTATGTGGCTTTGTTTTTTAATTGTTTAGCACCAGGGTTCTTGAGGAACGTTGGTTTATTTCATTGTGTACTGTCAGCTCTATATGGTTGAAATGACAATAAAAGCTACTTGACTTGATTAATCCTCTGTATGAGCCATGACATTGCTGGGTTTTTTTCCCCTTCATTATTTGCATGTTTAGGACCAATTATGATGACTCATTAGCATAGAACAAAACAACACTTATTTTTAGACTGTCCCTCTCTGATATACAGTGCATAAACCAAACACTACTGGGTAAAAACAAGTCCCCACGTATAAGGAAACGAATGTATTAAAAAAACAGACCGGGTTCTTGACCAGCAATTTAATCATGGAGTAAAGTAACCCGTCTTTCCTGTTTAAAATAATTAGTCCTACTTTGCAGGTAAGCCTTAAACTGTAACAGAAGACACAAACAAAATATTAATACATTGAGTTATTCATTGGGTTAACACGCCTGGCGGGTATAAAATCATACTAACGGGTTAGTGATTGTGATTCTGACAATGCTAAATTAACTAGTAAACAAAATTTGTGCAGTGTACCTAGTTGCTATGTGATCTTAAACACTATATTTTTAAGCACATCACTCGAGAATAGTCATATTTCTCTTTATTTTAAAAAGGCAAAGGGGAAAAAACATACCAAAATTCATATAGAAAATTTATAGAAAAAAGTCAAACAGCAAATATACAAGGCTAGAAAATGAGATTGACATAAGCTTGAGCATAGTGTGATGATCACAGTTCACACTTAAGGCCTTTCCCTCAGGGAGAGAGTGCATCAGAGAATACAGCTATCCACAAGAAGCCACACACACTGTCCACAGGAAGTGGTATATGCCACTGCTTTACACAGGAAATCATAAGACAGGCAGTCACAAGACAGACCGCTGGTACTCAGTATGCTCAGAAATACAGTACAGTACCCACGTGAAAAAAGAGGACCAAAAAAGGAGAGTGCTAACAGTTTTCACATGGTTTACCCACAGACATCACGTATGCGGTTTGTTAGATACACGCCTATGATCTCCATGTGAGAACAATGGCAACATGCAAGCAATGTAACTGAAAGCCCCAGAGGATTACCTTTTAATGAGCCTACATATCAAAAATTTTATCTTCAAGTTGGGGGGGGGGAAATGGGTCTGGCTCAGTTTCTCCTATAATCTTATTGCAGCAAAAGACACAAAAATTTTAATTACAGCAGAAATAAACAGCATGTTTTGCTTCATACTTCTTTGTAGTTTTATTGGGGTTTTTTAAATGTTTTTTTTACAAAACAAATGGTAATATAAATACATACAGTGTGTTTCCCAGAGAACTAAACTTTATCTCCATGCTCGTTCAATCTGGTTGATCTTTAAAAGCCTTGTTTATAGGACATAAACATCTTCCAAATAATTCATGAAAATAACTTTAGTTTACAGCAGTAGCTTATAGTTTTTCAACCAAATACATTAGCTATGTCTTTACTCCTCACTAAGGACCAAGCATTAAAAAATGGGACAAAAATAAATCAATTGCTTTGTTTCTCAGAATAGATATTTATAGTATTTTTTTTATGATAATGTTAATACACTAATCCTGTTTTAAAATCTGGACGCAATTAAAATGTCCAAATCGAAATAATTCAGCGAATATTAAGATCTAGTTCTTGGATTTTGTTAACCTCCCTGCATTGGTCCATAAAAAGTTTAAGAAAATGTGAATCTGGCAAACAGTTTTCAAACAAAAACAAGGAACTGCTAAGTACTTTAGTTTCCCCAAAATATACACGATACAACGGGATGAGAACGGACAGTTCCTTCCATCTCTTGCTTGTTGCCATTATCTCCCAAATTATGTACATACAAGTTCATTACAAATATTAACACTGCTACCCAGCCATTTGGATAGCCTGTGGTCTGGAGGGTCCACACGGCTTCCGGCCACAATTCTAGTGCCTCCATTGGAGGTGATCATTCTTTGAAATGAGTGGTGAATGTTCTGTTCCAAAGTGTACATACAGGTGGGAGCACCAAGGCACTGACCCTTTACCCCACCACCCACCCCACCCCAAACACCGTTCACTGACTGCCCCTGCTAAATCAAGCACATGTAGGTTTTTAAAGGGTGATGTAAGGCACGTTCACCACACTGAGTTCGCTTTTGAGGAAGTGTGTGGTTTTGAAAGGCCTGTCTGTCTCAGTCACCTGACCATCTCATTTACTAGTGCCTTTTTTCCTGTGCTGTAACACAGTATTGTTCTGTAAGGCAGCTAAGAGCAGATACAGCATTTCAGTGCCTGAGGTACAACCCATCCTTCCAATTGGTGCTTTCTGAAGACCTGGATAGACTGAATTTTGGCATTTGGTTTTAGAACGCTTGTCATACTTGGTACCCAGTGTTCACACTAGCAAGGCACTGTTGTTGCTTACAGTTTGTAAAATATAAAAATGTATGCATCTCACCCATTTATCTCCCTTGAGTGTATTTTATATTGTATTTAAGACCACCAGAATTGAATTTGTGCTTTTTCTTAATATTTCGAGTGGAAAATGGTTGAATAGGGAAACAAGAAGTTAAATTTAATGAGGAGAGGTTTGCAGGACAAATAAGCACGTGGCACAGGATGCTTCTGATCCATTTTTTGTTTTGTCACTTTACTGTAATTGCTTATTTGCATAGCACTGAAAAAAATATTGCATTAAATGCTGCCCTGTTTCAGCACGCACATCTGTGTTGCATGCTTATGTAGAAAATTAACAATCACATATTGTTCTGTTTCTTGCTAGTGTAAACACAGTGTTTAGAGTAAAAAAAAAAACGCAAATGTAATTTAGATCATAACCATGAATGATCTATATTGATGAATTGGCCACTCTCTAAATATGCTTTTTTTTGACACATTTGTTGACCCATCAGATTCTTTGAGTACCCAGGCCTTCAGGTTGGTCAAAAACAAAAACTCAATTTCCCGAAAAAATTAAACATATCCAACCGATTGTGCTTTACAGCATCACAGATCTTTACAGGCACAAGCATTTCTCCCCTTTACCATGCCCCCACACCAACACACACTTCAGTCACTTGCTACATGAAGCTCCTCCCAAAAGAGACAGGAAAAAAATAGACAACATATACAACCGAGAAACAACAAAAACATAAGAAACCAAAAAAAAAAAACTCCACAGTGCATTCTGGGCCTGCAGAAATGTCCCCGAGCCAGTGCAGTAGATTAGAGACTGTGTTAGGGAGCGCCGGCACCCCCCCCTGCAGTGCCAAATACCCGTCCGTTTATCTGAGCTGGTAGAGGGTGCTGATTGTGTCGGATAGGAAGGCGACCAGGCCACGGTACAGGCCTCTCCAGTTCTGCCACTGCGCGCCTTCGTTCTGAAACACACGCAAAGAATGTGGAAGTAAGTGGATGTTGACTAAGCACAAATACCTTGGACACAGTGAATTCAGGTCATGCTAGAGTGTGATAACAGTAGATAGTTAGCATCTCATTAGTGTGCTTATTTAAGATTGTAAACCTCAGAATCAACTCTAAAGTAAAATCATATGCAAAGCAAATTTCTAATAAAACTGCTTACAGACCAGACTTTTCTCCACTTAAGTGACAGCTAGACACAACAAACACATATCTCACAAATACAAAACAGTGATGTTCCCATCTCTATGTGTGTGCACTGGTGACAATGAGACAGCAACAACAAAGATAGTGATGCGTATCTGTGTGTGTGTGTGTGTGTGTGTGTTTGTGTGCGTGCGTGTCTACGTATCAGAAATGTTTTTTTGCAAAGCTTTCCCTGCTAGACAATGTCTGCAACAACAGTCTGGTGAGATGCTATTCAACAACTGCTGTGAGTCATCATCTAAAAATAGCCTTGAGTGAAGAGACATCAGGAGTCAGTTAGTTAGTTAATAACTGACAGATCACTTCTTTAGTCCCTAAAAAGTGGCAAAGAAATCACTAGAGCATGTACAGAAGGGGAGCAGAAGTAACTGCACGGTGAGCAGTCAGCACCGGGGTTATACGAGTACACAGGAGCAAAAGACATCCAACAGGTCATGAACTGTTACTACAGCCCAGTTGCCACAACAGAGTCCACCCTATCATTATAACCTTAATCAGGCTGCAGTAAGTAAACAAGCTCCTGGTCATTGATTCTTTAAGTTGCAAATTCTACAACGAGCGACCTCTAATCTGTCAGTGTTATGAGCAAGCTGAAGACTTAAACCACCTTGAAGGGAACTTTAATCAATAATGACTTGTGCAACAAAAAACTGTATAGCAACATAATGTTTCATAGTAATATAATTAAAAATCAATTTTTCTACAGAAAACCGTCACTAACCACAATATATATTATTCCAATATCCTATAAATATTAATTTTTAATCATTTCTGCACTTATTTTTACCATAACAACCTGTGAATGGTTTCTCTTTGCTTCAGTGAGCTTCCTTTCTCTGCTTTGTTTTGTGTATAATTGTAAAAGTTTACAGGAAGCAACAAAAGGTCCAGGAAGAAATGACCAAACAGACGCACTACTCTACTGCCACACTGAGATTCGTTTGAAAAACACAGAGTAAAACCTGGGATCTTTTAAACATCCCACTGAAAAGGATGCTGCACAAAGTCATAGCAAAGGACTATTATAAAAGCTATGGAAATAAACCAAAAGTTCTATATAGCCACAAAAATGGTACATTCTGTAAGTGTGTTGCACATTACTGCATTGTTGGCTATTAGAGAATTAAAAAACTAATAATAATCTATTTAAAAAAATTACATGGATTTAAAAAAAAATAATTGTTGTCTATATAGAGCAAGGAGAATATACATTTTCTTTCTCAGACTGTACAGTTTATTATATTTCATCAGTTTAGTTAAAAAAAAAAAATAAAAATAAAAATATATATATATAGTGTTTATGTACTGCTTAGAGGTGTATCCCGGTTCTGTGTATCTTTCGATGTAGTGATTGAACAGGATAAGAGAAAATGCAATGCGGGTGAGCGAAACAAACTAAACAAGTTAGAAGAGCAGTGAGAGTGAAAGGAAACATGCGTTCAGTATATACACTTATTCCCCTCCACATACACACACTCATACAGCCGAATTGTTGTTCCATTGCTTGAGGAAGTACCTGTAATTTTTGACAGGTCCTGAATAAACAACATTTGCGTCGTGCGCCGTGAAAGCATCCTGGTATCAGAGTTCGGTGGAGCAACAAAACATGCTGCGCATGTGATTCCCCAAGCAGCAGGATCAACCATACAACATACCGGTATTATTGCTTTTTTTAATTTGTACAAAGCATTGCTTCTGTGATTGTGTAACAGACCAAGTGAAAGTGTTACACAAAAGGGCTACAATGCACTTTGGGTACACGATTGTGAGAATGACGAACGTGCCAGGTGTGTGTGTGTGTGTGTGTGTGTGTGTGTGTGTGTGTGTGTGTGTGTGTGTGTGTGTGTGTGTGTGTGTGTGTGTGTCGAAGTGTGTCTACTGGGTATGTTTGTGTATTTCTGTGTGTGTGTACATACAAGGGTGTGTAGGTTGGAGCACTCAGAGTGCTGGAATAGTGCGGTGACATCATGTGTGTTTGTCTGAGAGACGAAGAGAAGGGAGGAGGGGGAGTTGGTTTGCATGGGGGAGGGAGAGATTAGACTGTGTTTACTCCCTGCCTGCTCCACGAGCAGAATCCTCACGCGATACGATAGGAAGATCGAGAGCAGCAGAAAGACAGAGGCAGGAAGGAAGGAAGGAGGGAGGAAAAGAGAGAGGGGGAAAAAGCGAGAACAGGAGAGAGCGAGTGCACGAAAGAGAGAGAAGGCATCAGGTTCAACCACTACAGGAAATCTGACTCCAGTCAAAACACTAGCCATGGTGAATACCACATTGATCCATTTACTACAAACCCCACTGGAGGCTAAATGCACGCACACACTTGCACATTTTCACAAACACTGTCGCTGACACACGTCACACCAATCACTGTTACACAAAACAAGGCAAAGACTGAGCTATACAGCAGCACAGATATTTGAAAACAAGCTGGTTCCTCACCATTCTATGCAGGTAAACAGCATTCATCTCATCTCCTATGGTTCTCAACTGGATAGCCACTCTGCCCACCACTTGTTCCTCCTCCACAGACTCCTCAACAGCCCCGGATCCACGCCGGCTTGATTGTCCTGAGGAGCTACTGCTTTCGGGAAGGAGATCGGGCAAGGGCTGTTGCCTCCTGCTGGGACATGACCTCTCCTGCTCAGTTCCTGAAGGATAAGAAAAATAAATAAAATGACTATCAGAGAGTTCCATCTCGTACTATAAAACCCAGTATAATTTTGTAGATAGGAACAAGCCTCCTTGCTCCCTCAGGTTACTAGACCGCCCTGACCACAAACTCTGACATAAAACATTTGTACAGTGTAAAGACATTATCTCCAAAGGAAGGAACTTACAGGACTTCGCAAGCTCAACTAAACAGGCATATCTCTGACAATCATGGACACGAACAGCCTGAATGAGAAGGTCAAGCTCTAGTCCAAAAATTTCAGCAGGCACGTTAAAGTTTTCTGCTTTAAAGTTTGTGGATTATCTCATAATCTTCTTAATCCAAGTCTAGAAATTAAAAGTCTTTAATTAGAAATAGATGCATTATGAAACAGTAACTACACATAAAGGATGATGCCTTAATTATATGTTTCAGGTTAAAGTTCTTTATTTTCTGTACTAGTGTGCACTTTATGTGTGTGGGGCTGAGCTCTGCTAATCCTTCAAGCAGGTGACTGAACAGAGCGAGTAATACTGGGAGAGCTGTGGTGTTCTGGCTTGTTGCCAGGGTAACTGTAAGCCCATGCAGCCTGAGATGAAATGCAGCCATTGGTGGACGTGAACAAGAGCGGTGTGGTGATTGGATGGACAGTATTTATGTGTTTGTTCGGGGGGGCAGGCCAAAAGCCTGCAGCTTTTAAAAGGAGGTGGCAAAAGAGCAGAGCCGCAAGGGTTCAACTGAGGCTACGATAGTGAATGACGATGTGTGGAAATTTTTGGAAAGATATCGTGAACAATAACTGCCAGACCAACACACTGCAAGGAAATTGCTCAGTGCAGCACTGGCATTCTGACACTATGTGTAGGGTTGTGCTCTGCAGGAAGCCATTTGCCCTGGGCAAGTTGAAACATGTCCTTTTATTCCAAACTCAGTGGCAAAAAGCGCTTCCTGGAATCTCAACCATAATTATTATCGCTAGTGTTTTCTGAATCTAGGAATTTATGACAGACTCTACTCAATTAAACACACTGTTAAGCATACTTTAGTAGGTCAATTGTATATGATGCAGGCTGACAATACCTGAGCTATCTCTAAGTGGACCTTCCTGTTGGGGGGAACATTCCGTGCTCACGGTGTCCTGTGTAGGGATAACGGGTGCTGATGCAGTGCTGGTATGAGTAGACACGGTCCTGCGTCGTTGTCTGGATGGCAGAATCTGGCTTCCGATGGGCCGTAGTACCTCCATCCTGCAGGTCTGAGTTTGCACAGGGCTCTGACCATCCACCCTACTATTCGGATGTGGCCGGGCCATGGCAAAGAAAAGCGGCTGTAGCAAGTGATGAAAAAACGAAATCATTTCCTCAACACATGGCTCTTTATTAAAGATGAAGGAACATTTTCAGTGTTCATTTATGTGCAAACAACAATATGCATGAATATAATAATAATGATAATAATAATAATAATAATAATTAAGCATTGTGACTATACAGAACAATTTTTACATTTTGTATTGTTTTCAGGAGAGTTCAATTACTGGTCCTTCTGGATTTGCAAAGAAAATCAAGCCATAACTAAGTCGATTTAAAAATATTACGTTCACACTAGAGGACAGTAGTTTGCAATATCTGTTTTGTAAAATCCTACCCTTTTTCCTATAAGATTTTATTAAAATTTAAAGCGTATTTAATTTAATTGAATGCTTCAAAGTCCAAAATTAACCCACTATTTCTCTGAACAATGAAATACTACAATGTATTTAAAAAAAAAAAAAAAAACACGCAGGAAGGAATACATCACTTTATTTCAAAACAACACGATTTTTTTTCCTTCTGTTGGCTCCAGGCCAGTACACAGAATGGCCGTTAGGGGGCGAGCGCGAGTGGCGAACCGGCTTGTTTGTAAACAAATCCGTGCAGGTAGCGGTAATCAGAACCGCGCGCGGCTTCGGTGCGACACCCGTTTACACATGAACAACCAAAAATATATCATTTTACACGCTTGTGAAAGTGAAATCATCTGAGATAGGACATTTCCGAGTTGCAACACTGGCTGAGATATTTATCAGCGTTTCTTTTTGCCTATAGATTGCCCGATCTGGAAAATCTGAAGTGATGGAAAAGTAGAGCATGATGGTTATTATATACAGTGAGACGGGACTGAGGAAACTTTTACAAGTGGAAATAGAAACGAGACTTTGGCTGTAATTGTTTTGACTTGCGTTCATCTTCTGATACGGCTGTTGCGAAACGATTCCCGGGGCCAGCGCGTGCGTGCGTCCACAGAAGAGCTCCGCTACGGATGCACGCGCTGGCCCCGGGAATTGTTTTGCAATGGTGCATGCTTTGAACTTTCACACTGTGTGTCCGATTGTATGGAAATAAGCACCAAAGTCAGGACTCTGACAGCTTTAACTAACACGATCAGTGACGCGCGCGCTTGCGTGTTAGACACGCACCGCCACAACATGATCAAAACACTAAAAAACTACAGGTACACCATCACCTCACACACTCAGGCAGCAGTGCACGCGAAGACAAACAAGGACACGTGAGGACAGCGTTGAAAACATTTCCCTTGCAATAAAATGCGTGACTCTTACCCGTGAAAGAAGTGTGTCTGTGTGTAGATATCAGTCCAGTGCTCGTGCGTGCGTGTCGTCAACAGGACACTTCGGTGGTTTATTTTTTGCACTCGGGTCTTTCCGCGTAAAAAAAAAAAAAATCAACACCACGCTTATTCCTTATATCTCCTCGCGATCCGCTCGAACTACGGACTAAACTCCGTTCATGGTGCGCAATAGTGGTTTCTGACGTGTCCCGCGACGTGACCGCGCGCCTGATGTCGCGTCGAGCGCCGAAAGGCGAGCTTCAAATAATGACATGAGCTCGCGCGCACTCGCGCGAAAAGCTCGTGTTAGGTTTTTTTTTTTTTTTTTTTGGCCACGCCCTTTGTGTCTCTGCGTGTCCCGTAACAAGTCCTGACATGCTTCTCGCTCCGAACACGCACCACCTTCCACATCCCACCCCCACCCCCCACCCCGCCGTCACTGCCACGCGCATGTGCACCAAAACCCCGCCTCGCGTGCAAACATTGGCCAAGGAAGTCCACACGGATGCATTTAACCAGCTAATCCAAAATGTAAGAGGCGGGACTTTGTCTAGAATAGATTACAAAACAAAACCATGTAAACAGCACTTTGATTCGTTGAACCTTCTTTTTTTCTTTCCTTTTTCTTTTCCTTTTTTTCTGTTGGTTGCTTGCGAACATACAATACTTGATTGTTTGTTTTATTACAGTTTAATTACTGTCACACTCGCAGGCCAAACAATTTATACATAAAATCAAAAGGGAAATCCAAGTATATATCGAAATATATATCTTCTTCTTCTTCTTCTTTCGGCTTCTCCCATTAGGGGGCGCCACAGCAGATCATCCATCTCCACACCCCCCTGTCCTCTACATCTGCCTCTTTCAACCCAACCACCTGCATGTCTTTCCTCACCCACATTCATAAACCTCCTCCTTGACCTTCCTCTTTTTCTCCTTCCTGGTGGCTCCATCCTCAGCATTCTTCTACAGATATACCCCATGTCCCTCCTCTGAACATGTCCAAACCATCTGAATCACATCTCCCTTACCTTGTCTCCAAAACATGTGCTGTCCCTCTAATAAACTCGTTTCTAAAAATTATTTGGAGGATGCAGGCATCGATCCCGCTACCTTTAGCATGCTAAGCGAGCGCTCTAACATTTGAGCTAATCCCCCTATCTTATATATAAATATATAATCTAAAAATATATATAAATAAATATATAAATATCTCATTGGCAGGCCGTGCTTTTCACACATAGGCCTTCAGTGGTGTTCTGCCTGAATCAATCCATCTCTCACTACCATCATTATGACGCCATGGCTACCATCAATATTCTACAAAAACGCAGTATAATCGAGCTCTGCATCACAGACAGGTATTTCATACAGGGAGAATCTTCTTCTTCTTCTTCTTTCGGCTGCTCCCATTAGGGGTCGCCACAGCGGATCATCCGTCTCCATACCACCCTGTCCTCTATATCTGCCTCTTTTACACCAACTACCTGCATGTCTTCCCTCACCACATCCATGAACCTCCTCCTTGGCCTTCCTCTTTTCCTCCTACCTGGTGGCTCCATCTTCAGCATTTTTCTACCAATATAATTCATGTCCCTTCTCTGCACATGTCCAAACCATCTCAATCTCGCCTCCCTCACCTTGTCACCAAAACATCCTACATGTGCTGTCCCTCTAATAAACTCATTTCTAATCTTGTCCATCCTCGTCACTCCCAACGAAAACCTCAACATCTTCAGCTCTGCTACCTCCAGCTCCACCTCCTGTTTTTTACTCAATGCCACTGTCTCTAATCCATACAACATCGCAGGTCTCACCACAGTCCTATAAACTTTCCCTTTCATTCTTGCAGATACTCTTCTATCACAAATCACTCCTGTCACTCTTCTCCACCCACTCCACCCTGCCTGCACTATTTTCTTTACTTCCCTAACACACTCTCCATTACTTTGCACTGTTGACCCCAGGTACCTAAACTCCTCCACCTTCTCCACCTCTTCTCCCTGCAACCGCATCACTCCACTGCCCTCCCTCTCATTCACACACATGTACTCTGTCTTACTCCTACTGACTTTCATTCCCCTTCTCTCCAGCGCATATCTCCACCTCTCCAGGCTCTTCTCAACCTGCTCTCTACTCTCACCACAAATCACAATATCATCTGCAAACATCATAGTCCAGGGAGACTCCTGTCTGACCTCGTCCATCAACCTGTCCATCACCACTGCAAACAGGAAAGGGCTCAGGGCCGATCCTTGATGCAGTCCAACCTTCACCCTGAACCAGTCTGTCGTACCTACTGCACACTTTACTGCCGTCACACTGTCCTCATACATGTCCTGCACCACCCTCACATACTTCTCTGACACACCTGACTTCCTCATACAATACCACAACTCCTCTCTCGGCACCCTGTCGTACGCTTTCTCTAAATCCACAAATACACAATGCAGCTCCTTCTGTCCTTCTCTATACTTCTCCATCAACATCCTCAAAGCAAATATTGCATCTGTGGTGCTCTTCCTCGGCATGAAACCATACTGTTGCTCACAGATGGTCACCTCTTCTCTCAGCCTGGCTTCCACTACTCTTTCCCATAACTTCATGGTGTGACTGATCAACTTAATTCCCCTGTAGTTACTGCAGGTCTGCACATCTCCCTTATGCTTAAAGATCGGTACCAGCACACTCCTTCTCCATTCCTCAGGCATCCTCTCCCCTTCCAGAATCCTGTTAAACAATCTGGTTAAAAACTCCACTGCCATCTCTCCTAAACATCTCCACGCTTCTACCGGTATGTCATCTGGTCCAACCGACTTTCCATTCTTCATCCTCTTAATCGCTGCTCTCACTTCCTCCTTACTAATCCTATCTACATCCTGCTTCACCAACTCCACATCCTCCAACCTTCTCTCTCTCTGATTTTCCTCATTCATCAGCTGCTCAAAATACTCCCTCCATCTTCTCAACACACTCTCCTTACTAGTCAACACATTTCCCTCTCCATCCTTTATTGCTCTAACTTGCAGTACATCCTTCCCAGCTCGGTCCCTCTGCTTGGCCAATCGGTATAAATCCTTTTCTCCTTCCTTAGTGTCCAACCTCTTATACAGTTCCTCATATGCCTTTTCCTTGGCTTTCGCCACATCCCTTTTAACCTGCTGCCGCATCTCCTTGTACTCCTGCCTACTCTTCTCATCACTCTGTCGATCCCACTTCTGTTTTGCCAATCTCTTTCCCCTAATGCTCTCCTGCACTTCCTCATTCCACCACCACGTCTCCTTGTCTTGCTTTCTATTTCCAGATGTCACACCAAGTACCTTTCTAGCTGCCTCCCTCATCACTCCTGCAGTAGTTGCCCAATCATCCGGCACCTCTTCACCACCACCAAGCCCCTGTCTGACCTCTTCCCTGAACCTCACACTACACTCTTCCTCCTTCAGTTTCCACCATCTTATTCTTCTTTCAAACCTTACTTTCCTCCTCTTCTTCTTCGCCTCCAAAACCATCCTACAGACCACCATCCGATGCTGTCTAGCTACACTGTCCCCCGCCAACACCTTACAGTCTCCAATCTCCTTCAGGTTGCATCTCCTACACAGAAGATAATCCACCTGTGTGCACCTTCCTCCACTCTTATACGTCACCCTATGATCCTCCTTCTTCTTAAAATACGTGTTCACCACTGCTATTTCCATCCTTTTAGCAAAATCTACCACCATCTGCCCTTCCACATTCCTCTCCTTAAAACCATACCTACCCATCACCTCCTCATCACCTCTGTTCCCTTCACCTACATGCCCATTAAAGTCTGCCCCAATCACCAATCGTTCTTTCCTAGGTACACCATCTACCACTTCATCTAATTCACTCCAGAATCTTTCTTTCTCCTCCATCTCACAGCCAACTTGTGAAGCATAGGCACTGATGACATTTATCATCATCCCTTCAACTTCCACCTTCACGATCATCACCCTATCAGAAACTCTCTTCACCTCCACTACACTCTTACTGTACTCTTCCTTCAGAATCACCCCTACACCATTTCTCTTCCCATCCACACCATGATAAAACAGTTTAAACCCACCTCCAATGTTCCTGGCCTTACTCCCTTTCCACTTGGTCTCCTGAACACACAACACATCTACCTTTCTCCTCTCCATCATATCAGCTATCTCTCTCCCTTTACCCGTCATAGTACCAACATTTAAAGTACCAACCCGAACCTCTACTCTCCTACACTGCTCCTTTTCCTGCTGTCTCTGTAGATGCCTTCCTCCTCTCCTTCTCCTCCTTCGGCCAACAGTAGCCCAATTTCCACCGGTACCCTGTCGGCTAACGATACCTGTGGCGGTCGTTGTTAACCCGGGCCTCGACCGATCCGGTATGAAATTCTCATTTGTGATCCGCATATTTGATTTGGCACATGTTTTACGCTGGATGCCCTTCCTAACGCAACCCTCCCCATTTACCCGGGCTTGGGACCGGCACTAAGAGTACACTGGCTTGTGCCCCCCTAATGGCTGGGTTATACAGGGAGAATGAATGCCATTAATAAAGTAAGAAATCGAATTAACACAATTCAACAATTTTTCACAGCTGAGCCACCTGCAAACGTCACCTCTTGCAGAAGCATCGATGTTAAACTAAAAAAATTACCCCAGGTTTCTGTGCATTTTTGTGCATTTTTTCTTGGAGATGTGAAATGAAGGCAAATTGTATATATTTTTTGCAAATTCCACGGGAAATAAAATACAAAAGTATAATTGGTTCTTGAAAAAAATTTTGACCTTTTTTTGGCTTTTCCTTTTTCTCATGATGTCCAGCTTTTCTTAAACAGTCTGTCTTGTAAATGCCTTTGTGAGTAAGTGTATCTGTGACCAAATACATTTCTCCTCATTTGTCAGCAATTGTGGAAAGAATAAACAGCGATTAAATCCATAATGCAGTTTACTACAGTTGCGGTTTATGAGTTTTGGGTCTGTCTGCAGTTGCGAGATACCTTTAAATTTCCTGAGAATTTTTCTAATCAACTTACTCACATTTTTTAAAGTAATGATGGACTGTCTTGTCTCTTAACTTTAACAACTGGTTGTTTCTTGCCATAATATGGATTAGTAAAGTATTTGTAGTAGCACTAATAGGGCTATTTACTTTCCTCTGCACAAGATAAATAATGGTCTGAAGGATATTAAGAAGGAATGTCAGAAACACCTGTCAACTGAAAACCATTCCAGGTGACTGGAATGTCAATCTGATAAGAGAATTCTGTTAGTGTGCAAAGCTGGCATTAAAGCTAAATGTATTTATTTTGGACAATCTAAAATATTAAACATATTCTTGATGTTGTTGTTTTACACTTTTGTTGTTAACTACACAATTCCATATGGGTTCTTGGATAGTTTGGATGTCTTCAGTATTAATGCACAATGTTTAGATAAAAAAAAAGGTCAAAACACTGAATGAGAAGGTGTGTTTAAACCTTTGACTGATACTGTATATATATTTGTATACAAATATACATATCATTGGCAAGGCCTTTTCTGCTGGCCTTAACGCTATCAGAATCATTAACATGTTTTTTTAAGTTTTAACATATTTTTGGCTGAATATGTATTCAATTATTCCCAATAGTCTATTCTGTTCATTTTGTAGCATCTCTCTCTCTCTCTCTCTCTCTCTCTCTCTCTCTCTCTCTCTCTCTCGCTCTCTCTTGGCAATATAGTATATATATATATATATATATATATATATATATATATATATATATATATATATATATATATATATATATATATATATATATATATACCTACTATATTGCCAAATGTATTCACTCTCCCATCAAATCAATTTGGGTGTTCCAATCACTGGCATTGTTACAGGTGTATAAAATCGAGCACATGGGCATGCAGACCAGAGTGAAAGAATGGGTCACTCTCAGGAGCTCAGTGAATTCCTTGGTGGTACCGTGAGAGGATGCCACCTGTGCCATAAGTCCAGTCGTCAAATTTCCCCTCTACTAAATATTTAAAATATATATATAAAATATAACAAAGTGGAAGTGATTTGGAATGACAGCAGCTCAGCCACAGAGTGGTAGATTACGTAAAATCACAGAGCGGGTGAGTGGATGCTGAGACACATAGTGCACAGAGGTCACCAACTTTCTGTACAGTCAGAAAGCTACAAACCTCCAAACTTCATGTGGTCTTCAAATTACCTCATGAACAGTTCGTAGAGAGCTTCATGGAATGGATCTCCATGGTGGAGCAGCTGCATCCCAGCCTTACATCACCAAGTGCAATGCAAAGCATCGGAAGCAGTGATTTGAAGCACGCCACCACTGGACTTTAAAGCAGTGGAGACGTGTTCTCTGGAGTGACAAATCACGCTTCATTGTCTGGCAATCTGATAGATGTGTCTGGGTTTGGCGGTTGCCAGGAGAACGGTACTTGTCTGACTGCATTGTGCCATGTGTAAAGTTTGGTGGAGGGGGATTATGATGTGGGGTTGTTTTTCAGGAGTTGGGCTCGGCGCCTTGAAATCCAGGCCTTCTCGTCCAACATCAGTGTCTGACCTCACAAATGTGCTTCTAGAAGAATGGTAAAAAATTCCCATTAACACACTCCTAAACCTTGTGGAAAGACTTCCCAGAAGAGCTGAAGCACTTCTAGCTGCAAAGGGTGGGCCAACACCATAATAATCCCTATGTATTAAGAATCGGATGTTACTCAAGTTCATTTGCGTGTGAAAGCAGAATATATATATAATAAAGTGTGTATATACACTTGTGTGTGAAAACGGCTGAGAGTGTATGAGAGGTTGGAGCTAGTTAAAAATGGGACAGTAGGCTTAGTATTGAATTTGGAAATGGGAATGCAAACATATATTTTTATTTCCATACTAATATTTTCAGCAGTATTTGATTTTTTTATACAGAATGAAACAAGTGCTTGTGTTTGTACTCTGAGCTCCTCAGGGAGTTTAGTGTAAGCTGAAATTAAACTTGTTCTTAAATAATACTAGTCAACATTTAATTATTTATAATTAGCTACCCAAAATAATGAGGCTATTTTAGATGTATATTTTAGATATTTATTTTTATCTGCTGTAGAAATAAACCCTGCTAATAGACGGTGTTGCTTCTTGGTCACTTTATAAAATTCAGACCTACATCATAGTAGCTTTACCACAAAGCTAATTATGGTTAAAGAATGACATTATAAATGAGTTGAGAATAAACTAAAATAATTTATTTTTAGACACCCGTTAATGAGTCTTCAGTACGGGCCTGAGAATGTGTGTTATTATATGACGAAGATATTTTAACAGACTAAATAGTGCAATCCTATGCTTTAATCCTGCATCCCTTAGGCACTTTTCCAAACGGGATTTGTATAAAACATATTTATTGTCTTTAGGTTTATGTTTTTATGCATATTAAGATATATATTTTTTAAAAATCAGAACCAAATTCAACTTTATGAATTTTATTTTGGATAAGCTATTGAGAAAAATCTAATTATACATAAATAATAATATATATTCATTAGATTATGCTAATTATTAGGGAACTTGGGAAATTCCCCATTTGCCCTGCAGCTTGTGTCCTGCTTCAGTGTGGTCATTGTTTCTCATTAAAATATAATGAGCTGGAAATGGCAGCTGGGCATTAGAGGAGCTTCGCACCCATGCATTAGAATAGAGAAGCTTTCTTTATCATGGGGGAATCCCCAGACAGGTACATGTCTGGGCGTATAACCATGCTGAGCCTGTGCTAGGCAACATGGGTAAATCTTCATAGCGAACCATATGTAATCATTTAAATAACAAAAAGCATAATTTTTTCCCCTTGATTTAAAGGTCCCTTTCATAGAAATCATTGCATTGTATTTTATTGGTTAAAGAGCTATGCATATAGGCAACATTAAACCTATTGCTGCTAACCTACCAATAGTTTACAACCTGACTTCTGTATTCATTGCCTTGTGTCTTTATTGTTTTGTTCTGTATATTTTTGTCCTGTAATCATTGTGTATTGCACTTACAAAATATTGTATCTCAATGTATCCAAGTTATATGACTATACCATTTGACTTGACTTTTTCAACAAATTCATATTTGGAAAAAAAAAATCCATAAGTGATAGACTTATGTGAGTTTTTTGAATGTTGTGGGACAGAGTTGATCATCTCTGTGCAGTTGGAGCATGTACATCTACTACACTCTGGGCAAACAGAAAACACTAAACATTTGTGCAAGATTACAGCATGTACATAACTGTTATATAATGCTTCAGTAATGATGCATCAACAACAATAGCAATAATAATATTAATATTAATAAAAATAACAACAATTATAGTAATAATAATAATAGTTAATTAATTGATGATTGATAATGATGATGATGATGATAACACATCAGGCTGCTGTACAAAACATGAAAAAAAACATGTTGGGCAAAAGTACCTTGAAGTTATTACACCGTGTTCCATGAGTACCTTTGCTCAGATAAAATATGTTCCTTATGATAAGAAGATAATGATGGCAGCATTGAGTAACAGTCCATAGCAAGGTAAACATGATAGAAATCACCTGACAGTTATTTAAAAATTTCTTCTATTCAGTTTTTTTTATTTTCATGAGTCAACAGGACAGGTGATTAACTTGCACAATGCACTTGTTATGTAACCCTTAAATACTTTTACTTCTTTTACCACCGAATACCGACTATGGAAATCACTTTGTTTGTGTATATGTAAAGGTTTGTGTGTACTTGTAGCTAAAGCTGAAAGAGACCATGTGTTTCTCTGTGCACTGTGTTAGTCTGTTACAATGACGTCATCCATTATCTGACCTGGTATCGGGTAAAGTAAACTTCATCTCCAGGGCTATAGACGTCTCCCCTCTACTTTAACAAATTAGCTGTCATTGCTGTCACCATAAGTGGCTGCTAACCAGTGGCTGTCAGAGGTGAGTGAGGTAGCACAGGGCAGCAGCTGCCTCTCCATATAAACTAATGGGATGGTGCTGAAAGACAAAAATTTAAAAAAACATTTTCGAGGAAAACACACCTCTCAATCCTGCAACAGTGGACTGGGTATCAGCTCTTCTTTTAGATGGTGTACATCAGCCAGAGTAAATGTATTTACTGCACAAAATGCTTTATGTTTATACAAATCTGTGAACACGTGGAAACAGACAATACAGTTTACAAAAAATTATGTTTATTTTTGTTTTCATTGTTTTATTTATTTATGTATTTTTATAATTATCCTTAGGCAGATTCCAGTAACATATTCTGTCAGTCTCGGTTTCATTCCTAATTGTTTTTGATGACCAACAACCCAAAACATTACACGTTCTACAATTATTTCCCTGTTATAACTACAGTGAATCATTTTCACTTCTGGGCTGAGGTATATCCTTGTTTTCATGTTAACAGGAATTAATATTTGGTTTATACTACAGCATTGTGAAATTTCTCAGATCTGATTGGGTAAAACATGTTCTACCACTGTTGCAGTAGTTCTGGCTGTAATTGAAACTGAAAGTTGATGTCAATTTGTTTCCATATGATCAGCTGTAAAAGGTCAGGGACTTGTATAGTGGACAATCTATCCCTGATAAACAGATTCAAATGTTTTGTTAACAAACTGCATGATTTTTTTCTTTCACCTCAAGAGAGGGGAAAATAAAGACTTTTATAGCTACACTAATAGGATAACAGGGACTAACTTGTCTCCTGTTCCGCAACATTAAAATATAATTATAAAAGCTTATAACCACAATGTGTCATTCAGTAATATAAGGTTTTGTAATGGTTTGCAAATCATTTTCATATAAGACAAATAAAATGCTTGTTATAAAAAATTCCACTGTGTGTCAGTTTACACCACACCAGCCCTCATTATTCCCTTTACTTTTCTGTTTATTCCCTACTGAATTTATACACACTTATTTTGCACATAAGCGCGTGAAGTATTGACGAAACTCCACTAAGTGCTTTTGTCTATATAGTAAATAGAAACAAGTTTCAGCAAGACGTCGTTCATATTAGTGCTCATTAGTAGCCATTAGTATTTTGTCCACAATGTTTGCATCATGTTTTTGTAAAACCGAACTTTTTTTTGGAGAAATCTGGAAGTTAAATGTGTACGCAAAATGTGTTGATTTTTAAAAGGAGATTAAATATAGAGATTAACTGTAATAAGATGAAGCACAAGTCTGTCAAATGTTATAAAAATTTAACTACCTGACATGAGGGCTGTCATAAGAACCTGTGGATGAAAAAAAAAACCCACTTCCAAACAGCAGCCATAATAAACAACACAATTTACATTTGGTGCCAAAATGCAACTTCGATAGATTTCAGACACAGTCAGAGAGTGATATTTACTATGCCAGATGTGGTGCTGGTCAAATAATCTAAAAATAGTGATCCAAATAATCCTGAAGTAGGTAAAGACATGTTTTGGTCAGGAAATGTACGTGTTTTGACATTTTGGAAACCTAAAGTGGAAAGACACAGTTGTAGAAAAACACCTTTGTAATCCACAAAAATGTTTTGAAGAATAAGTCAATTAAAGATAATCAAGAGAAGGGTTATTTTAAACAAATTATATATATAAATGGCTGTCAAAATTCATTTACAAGAATATTTTGTCTTCATGCTCTATGTTGAGTTTGGTTTCATTAATAATGAACATACATTTGAATGAAGCATCTATATTTGTCCATTCAATGTGTGATTTAGTTGCGATTAATCACGAGTTGTGACAATCATATATATATATATATATATATATATATATATATATATATATATATATATATATATATATATATATATATATATACAGTGGGTACGGAAGGTATTCAGACCCCCTTACATTTTTCACTCTTTGTTATATTGCAGCCATTTGCTAAAATCATTTAGGTTCATTCTTCTTCCTCATGAATGTACACATAGCACCCCATACTGACAGAAAAACACAGAATTGTTGACATTGTTGCAGATTTATTAAAAAAGAAAAACTGAAATATCACATGGTCCTAAGTATTCAGACCCTTTGCTCAGTATTTAGTAGAAGCCCCCTTTTGATCTTATACAGCCAGGAGTCTTTTTGGGAAAGATGCAACAAGTCTTTTACACCTGGATTTGGGGATCCTCTGCCATTCCTCCTTGCAGATTCTCTCCAGTTCTGTCAGGTTGGATGGTAAACGTTGGTGGACAGCCATTTTTAGGTCTCTCCAGAGATGCTCAATTGGGTTTAAGTCAGGGCTCTGGCTGGGCCATTCAAGAACAGTCACGGAGTTGTTGTGAAGCCACTCCTTCGTTATTTTAGCTGTGTGCTTAGGGTCATTGTCTTGTTGGAAGGTAAACCTTTGGCCCAGTCTGAGGTCCAGAGCACTCTGGAGAAGGTTTTTGTCCAGGATATCCCTGTACTTGGCCGCATTCATCTTTCTTGTCCCTGCAGCTGAAAAACACCCCCACAGCATGATGCTGCCACCACCATGCTTCACTGTTGGGACTGTATTGGACAGGTGATGAGCAGTGCCTGGTTTTCTCCACACATACCACTTAGAATTAAGGCCAAAAAGTTCTATTTTGGTCTCATCAGACCAGAGAATCTTATTGCTCACCATCTTGGAGTCCTTCAGGTGTTTTTTAGCAAACTCCATGCGGGCTTTCATGTGTCTTACACTGAGGAGAGGCTTCCGTCGGGCCACTCTGCCATAAAGCCCCGACTGGTGGAGGGCTGCAGTGATGGTTGACTTTCTACAACTTTCTCCCATCTCCTGACTGCATCTCTGGAGCTCAGCCACAGTGATCTTTGGGTTCTTCTTTACCTCTCTCACCAAGGCTCTTCTCCCCCGATAGCTCAGTTTGGCCGGACGGCCAGCTCTAGGAAGGGTTCTGGTCGTCCCAAACGTCTTCCATTTGAGGATTATGGAGGCCACTGTGCTCTTAGGAACCTTAAGTGCAGCAGAAATCTTTTTGTAACCTTGGCCAGATCTGTGCCTTGCCACAATTCTGTCTCTGAGCTCTTCAGGCAGTTCCTTTGACCTCATGATTCTCATTTGCTCTGACATGCATTGTGATCTGGAAGGTCTTATATAGACAGGTGTGTGGCTTTCCTAATCAAGTCCAATCAGTATAATCAAACACAGCTGGACTCAAATGAAGGTGTAGAACCATCTTAAGGATGATCAGAAGAAATGGAAAGCACCTGAGTTAAATATATGAGTGTCACAGCAAAGGGTCTGAATACTTAGGACCATGTGATATTTCAGTTTTTCTTTTTTAATAAATCTGCAACAATGTCAACAATTCTGTGTTTTTCTGTCAATATGGGGAGCTGTGTGTACATTCATGAGGAAGAAGAATTAACTTAAATGATTTTAGCAAATGGCTGCAATATAACAAAGAGTGAAAATTCAAGGGGGCCCGAAAATACTTTCCGTACCCACTGTATACACACAGGGAAGATGCTGCCATGCGACAAAGAATTTGTGCAAGTTCCACTTACTGTGATGCCACTCAATCATGCATATGGAACAAAGTGTTAGGTTACAGATGCACGTGCATGATCTCATCGTTCCCATGTGGGACCATCTCACACATGACTGCAATCCAGGGAGCACTATGGAAATAGGGAGGAGCAGCGTCAATGGAGTCATGGGTTCGATTGACCTGATGGTGTGTTGTTAAGTCCAGCTGTTGTCATTGTGACCTCATGTGACTTCTAGAGACAAGCAAACAATGGCCTTTTTCGAAAGAGTAATTTTTTTACACAATGCACAGGAATGCCATGTTTATGTATGTGGGGCTTCCCTGTGATAAGGGATCTTTTTAGCCAACTAGGGAACATTGAGTTCAAACTGACGGACTTGTTATGATTGAGTAATAATGGGCATGATTTTAATATTTTATATCATTCTTAGATATAGATTTAATATAAATTCACTTTGGCCTCTTTTTTTTTTCACGTGTACAGCTGTTACAACTGATATAACTGGTTTCACCTCCTACAGTTTTAGAAGTATATTGCTTGCATGGCTGATAGAGGTTTCACTGGAAAAATAATCTGTACTACACAGCCCACTGGATCTCATATTTGCATATCTAAAATATCTACCTTTGTTTGGCATTTAGCATTCTGCGTTCTTAAAAATGAAACTGTATGTAGCTGTTTCTCTGTCTGACACTGAATTAAGCTTTTGAAACATTTCCATACAGTCACAGCTGTTTTATTTATAGATTTCTTTTTTCTTCTTATAAAAAAATGCTTCCAAAATCCACCCAATTATATCATACATATTTCCATTCTCTTGCATAATCCTTTAACCCAATTGATGTAATGTTGATGACTCACTGTCTCTTGTGACTCTGGCATGCACCTTCGTTTTATCTCTCCTGAGCTCTCCTGTTGCTAATTGTTGGACTGTCACAACAATTAGGTCACTGTTGAGTGTGTGTTTACAAAACCTTAGCCGTGCTAAGGCTCGAACCTGATACTCGCTGACTCACTAGTGGGGGAAAAAAAATGGGGGCCAATTCGGTGGCCTACCTCACTTGTTTGCATCTGACATGTATGTGAGAGGTGATGTTGCCCCAGTATTAGATTTCGTGCTTTGGTCAAACGCTTGACTGTTTGTTTGGATGCTTGTGTGCTGATAGCCATCTATTCAGGCGATTCAGAGCACTCGATCGAATATCTCATGCATTGAAAGACACCAATGGTCACGTTTGAAATGAGGTCATGAACGAACTCGGTCATATTGTGTATTGTGTTTTATACACACGTGTGCCTTATTAACCTACAATCAACTTTTATCAATGGTATCTTATTTAATTATTTTGCCTAAACGCCTCTATCATCTCTCTGCACATATATAATTGTTTGTTTGGCTTTGGATTAGTTGGACAGACCAGTGAGACACAAGAGTCGGTGTGTGTCGAGTGCGCATGCGTGGTGATTTTCCAGTAGTTCACGCTCCTCTGCCCGGAAACAGCGTTACCTCGGCTGCTGCACGAACACAAACCGATTGGTCCTTGAGCTTCCAGCATCATGGACTTCATCCTCCACTGCATCATTCACACCCCAATAACTTGTCTAAAACAGCTGGTGAGATAAGTGGAGTTCTGTCCTGATGTACCTTTCTTTAAGAACTTTTTGGAGGATTGTATAACAATGACTAATAGCAAATTCATGTCCAATAATGTCAACTTTTTCAATACTGACACGTTTTGCATGGGAAACTCCACCACGCTTTCCTTCGAATAATACAAAATAACTCTTAATAAGAATGTAAACCTTTTTTAATAAAGTGCTTTATTTCTGTATTTAAACAGAAATGCACCATAAGGTGGCAGTAGTTCCTGGGTAAATTATATATCGTGCTCCAGCGCCCTCTGCTGGTCACAGCAGTTTATTAAGCAGCCAACTGAGTGGGTTTAAACAACCATGTGCTTTTTTGTATTTTCTTCGAACTCACACGAAAGGGCTTCAGTCAGGTGTGTTAACAAGGGCAAATACAATGCACTCTTCCATTTAGCTGATCACAATACCATACTGGAAATTTAAGATAGTTTAGACCTTTATTTTTTTGAAACCTTTCAGCCATACAAATTCCAGGCCCCATTTAACTTGCATATAACTTCCCCTCAAAATGCAGTGCAGAAGTATTTTTATCAACATTATTGCCTTGTTCAAATCTTATGTATATATAGTTTGTGTACAATAATTTTCTGGCTTTATTGGTTCCATGGAGCTCTTTATTCCACCAAAAGAACATAAGTTACTTTGGAGGTGCAGTTTGGATTAAACTCATTTAATTCTAATAAGCAGTTCAAAAGGAAGTTAAACTGAATTCAGGAATCAATATAAAACATCAACAATAACCACACATTTATAAAAAAAAAAAAAAAAAAAAAAGGGCTGTCAATATGTTGTGAATCTATAACAGGTTTATGTGAATTAAATATTCAGGAAGATAAAGCTCTAGCAGCTCTAATACAATACATATTGAGTCAAATACTTACCTAATAGATGTATTATATGTATAAAATATAGTTTACTAATATATATTAGTTCATATAAAACAAATCTAAGCTCTGATTAATAAAAAAAGAAGATTCGCATGGAAATGGAAAAGGATCTGTGAAAAGAATCGTCCACCACTGTGTTCCAGATTTTCATTATTTATTCATATAGTAATAAATTACAAGATATTGCTTGTAATATTACACATTATGATAAAGCCATATCAAATATACAATATATAACAAACTACAAAATCTTTAAAGATCAAAACAATGAACAACTCAATCTGTAGACTTTCCAGATACATAGTAACGAAGACGACGTGTCCTTATGTTCCGCTACTCTTCATCAACCTCTTCGTCAGGGCAGCAATAATATTCAACGAAGCAAATCTGTCCATCGTCGTTCCTTACAAGATACTGTAAGGAGAGGAAACCTCGGGTATCTGTTCTCACTGACACTTTGCAGGACAAGGCCAGAGCCTTAGTGGAGGGTTTTAATAGTGACATCTTATACCTGTAAGAGCAGTAAGAGAACAGTGTACAGCTTTCAGGAGGTGACTCACACTGTATCCATAGAGCAACAACAAAAACAGTTGTGTCAAGGAGATACTATATCTGAGCGATAAGAAGCTGATATACATATACAATATGTCAGTAAATTAATTTTCCCATTAAAAGCCTTCAGTGTGACTGAAATCGCTCCCGTATTCATCATTTCCTGTTTTATACATGTATAATATTATACTAGAACTAATCCAAAAATTACAAACGGTAAAAACATTCTGGAAACATATTCAGCTTGAATTAAAAAAAAAAAGCAAAAAACGTAAAAATTATAGACAAATTCTGATTCTTGTTTTTTTTTACAATGCACTAGAGCTAATAATATAGTGAATTCTTAAGGGCTTATAAACTGAGAATATGGACTGGTCTACAAAATAACTACACCACAAATAACCCACTATAACATGAACAGGGGAATGACCAAAGACATCTTTTACCTGTTGGTCTGCGTCTTAGTGCACTGAAACAGTTCCATCATGTCCGAGTCTTTCGGGTAGTCATAATGTGCGTTTCCTGAATTTCCAAATGTGGACAGTCTGGTGGAGAAAGTCGTAGTTCTTTTATGAGGGATTTTAACACAAACCTAAACAAAATACGTCTAGTACACAATGTGAGCGCTCTTTATAACATGTACTCATTTTGAATGCCGACATTTACTAATAAAAATTCTTAAATTGTGTATAAGATAATAATCAAAAACTATAGCAGAAAGTGTTTGCATCTTGGCATGTTCTCTGTAAACCTGTTGTACAGTTGTAAAGACAGGATGGCCATATGAATTCAGTCATTTCCTCTGAACAGCTCTTGGATCCAGTAGCCACAGTCTCTCCAGAAACAGGATTAAATCTCTCCTGATCATGCATCTGTTTTGCTTTCAATTATTCGCTCCTGTTCTCTTTTTGAAAAAATCTCTACCTGAAATAGGGATGACTTGGTGACATTGTCAGCTGCAGGATCTCACTGGTCATGTCCAGCTCTGAAAACGCCTCCTTCAGGCTGTCTGATTGAAGGATCACCTTGTTGGTGACATTAGTGCTGCAGAAATCGAAATCTAAAGGCTCCTCTGGCTCCTGCGTGTTAATCTTGCAAACGGTCACCACTCCTCCCTCCTCCAGGAACAGGGTTAACGGGTAGCCGTAGCCATTGTAGCACATTCTCAGAGCTGTGCTCACACCTTAATAGGAAAAGAAAAAGATACACACTTTATACATTAATGTTGGATCCTATACATTTAACTTACACAATTATTGACCTGATGATCAGCATGCAAACACATTCAGTGTATTTGTATAGTTTGTCTTCACTACATGCCTGGCACTGTGCTTCCGCCAAAGATGGTGAGACAATCCAGCAGAACTGTGAGGTTCACCTGAAAGCCGACTACATCCTCCTTCAGGGTGAACTCTTGAAAAATCTCTGCCTGCAGGAACAATTACACTTTGTAGCACACAAAGTAAAAAGTACAAACAAACAGCATTTTACATACGATCTACATCGAGCACCAACCTGAATAAAAGCATTTGCTTGAAGACACTTGGATTCTTCTATGGTAACCTTTAGTCCGTTTTGTGTCGCATTAAATATCGCGTGGTCTTTGAAGGAAATTGCTTTCAGGATGTTGGAAAGGTTCCTGACATTATCCAGACTAGCAACCAGAACATAATTATCGTTTCCTGACTGGGACTGAGTTGACAGAGGCATACTTCTCCACCATAAAGCATCTGCAAGGATAAGGTAAGAGACAACACAAAGTAGATGAGTATGAGAAGTGATTCAAACCTTCAGGAGAAAAGATTTAAAATATACACTTCATCTTCTTTCGTTAGTGTCTGCCGCAGCGGATCATCCTTCTTCATAACAGTTAGTTTACTCTTTTAGTTACTTGGTTGTTTGAATCTCGTTCAACATAATGAACATTTAATTTTTTTTTTGTCATTTAGTTCATTTAATTCCTTTGATCAGAAATATCAAAGGAATATTTGATATACACTCGAAGAATGACTAAACTTATAGCAAAAGTATGACTAAGCACAGAACAACCATGAGTGTACTATCATTAGTGTATATCAAATATTCCTTTGGTATTTCGAGTGTATATCGAAATCAGATTCTGAAATAATCTAAACTGGATTTTTAATAAGCAGATCCCCCAACACGTCTACATACACGAACTTTGACTATAGTTCCAATAATTAAAATTTGACAATGAAGCGAAGGACAAATTATGATAAACATAATGAGTAGCTTCACCTCTCATATCTTCTGCTGTGTCGTTTGTTTGTTTTTGTCACGTGACCGAACGTCTCGGACCAGAGGACATATGAGATAAACTACTCAATTGAACAAATCAATATTTGAGACAACTCGTTCTTTTAAAACACATTAAAGATTTGTTCATGAAC